>NC_141144.1:45344942-45658109 GCF_053477565.2 Lygodium microphyllum
TCCACTGGTAGATCGTCTATCGAAAATACTACCAGCCCAATCAACATCAGTGTATCCATGCAACTGTATCTGAACCCCAATCTCATAAAATAGTCCATACTACAATGTGGACTTCACATACCTGAGTATGCGTCTAGCCACATCCAAATGTGGTTTCCTTGGAGCCTGCATAAACTGACTTACCAATCCAATAGCATAGCTCAAATCTAGCTTGGTAATAGTCATATAAATCAAGCTTCCTACTATGCATCTGTACATAGTAGGGTCTTCCAAAAGCTCACCTACATCTACGTTCAGCTTCACATTCTGCTCCAAAGGAACTGAAATAGGCTTACAGCCTATCATCCCATATTTGGACAGCATGTCCAATCCATAGTGCCTCTGCAAGAGTCGTATCCCACTTGGTGATCTAATCACCTCAATGCCCAATAAATAACACAGCTCTCCCAAATCCTTCATCTCAAACTTCTGCTTCAATAGCATTTTCACATGAAGGATATCTTCATCACTATCACCTGTCATAATCAAATCATCAACATAAATGACAAGTAGCATAATACCTTTCTCTGTTTTTCTCACATAAAGTGAGAAATTTGCCTTGGAAATTATCTTTAGGCAAAGGTACCAATTCCCATGTAGCATTTTCTTCCAAGGCATCCATTTCTTCATCCATGGCTTTCTCCCATTTTTCTTTTCCCATGGCTTGCTCAAAAGAAGTGGGTTCTGGTTCCTGTATCACTTTGACCATATATGCATAGTGAATGGTTGTAAATCCATCATATTTCAGCCTATCCACAAGATACCTAGCTCTGCTAGACCTACGCAAAGTAGGTTCACTCCCAGGTGCTCTCAAAACATCCCTCGTCTTTCTTACTCTAGGTGTAACAATAGAAGGAATACCCAACTCATCATCAATGCTCTGTTCTGAGCCACTGGATTCACCATCCACATAAGAGTGACCTACATTCACATCAAACATGGGCTGATCTATCTTCTCTTTTCCTTTTTGTGATACCTGCATAGCACTATCTGCATTGCTCTGAGAAGATTCTCCTGATCTCAATCTGCCTGTCCATGGTGAAGAATGTGAACCACTGCTAGAGGATGCTTAGGTCCACTAATATCTTGTGACTGCTGCTGTGAATTCTATGCAGCATTAGCATTTTGTGCATCTACATTATCAATCACATTTACTGGTTTATACCAACTACTCATCTCATTAAAAAAAACATCTCTGCTCACTCTAAACTTACGAGTAGAAGGGTTATAGCATCTATACCCTTTCTGCTCTGCAGAGAGTAACCAATAAAGATGCACTTTTCAGCTTTTGGATCCAACTTGGATCTCAACTCATCTGGCACATGAACATAGGCAATGCAACCAAAAATTTTCAAATGAGAAATATCTGGTTTCATACCAATATACCTCTCCTTTGGAGTCATGCCATGTATTGCTGCAGTGGGAATGCTGTTCATTATGTAGACTACTGTAGCAACTGCCTCAGCCCAGTAAAAATTTGGCAGGTCTTTTTCATTGAGCATGGCACGAGATACCTCTCCAATATGCCTGGTTTTTCTTTCTGCAATTCCATTTTGCTGTGGGGTATGACTTCATGAATATTGCTGCTTTATGCCATGCTCCTGCAAGAACCTTGCAAACTCATTTGGGAGGTACTCTCTCCCTCCATCTGACCTTAGGCATTTTATTTGCAGGCCTATTTCTTTTTCAACCATAGCTTTAAGAGTTTTGAAATGCCCAAAAACTTCACTTTTCTTTTTCATAAAATACACCTAAACTTTTATGCTATAGTCATCAATAAAAGTAACAAAATAATGATAGCCTCCAATAGATGTAGCTTTAGTAGTCCACACATCAGAGTGGATTAATTCCAATGGCTTCTTACTCTCTTGAACATGTCTAGGAAATGGTTTCCTTGCCTGTTTTCCAAATTGACAGGCTTCACATATCTTATGCATTTCTGCAACCTTGAATCTAGGCAATCCTACAACAATATTTTGGGCTTGCATTGATTTAAGTCCATGTACATTAACAAGACCAATGCATTTATGCTAGATATCAATATCTGCAACTACACCGGTCCCATATGCAAACATTGCTGCACTCAATTCAGGCATGTCTACATCCAATGTAAACATTCTGCCCTTCTTCTTTCCTTTTGCTATCAAGTGACATTTATTTTTCATATCCTCAACAAAGCATCCATGAGGATTAAATCTGACCTGCAAGCCCTGCTCAACCATTTGACCAAAAGAAACCACGTTCTTGGTGATATTCGGAACAAGAAATACATCCGACATGTATTTCTTTTTCCCATCCTGCATAGACAAAGGAATTTTTCCAATTTGCACAATAGGATGTGCAGTATCATCACCAGCCTCCACAAGTCCTGGTTTTTCCATTTTCCTTGGATCCTGCATCCATTCTGCATGACCTGTCATGTGGTTTGATGCACCTGAGTCAACATACCACACATCGTTGCTTTCTTATGCACTTGTCACAGAATTGGTCATGTGCTGCACCATAAACAAATGCTCATTTTTGTCATCACTCTATCTACTAGAAGATGCATAATTCCCTTGTTGCAATTTTCCATTCATGATGTCATTTTGCTTTTTATAGTAGTCTTTAGCCATATGACCCATTTTACCACAGTAGTAGCATTCAACATTGTTGTTTGCATTTTGCCCTCTTTGCTATCCACCACGACCTCTTTGGCTGGCCCTCCCTCTAGAGTTACCACATCCTTCTCCATAGGACTGGTTTTCTTGAGTTTGCTACATATTCTGATTTCTACCACGGCCTCCAAATCGGCCTCCTCTACCTCTGCCTCTACCTCTTCCAGCATTTGAGTAGAAGATAGCTTCTTTTGAAGTTCCTCCTAAAGAAGATGCACCGCTATTTCTCTGCTCCTCAAAAATTAGAAGAGCAATCAACTCCTCAAAATCAGGAAATCTTTCACGGACGGAAATGGATGTTTGGAACTGTGCATAATCCTTTCCTAGACCATTCAAGGTCACAGAAACTAAATCATCATCTTCCACTGGTGACCCAATGGAAGCAAGTGCATCTGCAAACTTCTTCACCTTCATGTGGTAGTCATTGATGCTCATACTTTCTCTTTGCACATTGTGCAACTCTTGCTTGAGCTACATTTTCTTGGCTTGCATATTTGTGCTATACATTTTTGACAAAGTATCCCATGCCTCCTTTGGCGTACTTGCATCTTGAATATGCACAATCATAGAGTCTGAAATACTGATAGACAGCCAGTACATAACTTTTCTGGCTCTCTCATGCCATCCTTTAAATGCCTGCATTTGCTGTTGATTGGGAACATCAAGAAGAACTGGTTCTTCTTCATTTCCTTCAACAAATTCCCATTATCCTTTTCCCATAAGGAAATTCGTCATTCTAAACTTCCATGCTTGGAAGTTGTTCTTGTCAATCTTTTCAGTGACAATCAGTGAAAGAGAATCAGACGCCATTACAGAACACTGCAAAAAATTATGTCACTGCAAAAAACACAGCTTCAGCCTCACAAGGGCAAATCTGCAAAACCGACGAAAGTGGTATTTGACCACACAGCCACTTCCTAGTGACGATTTTGCATCAACAGGAAACAATGATGATTCTGTAACTCCCAATGTCTCTGCGCACAGGCATACGATGCAATTTCTACGATAACTTTTCACTGACCAGTAGAACAGTGGTCGCACAGCAAAAAATAGGGCCTTTTCCTGAGTGCATGCGGAAAACTTCCGCCTCCAAAACAGGCCCCAAAATGGCCTCGAATCAAAAAAACAGGGCAACCATGGGCTTAAGCCCTCTCCCGCAGCATATACTGCCCTCTTGCTACACTGCAAAGGGCATCTCAATCTGAGACAATGCACTCTTGCACTTTTCGGCTGTGCTACCTGCAAAGACTTGCTCCCAAACTCGAAAAATGAAAGCAACACTGGTCCTCTTACCAGAACATCGCAAACTTGGTTTGCTTTCTTGAGCTCCTTACCATGAACCAGGCTCTGATACCATGTTAAGATTATGGGAGAGAAGGAAGGAGTCTCACTTGTAGCTTTCTCACTTACACAATGGGGAAATACTCGCAAAGGTGGAGGCTAAAAATAGTTTTCCTCTTCTTAGTTGTGTAAGCCAAAAAAGAATACTAATACAGAGAAATAGAAGAACCCTATATATGGGTCTCAAACCAAACTCAACTAACTAAGGTGGCATACTAACTGAGCCACGAACTAGAGTAGATAAGGATAGCTGTCATCTAGCTATTATTCATGGGCGGTGTACCAACCGCATCTGCAGCTAACAAGTCGGTGACATAAATGCACAATGGTCACCCTAGCATATCACGAGTGGAGCTTGATATCTTAACAATGTAGTGCCACTATATGTGGACAAATCCCTCTAGATGGAGAGAAGCAAATAGAAAATTTGTAGCATCAGTGTGCATGGGTAAATATTGAAGTAAGACTCTAGTTTAGAGGTCCATTCTTCCAAGTTTGATAGGGATGGTGATTGCCCATTACACTTTGTAAATAAGGATCTTATCATAGATTTCATTGGGGTCTTACTGGCTATGATAGCCTTGCTTTCCATACATAGCATGTTGTGAATTGAGCCTATGCTTCCTATTGTTGCCAACACCATTCCATCCTTGATGGGACTAAGGCAGATAAGGCCCATTGGGACTCTTGAGAATGGGTGAGGCTCAGGATAGGTGTCTCATGAGGGGGTTAGCTACATGGATGATGGAAGAGCTCAAGAGAGGCTCATTCCTAACTCTGGGAAGGGTCACCAATCTTGAATATGGAAGGAGAGGGAATACCCTTAGTTCTAAGAATACCATGTGGGCCATGAAGCGGGTTGAATGGTGGAGGCCATCATGATTCACACTTGGACTCGTTCGCCTTGTCTTGTGCTGCCGAGGTAGTGGCCAACTGTACTACAAGGATGGTGAGGTGTTCCAAGGTCTCTTGAGTCCAAGAGTTGGAAAGGACCATTTTTTCAATTGCAAGATCTATTTTTGAGAGCATCTAGTAATGATTAGCAACCATATCATTGTGTCTTTCCATGTGTCGTATTGCATGCTGACAAAGGATGAGATAGAGCATGCTATAAGGGTCCATATTAGGCACTTCTACTTGCATCTCACCACACCATTAAAATATTGTGTCAAGATGGATTCTTCATTCATTGAGGCTCCGGAGTCCCTAATCTCCCTCTGATCTCCTCATGGGCCTTGCCTTTGCCTTTTTGTCTTGCCATCTCTAAGTGCAGTCCACAAGACCCACTGTTAGTAAAATGCATGTAACTTCTAGTAGGAAACTCCAATCAAAGATAATTTTTATTTAAATCAAAAGGGACAAATCCCTCTTCAATATGAGCTATAAATCTTTGTGATAAAAAATGATTAGAGAATTTTGCAACTGGATCTTTGTGCCTATCCTAGAGTAGTTTGCACCCTATCCACAATGTCCTCAATGCACAAAAATGGCCACATCTTTTAGACCACATTTTCGATTGGGGAGATTTTTTATTCAAATCAAAGGGGATGAATCTCTCTTTCAGATGAGCTATAAGATTCACTCCCATATGTGCAATATAAAATTTACAACAGCAAGCTTTATATGAAACACTATATGTCCCAATTCCAACATGCACTATATGAGAGGCTCATGGACTAAGGAGCCTAAGCATCATAGTAAGAAACATCCTAAGCATACTAAATACGATCCCAAGTACATTTAAGCATCAATTTTCTTTCCCATCATTGCATAAGGAAGCCTTAGTACCATAAATCTTGCATTGACTATATACATGTCAAGTGCCATACATGGGTGTCTTGATAGTTGAAAGAGTGACATATCAAGAGGTATATTAGGAATGGGGTGATTATGGAGTGTACCTACACTTGCATACAAGTATTGGGGCTCTGGATCATTGGGAGATGGGCAAATTTTCCCTTGGGTTGGGTTGTGCACCCCTTCAGGGTCTTAGATGGTAAGAGAGGATCACCTCTCTTTTGGCTTTCTACCTCACTGAGAGCAGAGTTTTGATGATAAGAAGTGCTTAAAAATAGTTAAAATTTACAAATATCAAGGGAAAAATATTCAACGTCGAAGGCGGCGGCTCGACCTAGGACAATTTTAAGCATCAAGTGCTTTAAAGGCGCCCGAGCGACACTTGTTGATTTTTTATAATTTTGCAGACTATCGTGCGGGTTGTCAGGAGTTACTGACCAATGCAGGACATCAAGCCGGATGCGTAGAAATTTACAGCACTCGATTTGGACACCGGACGGGGAAATGGCCAAGGAAACAGTCAAGATGCGAAGAGGTGGACCAAAGTTTGGACAAATGGGCAAGTGACCTTTGGGAGCCCCAAAAATTTGATGTAGCATGAAATTTCACATGAAAAAAAAAGATGAAAGCGTGGAGAAGAGGGGGCGCCATGAGGCGCCGAAAATTGCACCCATATGTTGATCATCCATCCTCCTGCCTGTGAGCAACCCCCCCCCCCCCCCCCCAATGATCATGGGCCTTGATTCCCCCCTCGATGCTGACTCTATCACCGCCTCTCGCCCGTCAAATGGTGGCCTCAATGGAGATCTCTGATTTCAGTATTTCTCTCTCCTCCCTCTCTCTCCCTTAAGGGGTTGTTCTTGTGTTGATGAAGACAATGAAGAATGGTGGAGGAAAGCTTGTCCGGATGAGACCGGATTGCTTCCGGATGGATGAAGACATGAAGAGTGCTGTTCTTGAAGATGCTGAGCATTAAATACATGCTGGAAATCAGTCCCATAATCAAGACCAAGAAAGCGAGACTTGAAAATAAGTGGTAATGCTATTTTTATGAAGAAAAATGATCTTTTTATGCTATATTCTTTATGAAATCTTGTTCATATGGGATGAAAGTTCTTTATGACATTGTTTGCTATGATTTTTATCAATTTATGCTCTGAAAATCAGAAATATAAGGCTACATGGCTGGAATTAGTGTTAAAATACATGAAAACACGCGTTTTAAGGGTAAATTTGGGTTTTTTGCTATATAAATGAGAAATAAGATATGTCACACCAACTAAATCTGAGTTTTTGTTGTCAATGGACCTAAGGGACATAGCCCACAATCAATTTTCATTTTCAGTCATTATTTATTAAAGAAAAATAGAGAAAATTGCCAAAAAATGGAGAAATTTGGTTTAAAATTAGGGAAAATTAGGAAATGGGCTGAGGAAAATTATGGGAAATTATATCTATGTTTGTGCAATGTATAACTATGGCAAAGCACACGATTGGCCTCTGTTTGTCCCCGTTTCTATGTTTTGTGCGTATTTATTGTTCTTTTAAAAGGGGAAAATGCATAGAAACCCTATCTAACTTATCAATGATGCAAAATGCTAAAAGTTGGATGAAAAGGGGTTGAAACACTGAAAGATAAAGAAAGGATTTGATTTATACATTGCACTTGGCATATAGAAAATGGTTTAAATAAAGAGGATGGGAGCATGAGCATATGGCTCGGTGCCTCCTCTCGATACAGTACGCGTTAGTGAAATTCATGGAAAGAATGCTTTATGCACCATGTACGATGCTGATTTTTCTTTTGTCTGAGCACATATCCATACACGATTTGCATTAAGCATAATAATTAAAAGGTATCAGAAAAACCTCCTGGACTACATAGCAATTGTTTTCTTAGGACTTTGACCCACGATTGAGAGTGTGAGGTTATCCCTTGCCGTAGAATAGACGATCAGTTTCCTAAGGGACTGTTAAGTGAGAAAGCATTGTATATCTCTTGGAAATACAAGAAATATAAAAGAGAGGAGTTTGTGCTCGTTTGTGTTATATGTTTAGCAGCACATCAAAGGGCCAATCCTTGCAATGTAGGAGAGCTGCAGTGGGGCTCCAACTATTAGTCGGTGGAGTGCCTCCTATATGTGTGTGACGAGGCATTATGCCTAAGTACTTTGGGTTCTCCCTTTGAGGAGTTTTAGGAAAATATTGGACTATAAACTATAAACACAGGAATTAAGCTTTTTAATGTCATGTTAAAGAACATCATAAGATGTTCCTCACCTTGGATTCGATAATTAATCATTAATCTTTGGAATTCACAAATGTGAAACTCCGCATCTTCTTCGGCTAACCCAATAAAAATGGGCAAAGGCACTCCTAAAGCTGGCAGATCTGGCGTCCCTGCAGGAATTGCAATGGGTTATGCCATGACGACAATCGGATTGACAATAGGATTTTGAACTGATGGAATCACACCCCCACTTGAAGTGGGTTGAGTTGGTGGAAGAGAGGAAGAACTTCTGCTTCCTCCTACACCTAAAGGACTATGTGCAGTAGTTGGGTTACTAAGACCACTGCCTCTTACGTGTATTGGGCTACTCCTTTGAGGAGAATAGCGACTTACAATCTCCAACCGCCGTCTAGCCCTCTCAGCACGTTCTGTTTTTTGTATTTCGGCTTGATGGTCCTTGTCAGAGGACATATTACAACTTTTTGGTCCCTAACAACCCTAGATTCGAGAACCACCACTTGTTGGTGGCTCCCGGCAGTAGATGCACCACTGATGGGACCTAAAATGGGCCGGCACTGGCTATGGCACTAGCCAGGACCTCATGCTCATAACATACAAACACACTCTCACGGCCTCATGGGCCAAGAGCGTCTTTCTATTGCTAAAGGATAAACTGCCCTAAAGCCTAATCTATACGTTTATAGTTTTATAGTTTTGTAGTCCAACGTTTCCCTTTGTATAAAATCCTTAGAGGGAGAACCCTTATACACTGGCAATAAATGCCACGATAATCACATACATGGGAGGCAACCTCTCGGTAGAAACACAGTGGCCCCACTACAGCTCTCCTACATCATAGGGATAAGCCCCTTGATGCGCTGCTCAACATATAAAACAAATGAACAAACTCCACCCTTCATTTTCAAAAGTACTCTAGGAGATACCATGTGTCCTGACCAAATAATCCCACAAGAACCGAACGTCTATCCTACAGCTTAGGATGCCTTTCCACACTCAAGCATGGGTCATTGTCATTGAAAACATGTGTTATGCATCCAGTCATTTTTATTCTAATACCATGACCGTCATGCACATGCAAAGGTGGATGATTCTAAAGTGCTCAAATATCATTTTAAATTAGAAACAAGTGGTGCACAACTAGGCTTTTCCATGCATTTACTAACCCGTTGCGGCGATGTAAGGATAGCACCGAGATAACACTCGTGCTACTATCCTCTTAATTAACATACCACGAACTCTATGTCATGATGTGCATCAGAAAATTAGCAATAATCAGCACGCAAATCACACCATTCAAACATCCCAACCCCCTATGTTTAGGTATTGCTTTCGTTGCATAGGTGTAGAGGTTCATTTTGTCATGTTTTGATGTATAAAAAGTGGTAAATCACAAACTTTGACAAAGAGATAGGGAAAACTGAGGCTAAAACTCATGCTTTGCCACTACTATACATCCACAAACAATAATTATATTTTTCCTTATTTTTCCAAGACGCATTTCTATTTTTTCCATTTTCTTGATTTATTTGGCAATAAATTATACTATATTTTTGGCTTTTCTTGTTCCAATAACTTCAGCATACTAACATTCAATTGATCTTCCACATTCCCCCCATGGGAACACCTTTTACCCACTCGAAACGGAAAAACTACCATTTTGCCACTTACAAACCGCATTTCGGGTTTACGAGAATTAAATAAAGCATATAAATCATTGCAAAATCAAGATTTCATGATACACAGCAATTAATCATAGTGCAAACAACCCACAAATAAATTTTCATCCAATAAGAACATAATTATCATCATAAACTATAAAAAATCCTTCATTTTCTTCATAAAAATGGGCATACCGTGTTTTTACGTAACCCGAGATGCCTTGAATGATTGCATAATCAGCAAATGGAGCCTCGATTGCTCTCAATCCAATGCTGCTCATCAATCTTCAGCATCTCCATCAATCTCCATCACCACTTTCTTCATCCTCCTTCCCTAATTCCTCCTTCAAGATGGTACACATGAACGGCCCATAGAGAAGAGAGAGAGGGAGGAGAGAGAAATACTAGAATCTGTTCTCTTCATCCGACAGCCATTTCTCGCATGAAGACCGGCGATATCATCAGCCAAGAGGGAGAAGTTGCCGGGTATCATTAGTTCCATGGCTTACATTCAGCCTAGAAATCGATTGGGAGGGAGAAGATGGCACATTTTTCGGTCGCCATTCCTGCTCGTGTCGTGCTC
Organism: Lygodium microphyllum; assembly: GCF_053477565.2. NCBI lineage: Eukaryota > Viridiplantae > Streptophyta > Polypodiopsida > Schizaeales > Lygodiaceae > Lygodium > Lygodium microphyllum. Next base: position 45,355,269 of record NC_141144.1, read on the forward strand.
ACCTCCTTCACATTTTTTGATAAAAAATTGATAGGGGGTTAAAATCCCCAAAGGGCACCCCCCCTTTGGTCCTCATTGTTGTCCACCTCTTCAAATCTTGGCCATCTTGTGGCCACTTCCTCGTCCGGACTCCGATTCGAGCTTTGAAAAATCCTGCGCATTTGGCTTGACATCCCGCACTGACTTTCAGCTCCTGGCATCCCACACGTGAGTCGAAAAAATTATCAAAAATTCACAAGTGTTGCTCGGGTGCCTTTTAAAAGCCGTCTTTCACTTGGTGCTTAAAATCGTCCTAGCTGCAGCCGCCGCCTTTGATGTTAAATATTTTTCCCCTAAATTTTGGATTTTTTGGCAATTTTTAGGCACATCCCGGGCTCAAAACTCCGCTCTCAAAAGGACATGCCTGGCATTCACCTTTGGAGATTGCTGCTTTGGAACCTTGTCGTCTCAAGGGTGTATTCCATAAATCTGATATCTAGCCTTTACAACCTTAGTTATTGAGCAATCTTGCTGATAATCCATTATTTACTGATTCCTTTTTCCAAAATCTTCATTTTCGTTCTTTCTATCCATTGGATCCTACAGACCTTTTGTCTTATTCCCTCTTATCTTATCGTTTTTCTTTATATGTTTCTCTTCTCTCATCTAAACTTGATACCATTCCTATTTTATCTTTTACCCCTTTTGGGTTGCCTCACATTCATGTGTTTATGATTTGTCCTTTTATAGTTGATCCCACAATATCTCCTACCTCTTTTAAACCTCTTCCTACCATTCTTGTTCCTTCTGTTTTCTTAGCAGATTCCCTTCAAACCTTTTTTATGCATTCTCCATCTTTTCCACCTTCCTTGTCACTTCATTTACCCTCATTCTATGACTTATCTTATCCTCTGTTACAATCTTCTCCTCTTATTCCATTGCCCTCTTCATCTAATTACATTAAGTTTCCTCCCTAGACAGTGCTGGATACACCTGGCTATGATCATGACATTCTTCGTCGACGACAATGGACGTTGCATGATTCTGTGATAGGATCGGTGTTTAACTGGTCTTTTATTCTAAGGTACTGGGATACGTTAGTGGCATGCTTGAATTCTTATCTTGATTTTGCCAAAGTACATGTTACTTCTGAGGATACCACAGTTCGGTCTTGCAGATCATTTTTGTTGGTATCTTGCCTTCATGCATCATCAATCTCATCTGAATACTCGGAAGAGTATCCCCCAGCTGATAATAGATCCAAATGTGGATGTAGCTGTTGCTCAAACAGATGTACTATAATACTTTGCACAGGCCTTCCCCACTAGCTTTATCATCTTACTGGAAAGGATGTGTTGTCTCCAATTCCTCCAAAATGTACCTAAGTACTTTGTAGATGAGAACAAATCCTTAAAGCATCTTAAGCTTCTGTTTAGCTTATGTTTTGTTCTATTTTTCTTTTGTATGAAGCATGGATTAATGGTTGATGGAAGTTGAGGTTTTTTGAAAGCTCATTGAATGGTTTTTAATAGTTTGGAGTGGTTTTGGTATGAGTTATGAGGCTCTGATGCTTTCTGTAACCCTTCTGTTGATCTTCTTTAGAGCGTCTGTTCCTGTTCTGTTCTGCTCTATAGATCTTCTGTAAGTGTTTTGTGGAATGTATGTGTGATTTTGGGAAAGTTTTCTAGCCTTGGAAAGAGGTAAATATAAGTTCAAAATAGCTTAAGAAGGTGGAAGAAGTAGTTGCTGAAAACTCAAGAGAAGACTAGAGTGAAGTGACAGTGGTGAGCTGTGAGATCACTGTGGTGGCTCTGGTGACCTTTCATATCAGACACACATTTTGGAAGGGGTATTCACGATAAAAGAAGGATTATTATGAGTGATTATTGAGCATTCTAGTGAGGAGATGATGTACTATTGATAGAGAGAGAAAGAGAGAGTCAGAGATAGCCAGTTTTATGCAAAACAATGTATCTATCTATGAGAGACTGTGAAAGAAAACTAAAAAGACAATGAAGATGAATCATATGTGATATTTTTTCCATCAAAAGTGGTGTTTCTTTTGTGTTTTCTTTGCTGATTGATGAATTCTATGAAGAATATGAAGAAAATGATGAAATTTGTTGAAGATAAAACCATGGGAGATTGTTTATATGATGCTGCATGAAGATTTCTTGCTAGTGGTGTTCTTTTTCTTGTTATGGTTCTCTAAAGAATGAAACAAAAGCTTGTTGATGTTACAAGATAGATTTTCTTGCAGTAGAAACCTATTTTCCTTGGTGTCTCTCTTGGGGCTCCAGGCTCTAGTCAATTTTATCGGGTCGTGGATCAAATTTGGCCCAAAAATGAAGAGATGGACAAAATGAGGGTTACATGACTTAGTATGGGTTAAACTTGAGTTATTTTTCAAGAACATGGTTTCCTTCCTTTCCTTTCAAGCTGGTCTCAAGAATCCATGGCCAAAGACTGGATTAATCTCCTTCCCATGCTCTCCACAATGCTAATGGACTCCATATCCTTGTTCCTTACCTCTTCAACTTCATATGGAGTAGTAATATGATGTACTTAGCATTCTTCTTCCCCTTTTCATCTTTCCCTTTTCATCACGTGAGGACAACAACGTGAATTGCACTTGTTTCGGAATCTGCCATATGTTTGAAGAGAAATGAGCTCTACTACTCAAATATTCCATGTTTGAGGCTTCAAACCTCATTGGCAAGTGCCTTTCTTCAGTCTTGGACAAGATTTCTTCCTATTCTTGGACTCTTCTCTCTCCCATGAAACCCTATTTTTGACATTTTTGGACAACAATAAGGAATCTCTAATTTCTTGAAGCAAATGAAGGGAGTATTAGTGGTAAATCACTCCTAGAGCTTGTTTATGCATGTGGCTTCAATTTATTGACAACATTGAAGTAACATTGAAGAATCTTTGGGCATATATTGGTCTATGGAAGCTTTGGACAGCATGCATCTTCAATGTCACTGAGATTCTTGATTCTCTTTTAATTTTTGAAGTTTTCAGTCTACATTGGAGTTTTTCATTATCATCTTTCAAGATCTACATCAAATAGAAGAAGATTATACCTTCATCAACCATACTTGAAGCATTGGGGCAACAATGGAGTTCATAGGAGAAGAGTATGAAGCTAGGAGCTTATGCTATATTGAAGCATGCTTAAATTGGAACTTCTTTGGATCTTTTGAAGCTAAAGATAGGCCATCTTTGTGAGAGGTATCTACATCAACTACGCTATTCACTTACAAGCATTAGTGGTACTTTCAATCATCTTTAATATCTCCCTTTTGAATCCAATTGTTGAGCTAATCTAATTGATGAAAGAAGGATAAAATGATTCAAAATTCCAATCATTTTTTAAAATGCACTTCATGAATAATCCATAGAGCTACCTTAGTGATTAATAATTGGTTGATCACTTACATTCATTGAAATAATCACTTTCAATGCCTCTGATTCTCATCCATTTTTCTCTAAGCCTGACATTGAACTATTTGCCTCTTGTTTCATTGCCATGAATGGAAATTACCCAATGGTAAGTGAAATAAAAATTGTAAAGCAGTGAGTCATTGCTGCATGTATTCCTTACCTATTCCCATTTTATTTTTTAGGCCAATTGCATACAATTTCTTGCATATCATGAAATGGCAATCAAATTCCTTTCAATACATGCATTTCATGCTGTCTTCTTAGCCTAGCCTTGATCTACCATGTCTATACACACGAGGAAAAGTGGATGCCAAGCGAGTTGGTAGGACAAAAGAGAGGTGACCCTCTCCTAGTGACGAGGACCCTGAAGGGGAGCACAACCTGACTTGAGAGGGAAATTTGCACATCCCTCAAGTCTCGGATCCCACACATTTAAGTTTGGGTGTAGGTACCCCTTCAAAGGCACAAGAATTCAGCCTATGGCATGATGTAGATGGGCATTGGTTTCATGATATAATGGAAAATGCATGGCAGCTACTATTAAAAAAGGAAAATGTATGACAACTTAATGCAATGCAATTGGCAAATTGGGATAGAGCTATGCTGAGCAAGATGTATGCTACTTGTGGCATTTGTAACTTGGGTCAACAATAAAGAACTGGAACATGGCATGCAAACAAGGTTTCATTGATTGGATCCTTATTTTGCAGCTTACCGTGGGATTATTCAATCCTTTATTTACTTGCAGAGGTTATTCTTAGTTTTGCATATGTATGAAGTTTCTTTGCATGTCTACATAGTTTGTACATGTATGAAATTGATGGTACAAGTCATTAAATGACCAAAACAGAGCATTCACAGGTTGTAGGAAATTCCAGATAGCTACAGTAAATTGTTTACAATTGTACTTAATCATTTTCAATACTTGCTAACTCATCTGAAAAGGACATCTTGAGCTTTATATAGAGCCAAAAATTTAGTCATTTGGATCACTAGAGCTCAAGATATTTGAGTTTTGCTTCTGCTGTACATCCAAGACAGGATGTCACCTATGGCTAAAAATAAAAGAAAGGAACCCATTATGGATACTATCAATGAAGGTTTAAGGGACTATTAGCTAGATAAAGAGCGTGGAGCTTCACAAGAGGCTATTTACCATGAGAACCATGATAATGAGCAGCTAGAGATAAGCTCAACACATGTTGTAGTAAACAAACAAGTAAATGGGGTTGGCACTACTCATATCTCTACTAATTCTAACAGTTTCAACAACTCTCCAATGACATAAATGATATGAAGTTAGGTATTGACAAGGTTGTGGCTCTCTTGAGTGAGAAGATATTACCTACAGCAATTCCAAATGCTCCAAGTCCTCCCATTGTTCAATCAAGAATAGCCAAAGACCACAACTCCCAAGGTTGTTGGACACTATGAAGTTGGAGAGCCATCAAGAGCTTAGCCCTCTCATTTTTAGCCCCAATTTCAGCCCCTAAATCAACCCAAGACCTACACTAGCCATCATGGATAGGATTTGGAAGATAAGACTCATGCTAACTCAAGGCTTGATGATGCCACACATGGATGCTATCCTTTTTACAAGTCTTTTTATGGACAACAATCCATCCCCTGCTGAATTAGAAGAATTGTTTGACAAGCAAAATTCTTTTGGTCCAAGAAAAATTGTTTTTGTCCAAACTTTAATGGACATCAATACAATAATGGCCAATCTCGTCAATATGAGCACAAATACAATGAGAAAATAACCATTTCTAATTTCAAGGGTGAAAATCCATCCCCTACTGAATTAGAAGAATGGTTTGACAAGCTTGAAATGTATTTTTCTTTGTATCCTAGACCCGAGAATGCCAATATTAAATTTGGAGCCCTACATTTGGAGGGATATGCACACGCTTGATGGCGGTACATGTCAAGGATTGGTAATGAATTATTGATATGGGATGTATTAAAGAGGGCAATGATCGACGTTTTCATGTCTCCTATTGAAAAAGAGAAGTTAGAGAAGAAGTGGTATGCTCTTGAGCAAAGGGGATTAACGGTTAGAGATTATTCTAATCAATTCCTTAACCTCTCCATGTATGTGGATGGAGTATTTGATAATGCCAAGCTGAATAAGTCAATATTTGGGCTTGAATCTTCTCTATCTTTGGAAGTGAGAGTTATGAAACCATCCTCTTTACAAGCTGCCATACAATTGGCTGAAAGTTATGGTAAAAAATATAAGAGTTTTCAGCAAAGAACAGGGCAATATTTTCAGCCAAACTAGTCCACTAGAATAGTTGCAAATTTTGGGCAAACAAAGACTGAATTTCAGCAAGGAGGAAAGCCAACAAATGCCTACAGCACAATTCCTACATTTCCTTTTGGTTATGGATCAAAACAGGGCAGTAATTTCAAATTTAATGTGAAAAATAGATTACATGGAAAGAGGACTGAAATAGGTTGCAAAAACTTAGCTTCTATGGTGCAAGGAAAGCATGTGTCTAATGACAAGCTGAAGGACTTGTATACGAAAGGTCTATGCTTTAAATGTGGGGAGAAATGGTCACCTGAACACAAGACAAAATGCAAAGCCAAAAATGTCAAAGTGAGCATGATCTTTGAAGAGGAATTGGATGTTGAGACAAATGAAAGCAGTCTATCTCAGCTTGAGTGCTTACCTACTCTTGACGAGATGCATGACCATGATGATGATTGCCATGAAGAATTTTATGACCCTACGGATGGTTTTCCATTTGACCTGGGTGGTTATTACATGGATGATCCTTGGGCGAATTTGGATTCATTGAAGCTTTGTTCTATCTTCCTGATGCATGGAATGGTTCCAAAGGGGATTGTACATTACCCCTTAAAGTCTATATTAATGGAAGAATTGCCCATATTCTTATTGACATCAGGAGTACACACCGAGAGTACACATAGCTTTGTTAATGTCAAGATTGTGGGAGAGAAGGAAGGAGTCTCGCTTGAAGCTTTCTTGCTTGCACAATGGGGGAAGACACACAAGGGTGGAGGCTGAAAACAGTTTTCCTCTTCTTAGTTGTGTAAGCCAAAAGAACTCAAGTACAAAGAAATAGAAGAACCCTCTATATGGGTCTCAAACCAAACTCAACTAACTAAGGTGGCATACTAACTGAGCCACGAACTAGAGTAGATAAGGATAGCTATCATGTAGCTATTATTCATGGGCGGTGTACCAACCGCGTCTGCAACTGACAAGTCGGTGACATAAATACACAACGGGTCACCCTGGCGTATCACGAGTGGAGCTCGATATGTCAACACTCCCCCTCGAGCTCAATCCCAATTCCTGCACACCAAGCAGGTCTCTGAACTTGCGCAGCTTCTCTACGCCCAATGCCTTCGTGAATATGTCAGCTACCTGATCCTCTGTGCTGACATAAACTAGATCAATAAGACCTAGTAAAACCCTCTCTCGCACATAGTGATAATGCACCTCAATGTGCTTTGTTCTAGCATGATAGACTGGGTTATTTGCCAAGTGTATACTACTCATGTTGTCACAATAAATGACAACTGGTCCATCTGTAGACTGATGCATATCATAAAGTAGCTTATGCAACCAAGCTACCTCACATGCAGCCATTGCTGCACCCCTGTACTCAGCCTCTGTGCTCGACAAGGCAACTGTAGGCTGTTTCTTGCTGCTCCAAGTGACTGCAGCACTCCCAAAAGAGAACACATATCCACTGGTAGATCGTCTATCAGAAATACTACCAGCCCAATCAGCATCAGTGTATCCATGCAACTGTATTTGAACCCCAGTCTCATAAAATAGTCCATACTGCAATGTGGACTTCACATACCTGAGTATGCGTCTAGCCGCATCCAAATGTGGTTTCCTTGGAGCCTGCATAAACTGACTTACCAATCCAACAACATAGCTCAAATCTGGCCTGGTAATAGTCATATAAATCAAACTTCCTACTATGCGTCTGTACATAGTAGGGTCTTCTAGAAGCTCACCTGCATCTGTGCTCAGCTTCACATTCTGCTCCAAAGGAACTGAAATAGGCTTACAGCCTGTCATCCCATATTTGGACAGCATGTCCAATCCATACTGCCTCTGCAAGAGCTGTATCCCACTTGGTGATCTAATCACCTCAATGCCCAAGAAATAACACAGCTCTCCCAAATCCTTCATCTCAAACTTCTGCTTCAATAGCATTTTCACATGAAGGATATCTTCATCACTGTCACCTGTCATAATCAAATCATCAACATAAATGACAAGTAGCATAATACCTTTCTCTGTTTTTCTCACATAAAGTGAGAAATCTGACTTGGAAATCTGAAAGCCAATAGTGACAAGATACTGTCCTATCTTGTCAGACCATGCTCTAGGTGCTTGCTTCAAGCCATACAAGGCTTTCTTCAACCTGCAAACAAACTCAGGATGAACAGCATGCACATAACCTGGTGGCTGCTCCATATAGACCTCTTCTTGCAAATCACCATGCAAGAATGCATTCTTTACATCCATCTGATGTAAAGACCATCCCTTTGATGCAGCCATAGCAATGACTGCTCTTACAGTTGCCATCCTTGCAACTGGACTGAATGTTTCTTCATAGTCAATACCATATGTTTGTGCATACCCCTTGACTACTAATCTTGCCTTGTATATGTTCACAGAACCATCTGCATTGTGCTTCACCTTATAAACCCACTTACAGCCAATTGCATTCTTACCTTTAGGCAAAGGTACTAACTCCCATGTAGCATTTGCTTCCAAGGCATCCATTTCTTCATCCATGGCTTTCTCCCATTTTTCTTTTCCCATGGCTTGCTCAAAAGATGTGGGTTTTGGTTCCTGTATCACTTTGACCATATATGCATAGTGAATGGCTGTAAATCCATCATATTTCAGCCTATCCAGAGGATACCTAGCTCTCGTAGACCTGCGCAAAGTAGGTTCACTCCCAAGTGCTCTCAAAACATCCCTGGTCTTCCTTACTCCAGGTGTAACAATAGAAGGAATACCCAACTCATCATCAATGCTCTGTTCTGAGCCACTGGATTCACCATCCACATAAGAGTGACCTGCATTCACATCAAACATGGACTGATTAACCTTCTCTTTTCCTTTTCGTGATACCTACATACCACTATCTGCATTACTTTGAGAAGATTCTCATGATCTCAATCTGCCTATCCATGGTGAAGAATGTGAACTACTACTAGAGGACGCTCCAGGTCCACTAATATTTTGTGACTGCTGCTGTGAATTTTGTGCAGCATTACCATTTTGTGCATCTACATCATCAATCACATTTACTGGTTTATACCAGCTACTCATCTCATCAAAAACAACATCTCTGCTCACTGTAACTTACGAGTAGAAGGGTTATAGCATCTATACCCTTTTTGCTGCAGAGAGTAACCAATAAAGATTTTTGCATGAGATGTGCGGGGTCTAGGATCATTAATATTTCGTGTGGAAATATTATACGGTTTCCTTCAACCCTTGCCTAACCCACAAGGAAAATGGACTGACATTTCAATGGACTTCATTACAGGCCTGCCTACCACAAGGCATGGTTGGAATATTATTTTTGTTGTGGTTGATAGACTTACAAAATCAGCCCATTTTATTTCAATACCAAGACACAATTTTCAGCAAAGCAAGTATCCGGTCAATTCATGGAAGGAGTGTTCAAGTTACATGGTATGCCCTGTTGAGATATCGAGCTCCACTCATGATATGCCAGGGTGACCGTTGTGCATTTATGTCACCGACTTGTCAGTTGCAGATGCGGTTGGTACACCGCCCATGAATAATAGCTAGATGACAGCTATCCTTATCTACTCTAGTTCGTGGCTCAGTTAGTATGCCACCTTAGATAGTTGAGTTTGGTTTGAGACCCATATATAGGGTTCTTCTATTTCTTTTGTACTAGAGTTCTTTTGGCTTACACAACTAAGAAGAGAAAAACTGTTTTCAGCCTCCACCCTTGTGTGTATTCCCCCATTGTGCAAGCAAGAAAGCTACAAGTGAGACTCCTTCCTTCTCTCCCACAATCTTGACATGGTATCAGAGCCTTGTTCATGGTAAGGAGCTCAAGAAAGCAAGCCAAGTTCGCGGTGTTCTGGTAAGAGGACCAGTGTTGCTTTCATTCTTCTGTTTTGGGAGCAAGTCTCTGGACGTAGCACAGCCGGAAAGTGCAAGAGTGCATTGTCTCAGGTTGAGACGCCCTTCGTGGTGAAGCAAGAGGGCAGTATATGCTGCGGGTAAGGGCTTTAGCCCTTGGTGACCCTGTTTTTTTGATTTGAGGCCATTTCGAGGCCTGTTTTGGAGATGGAAGTTTTCTGCACGCACTCAGAAAAAGGACATGTTTTATGCTGTGTGACCACTGTTCTACAGGTCGGTGAAAAGTTACTGTAGAAATTGCATCGTATGCTTGTGCGTAGAGACATTGGGAGTTACAGAATCATCCTTGCTGCCTATTGATGCAAAATCTTCACTAGGAAGTGACTATGTGGTCAAATACCACTTTCGTCAGTTTTGCAGATTTGCTTTTTTGAGGGTGAAGCTGTGTTCTTTGCAGTGATAGAATTTTTTGCAGTGTTCTATAATGGTGTTTGATTCTCTTTCACAGATTGTCACTGAAAAGCTTGACAAGAATAACTTCCAAGCATGGAAGTTTAGAATGAAGAATTTCCTTATGGGAAAATGATATTGGGAATTTGTTGCAGGAAATGAAGAAGAACCAGTTCTTCCTGATGTTCCCAATCAACAGCAAATGCAGGCATTTAAAGCATGGCATGAGAGAGCCAGGAAAGTTATGTACTGGCTGTTTATCAGCATTTCAGACTCTATGATTGTGCATATTCAAGATGCAAGTACGCCAAAGGAGGCATGGGATACTTTGTCAAAAATGTATAGCACAAATACGCAAGCCAGGAAAATGCAGCTCAAGCAAGAGTTGCACAATGTGCAAAGAGAAAGTATGAGCATCAATGACTACCACATGAAGGTGAAGAAGATTGCAGATGCACTTGCTTCCATGGGGTCACCAGTGGAAGATGATGATTTAGTTTCTGTGACCTTGAATGGTCTAGGAAAGGATTATGCACAGTTTCGAACATCCATTTCCATTCGTGAAAGATTTTCTGATTTTGAGGAGTTGATTGCTCTTCTAATTTCTGAGGAGCAAAGAAATGGTGGTGCATCTTCTTCAAGAGGAACTTCAAAAGAAGCTGTCTTCTACTCAAATGCTAGAAGAGATAGAGGCAGAGGTAGAGGAGGCCGATCTGGAGGCCGTGGTAGAAATCAGAATATGCAGCAAACTCAAGAAAACCAATCCTATGGAGGAGGACGTGGTAACTCTAGAGGCAGGGGGAGCCAAAGAGGTCATGGTGGATGGCAAAGAGGGCAAAATGCTAACAACAATGTTGAATGCTACTACTGTGGTAAAATGGGTCATATGGCTAAAGACTGCTATAAAAAGCAGAATGACATCATGAATGGAAAACTGCAAAAAGGGAATTATGCATCTTCTAGTAGACATGGTAATGACAGAAATGAGCATTTGTTTATGGTGCAGCACATGACCAATTCTGTGACACGTGCAGAAGAAAGTAATGATGTGTGGTATGTTGACTCAGGTGCATCGAACCACATGACAGGTCATGCAGAATGGATGGAGGATGCAAGGAAAATGGAAAAACAAGGATTTGTGGAGACTGGTGATGATACTGCATATCCTATTGTGCAGATTGGAAAAATTCATTTGTCTATGCAGGATGGGAAAAAGAAATACCTGTCTGATGTATTTCATATCCTGAATATCACCAAGAATCTGGTTTCTGTTGGTCAAATGGTTGAGCAGGGCTTGCAGGTCACATTTAATCCTCATGGATGCTTTGTTGAGGATATGAAAAATAAAGGTCGCTTGATAGCAAAAGGAAAGAAGAAGGGCAGAATGTTTACGTTGGATGCAAACATGTTTGAATTGAGTGCAGCAATGTTTGCACATGGGACCGGTGTAGTTGCAGATATTGATATCTGGCATAAACGCATTGGTCATGTTAATGTACATCGACTTAAATCAATACAGGCCCAAAATATTGTTGCAGGATTACCTAAATTCAAGGTTGCAGAAATGCATAAGGTATGTGAAGCCTGCCAATTTGGAAAACAGGCAAGGAAACCATTTCCTAGACATGTTTAAGAGAGTAAGAAGCCATTGAAATTAATCCACTCTGATGTGTGGACTACTAAAGCTGCATCTATTGGAGGCTGTCATTATTTTGTTACTTTTATTGATGACTATAGCAAAAAAGTTTGGGTGTATTTTATGAAAAAGAAAAGTGAAGTTTTTGGGTATTTCAAAACTCTTAAAGCTATGGTTGAAAAAGAAACAGGCCTGCAAATAAAATGCCTAAGGTCAGATGGAGGGGGAGAGTACCTCTCAAATGAGTTTGCAAGGTTCCTGTAGGAGCATGGCATAAAGCAGCAATATTCATGTAGTCATACCCCACAACAAAATGGAATTGCAGAAAGAAAAAACAGGCATATTGGAGAGGTATCTCATGCCATGCTCAACGAAAAAGATTTGCCAGATTTTTAATGGGCTGAAGCAGTTGCTACAGTAGTCTACATAATGAACAGGACTCCCACTGCAGCAATACATGGGATGACTCCAGAGGAGAGGTATACTGGTAGGAAACCAGATATTTCTCATTTGAAAATTTTTTGTTGCATTGCCTATGTTCATGTGCCAGATGAGTTGAGATCCAAGTTGGATCCAAAAGCTGAAAAGTGCATCTTTATTGGTTATTCTCTGCAGCAAAAAGGGTATAGATTCTATAACCCTTCTATTCATAAGTTTATAGTGAGCAGAGATGTTGTTTTTGATGAGATGAGTAGCTGGTATAAACTAGTAAATGTGATTGATAATGTAGATGCAGAAAATGGTAATGCTGCACAGAATTCACAGCAGCAGTCATAAGATATTAGTGGACCTGGAGCGTCCTCTAGCAGTGATTCACATTCTTCGCCATGGACAGGCAGATTGAGATCAAGAGAATCTTCTCAAAGTAATGCAAATAGTGGTATGTAGGTATCACGAAAAGGAAAAGAGAAGGTAGATCAGCCCATGTTTGATGTGAATGCAGGTCACTCTTATGTGGATGGTGAATCCAGTGGCTCAGAACAAAGCATTGATGATGAGTTGGGTATTCCTTCTATTGTTACACCTGGAGTAAGGAAGACCAGGGATGTTTTGAGAGCACCTGGGAGTGAACCTACTTTGTGCAGGTATACCAAAGCTAGGTATCCTATGGATAGGCTGAAATATGATGGATTTACAGCCATTCACTATGCATATATGGTCAAAGTGATACAAGAACCAGAACCCACTTCTTTTGAGCAAGCCATGGGAAAAGAAAAATGGGAGAAAGCCATGGATGAATAAATGGATGCCTTGGAAGCAAATGCTACATGGGAATTGGTACCTTTGCCTAAAGGTAAGAATGCAATTGACTGTAAGTGGGTTTATAAGGTGAAGCACAATGCTGATGGTTCTGTGAGTAGATACAATGCAAGATTAGTAGTCAAGGGATATGCACAAACATATGGCATTGAGTATGAAGAAACATTCAGTCCGATTGCAAGGATGGCAACCGTAAGAGCACTCATTGCTATGGCTACATCAAAGGAATGGTCTTTACATCAGATGGATGTAAAGAATGCATTCTTGCATGGTGATTTGCAAGAAGAGGTCTATATGGAGCAGCCACCAGGTTATGTGCATGTTGTTCATCCTGAGTTTGTTTGCAGGTTGAAAAAAGCCTTGTATGGCTTGAAGCAAGCACCTAGAGCATGGTGTGACAAGATAGGACAGTATCTTGTCACTATTGGCTTTCAGATTTCCAAGGTAGATTTCTCACTTTATGTGAGAAAAACAGAGAAAGGTATTATGCTACTTGTCATTTATGTTGATAATTTGATTATGACAGGTGACAGTGATGAAGATATCCTTCATGTGAAAATGCTATTGAAGCAGAAGTTTGAGATAAAGGATTTGGGAGAGCTGCGTTATTTCTTGGGCATTGAGGTGATTAGATCACCAAGTGGGATACGGCTCTTGGAGAGGCAGTATGGATTGGACATGCTGTCCAAATATGGGATGACAGGCTGTAAGCCTATTTCAGTTCCTTTGGAGCAGAATGTGAAGCTGAGCGCAGATGCAGGTGAGCTTCTGGAAGACCCTAAATTACCAGGCCATATTTGAGCTATGCTATTGGATTGGTAAGTCAGTTTATGCAGGCTCCAAGGAAACCGCATTTAGATGTGGCTAGACGCATACTCAGGTATGTGAAGTCCACATTGCAGTATGGACTACTTTATGAGACTGGGGTTCAGATACAGTTGTATGGATACACTGATGCTGATTGGGCTGGTAGTATTTCTGATAGATGATCTACCAGTGGATATGTATTCTCTTTTGGGAGTGCTGTAGTCACTTGGAGTAGCAAGAAATAGCCTACAGTTGCCTTGTCAAGCACAGAGGCTAAGTACAGGGGTGCAGCAATGGCTGCATGTGAGGTAGCTTGGTTGCATAAGCTACTTTATGATATGCATCAGTCCACAGATGGGCCAGTTTTCATTTATTGTGACAACATGAGTAGTATACACTTGGCAAATAACCCAGTCTATCATGCTAGAACAAAGCACATTGAGGTGCATTATCACTATGTGCGGGAGAGGGTTTTACTAGGTCTTATTGATCTAGTTTATGTCAACACAGAGGATCAGGTAGCTGACATATTCACGAAGGCATTGGGCGCAGAGAAGCTACGCAAGTTCAGAGACCTACTTGGTGTGTAGGAATTGGGATTGAGCTCGAGGGGGAGTGTTGAGATATCGAGCTCCACTCATGATATGCCAGGGTGACCATTGTGCATTTATGTCACCGACTTGTCAGTTGCAGATGCGGTTGGTACACCGCCCATGAATAATAGCTAGATGACAACTATCCTTATCTACTCTAGTTCGTGGCTCAGTTAGTATGCCACCTTAGTTAGTTGAGTTTGGTTTGAGACCCATATATAGGGTTCTTCTATTTCTTTTGTACTAGAGTTCTTTTGGCTTACACAACTAAGAAGAGGAAAACTGTTTTCAGCCTCCACCCTTGTGTGTATTCCCCCATTGTGCAAGCAAGAAAGCTACAAGTGAGACTCCTTCCTTCTCTCCCACAATCTTGACATGCCCTTGAGGATAGTGTCAGATAAAGACACTAGATTCATGGGAAAATTTTGGAAGGGTTTGTTTACTTCCATGGGCACTACTCTTGCCCCAAGTACGGCTTACCACCCTCAAACGGATGGTCAAAACCGAAAGGGTTAACCGATGGGTGGAAGTATACTTAAGAGATTATTGCCATGATATGCAATCATCTTGGGATAATTGGCTACACCTTGCTGAATTTCGCTACAACAACACATATCATATGAGCATTGGGATGGCTCCTTTTGAAGCACTCTATGGATACAAGGTTCAAATTCCTTCAGCCATGTTTCATGAAGATGTGAATCCACAAGCAAAGGATGAGTTAGAAAGAATGGAGATGCTTATGAAGCAATATAAAGAAAACACACGGAAGGCATAAGATGTCATGAAGTCCTATGCTGATGATAGATGGAGGCACATGGAGTTTGATGTTAGAGATTGGGTCTTCTTGAAGGTGCCCAAGACTCATTATGCATCTCTTGAGGGTGGAAATAACAAGTTGGCTCATAGATCTTATGATCCATATTTGGTGTTGGAAAAGATTGCAGAGCTTGCATATAAGCTCCAATTGCCTTCAACTACTTGCACACATGATGTTTTTCATGTATCACAATTGAAGAAGCATATTTGATAGGATGTATAAGTTATTGAAGAGCTTCCACCACTTGATGAAGATGGACTGATTGTTTGTGAACTTGAGAAGATTATTTGGAAGCATGAAAAGGTTCTTAGGAATCAAACTCTCACTGAATTTTTGATCAAATGGAAGGGGCTACATATGGAAGAGTCCACTTGGCAACCCTATTCTTATTTAGATTCTTTTCCATGGCTCTTGCAAGATGAATGATGATAGTCTGTGCAAGGACATCTTGCTGTTTTAAAATACTGTTATTAATGAAATTGCCTTAATGATATCAAAAAGTAATATTGATGGTATATGATGATGCTTTAGGTTGTATGTTTCATCTCTACACTTCAAACACTCAATTTGGACACTCCATTCAAAAGTTATAGTAATTTTACTAAGGCATCCTTGTTTGGACAACAGGCAATCAATTCATTATTTCAGGTTCATTGTGATGTTTCTTCACACAAAATGCTTTCACATGCTTATGGATCTTTATCGACATAATTTGATTCATTAACAACTTTCCTATTCCCTCATTATCTTGAGTTTTGAAGACAAAACATCTCTAGGAGGGGATGATTTGTAATGAAGCAAATTATCAACATGAGAGTTGAAGCCTATTCTAAGTATAAACTTTGTAAAACACTTGAGCCAAGAGAAAAGGGAACTTTAGGAATTAGTATAAAAGGCAAGAAGTGATAATGTAGCATCATTCTTTGGATTATCACAATTTTATCCTTCTTGTCTTTCATCTTCTTGTACTTGGTTAACAGCCCATGGCTACATTGTGCTATGGTAATGGAAGATGTTTCATGGTATGACCATGTTTGTAATTCAATTTGTTACATTTCTTGCTATGTGTAGCTTAGAATAATTTTATTTTCTATTAATTTTCATTGTTAGATTAGTCCTTCTTTACACAAAATATAACTTGTAACATAAAAAACCATTTCTTTCACCTTTTATATGATCACAACAAAGAAACAACACCAAGAATAAAAAATCTTCACACAGCTTCATAGAAACAATTCTCTGACGGCTTTATCTTTAACAAAATCCATCATTCTCTTTATATCCTTCATAAAATTATTTGATAGACATAGGAAACACAAAATAATGCTCCACTTTGAATGGAAAAATATCACATATGATTCATCTTCAAAGATCTCATGGCTTTCTCTCACAATCTCTCATAGGTAGATACATTGTTTTGCATAGAATTGGCTATCTCTCACTCACTCATTCTCTCTCTCTCTCTCTCTCTCTCTCTCTCTCTCTCTCTCTCTCTCTCTCTCTCTCTCTCTCTCTCTCTCAATAGTACATCATCTTCTCACTAGATTACTCAATAATCACTCATAATAACCCTTCTTTGGTTGCGGATTCTCCTTCCAAAAGGTGTGTCTGATATGAAAGGTCACCAGAGCCACTATAGTGTCTCTTCATAGCTCATCACTGTCACTTCACTCCAGTCTTCTCTTAAGTCTTTAGCAACAGCTTCTTCCACTTCCTTGAGCTCTTTTGAACTTAAATTAACCTCTTTTCAAGGCTAGAAAACTCTTTCAAAGTCACACATACATTCCACAAAACACTTACAGAGGCATACATAATAGAACAGAACAGGAATAGAGGCTCTACAAAAGCTGAACGGAGGGTTACAAAAGGTCAATAGAAAACATCAGAACCATATAACTCATACTAAAACCATTCCAACCTATAAAAAAACATTCAATGAGCTTTCAAACATTTTGAACTTTCATCAATCATCACTCCATCCTTTATACAAAAGAAAATCAAAACAAAACAGAAGCTATTAGAAAGCAATCAGAACCTATTAGAGCATCACAGAGCCTCATATCTTTACGGAAAATCTTCATGAGATTTCAAAACATAATCAATCTCATCCAAAAAACTCTCAAATACTTCCAAAATAATTAAAAATCATTCGAAATCATAAAAAATCAACCATTCATGCCTAAAAAACAACAAAAAAACCAAGTCATTTTAGCATTCAACATATTCCCACACTTAATAAGGGAGCATTCTCGCAACCTAAGAAAAATGAATACAAGTTCATTAAACAATAAACCACCCAACCACGACCCCGACTTATAATCTGTTTCTAATAAAGAATACAACAAAAGGAAAACATCTTTATCCATTAACATCTCTTATAAACAACAACAAATCATAACAAATTCGTAAAGGATATAAGAGGTTCTTCATCTTTTCTTCTTAAACTTTCCATCCACCATTACCATCACTGGCAATAGTCAAAAAGAGAGCTCTCAAACAAATCCAATATTCAACCACCACGAGCTCATCACATAGAAAAATTAACACAGTACAAACACAAAAAAATCATTTGAATGGCACCTCCAAAAGAAAGCTATATCATTATGAATAATAAAAGATACATCTAGAGGTATTAGTGAAGATGATCCCTCTTGAAAGCTTGATGATTACAAAAATGATCCATGGATAAGGATTCATCTACAAAAGTTTTTGGAGGATTCTGGAATAATTGAAGGCAGGACATCCTTTCTAACAAAATAAGGTATTAGCTAAGGTAGACAAAGGGCATGAAAATATAGTATATCTAGTTGTTGGGAATCAATATTCACATTGACATTCATACATAACTTTGGGATGGCCTTTTGATCATTATGTGAATGCCTATGCATATATGCTAGGTAGCAAACAAAGTGGGCTATCAATCTCATTGAAGGATCTAGAGATTGTGAATATTGTTGAGTAAAATGGAGATAATTTTGGTACTCTTGACTAGTAGTCATCCACTCCCCTGGAATTAATGGCCAATTTATTTGCGGTCCAGTAAGAGAATCACCTAAGCTCAATCCTCTTCTTCTTGGAATCTTTGGATCAAACCTTGCATATCCACTAACCAACTAAGGGGTTTGAGAAATAGAAATGGTAGGAGATAAAAGAGGAACAGGTAAAAGAGGACAAAGAGATGGGTAGGCAAAATCATAAAATGAGGAATAAGCTAAAGAAGGATTAGCTGAGAATATAAGCGAATTAGTTAAGAAAGGTGTTAACTGATAAGCAGAAAAAGTGGAAGGAATATATATAGATGGACAAGATGGAGAAGGGAAAAATACCCAATCTTCAATGAAAGAACAATAAGTAAAGATTGGAAATTGAGGGATACCCTAACGTTGGAAAAGGAGAGTTAAGATGACTGTTAAGTTGGATTTATAAAGGGAAAAATAAGCATCATACCGATGGGCCATTTGTTGATAATAAGATAAGCTAGGAACGAATGGGCCTAAAACAGATCATCGATGGTAAGCATCAAAGAAAGATGAATCAAATTAATGTTTCTTGGAAAGATAAGCTAAAATATTCACTCTCAATTGGTTAATATTTTGCACATGATTAGAGGTTCTGTTTTGTCTTTAGTTCAAGACTACAGAATCAATCAATGTATGCCATGAAATGTCAAGGCAAGCATCCACTTTGGAAGAATAACATTGCAACATTTCATCTATCAGCAACTCCAAATGTATGATGTACAAGGCAGCTTGCAAGACCACATCCCCAACATACCAAGCTAGATTTTCATAATATGGAATCAACAAATCACCTCTCAAATACATATAAGATATTAGCATTGTATTTGAAGTAATAGAGTCTTCAAAGCCCATTCGAATGAATTCAATCAATCATTCAGAAGACCAAGGTCCACTCCATCCATCCTCCGGAAGAGGTAGATCCATCGTTGAGAGCTTAATATAGAAGGCCAACTTCTATAATTTTTGATAGTGCACAAAAAATGAGTGATTTGGAGGATCATACTCATGAAACTGCTCAACTGAAGACCATAATAAGTCCATCTTAGACTGAAGCCTTTCCACTTTAGCCTGGAACAAAGGGCATAGCATGGCTTGTCATTGGAGAATTACCAAGTTTGCAGGGGACAAAGAAGGAACTAGATGTACAATAGGGCTATGTGAAGAAGAACATGACTGAACCAATTGATCGTTAAGTTGCTGAATTTGGATGTTGCTCTATTCTAGAGTGGTATGTGCTAATTTAAGCTTCTCTATCTAGGCAGCTATCAAACCTTGAAGCTCTTGAGCTTCCTTCAACAATCTATTCCTCTCCTCAGTCACATTAACCACTTGGGTTGTAGTGTCAGCCAACTGAGTGTGCAAACTAGAAATTTCCATTTTCTGAGCATCAATGATCTTAGTAAGTCGATCCATTTGGTACAAAGATCAGAAAATCGTTCATGAGAAAAAGGTAGCTTCTCATTTGCTTTTTTCAACTCTTCTTAGGTCTATTGGACTTTGTCATAGCAAGAGGAACATAACTACTAGATATAAGCAGTCAGCGATGTTGCAACGCATAGGGTTGAAGATTACCACAGGGGTTTGGCAACAAAACTGGACAAGATAGATGGAGATTTGTCTTCAAGAGATAAGTAGATTACAGTGAATGTTTAAAGGTTCAAGAGGTACTTCACAATCAATCACAAGGATTTGAGAGAGATGAATGTATGGGGGTTCAAGAGCTTAGATTTTGGAGATGGTAGAGATAAGAGAAGGGTTGAAGGTTTCAAGCCAAGTTCTTGAAGATGTTGATAGAGCTTCCAATTGCATGTTCTTAGCAAAGATCACGAGTATTATCTCATAAGTTCTAACTCAAATCAAGCTTGTTTTCTTGACTATAAGAGCAATCAAAAATGATAAAATCAAGTATAGTATGCTGTAATGTATCATAAACAACTCTCCATCCCATCATTCATACATGATGCCATAGCATGAATCAACTTTGGATGATTACATTCAATGTAGATTGTTAGGGACAAAAACTTATGAGTCAATTACAAGGCTTGTAGCTTCAGATTGAGTTCCTGATAAGGATAAGTTATCACAGCAAAGAAATAAGAGAAAACACTCCTCTTAATTCAACTCAAAGCATCTATGAATGATCTACAAACATTGCCCTGCCATAGGGGCACATAATACTTGCATATTTTGACAAGATGTCTTCTATAGAGTAAGAAATGAATTAAAAGAACAATGATGTAGCTAATTCTATGAATATAACTGAAGATATCAGCCCCAAATCAGCCCAAATATATTTCGAAATTCACCTTTGATGATAGCCTAAACTTCCCCTAACATGGTGTCAGAGCATTTGGTGTCAAAAGTCCACCATGGGGGTAAGAGATAGTAGGGTGAAGGGAGATTCAGGGAGAGGACTAGACATAAGAAAAAGGATTTGAAGAAATAGAAGATGTAGAATAATACTCACAAAAAGAAATAGAAAATGAAGAAGAATACTAACAGAGATGAAGCCTGTCAGTTCATTCCTGCATTATGAGAAGATAAAACTCTAATAGACAAAAACGTGTATAACATAATACCTTCCTCTATGCTACTCAGATCGCCAATCTGATGCCTCCATTGGCTCCAAAAGGGGGATAAAATATCAAGACACTTGGTCAGAATTTAGCTAGATCACTCCTTCTTCATCTCCTAGTTTGGAGTGCTACTCATAACCTAAAAACAACGATCATGCATCACACAATTTCACCAATCTCTCTTTTTACATAAAATCCTCTCAAATTAGCTGGAAGATATATGCTTTCTTTTACATGTTATCATAATCTAGAAGTTATCTATAATTTTATGGATTTTTACAAGAGATAATATCTAAAATATCAAAAATTAGCTAAAACTTGTCCAAAAATCTAATATTTTCAAAGCATGGACAATAACACTTATATCTAATATGGCATTGGATCTCTAAATCCATAAGAAATCCACACTCTAAATTTTTTTACAATGTGTGCATGTAGTGACATGACATCCACCCCCTCCTAACTTGCATATCCTCTAGCATGTGCCAAAGTCTTACGGATTTGCAGTGTCAGAAGAAGTATCTTCTGCCATGTCAATGTCTTCATCTTTTGCCTCTTCTTCTTCCTCTATGTCTTCATGCTCTTGAATTATATCCAAGTCTTCTAACTCATATGTTGAACTTTCTTTTCGTTTGAAGAGCTTGATTCTTTTTCCAGCTACATGTATCTTTATGCTGGTCCTATCCAATTCAGCCAATGAATATGTGGCATTGTCATGAACGACCTTTACCACATACATACCAAACCAACACTTTACCATCTTCCTAGAAGCATTGTATTGATTATCTAGGCTGTTGTTATAAATAACCACCCAATCATTTTCTTGGATAGCTCTTGGCCAAAGTTGATGTTGCCTATTAAATATTCTTTTGTTTTTTTTTCTTGATGTTTTTAACTTCTTAATAGCTGCTTGAACACCTTCAGGACTTGTTTCTAGTTGCCATATGTGCAAAGTCAGCAATTCTTCTCTACTGATGCCTTCCTCCCAAGGTAGAAGACTCCATGTGAGAATAGATTCTTCAATTGGTATAATTGGTTGTTGTCCATGCATAAGTTCAGCTAGCATATAGCCAATCATTGTACTGTGAGTAGTCTGGTCAACCCATAATGCAAAAGATAGCATTTTAGGCCATTCTTTGATCTTTTCTCTACAAGACTTTGCTAGAGCTTTGAGAATATGCTGGTGCCCTCTCTCACTTTTTCCATTGCCTTCAGGGTTGTAGGCTGATGTTAAAGCCAACTTAATACCCAATTGAGCAAAGAAGTTGCGTGTCTCATCAACATCCAATTCTCCTCTATCAGTAGTTACTTTACCAACACAACCATATTTGCAAAAAACGACAAACAACTTGAGTGGTCTTGGTTGTTAAGGCATTGCCTTCAACTTGATTGGTTAGATCCTCTCTTGCAAGCACTAAATATTGCATATTTCATATTTTTGTAGGCATGGTTATAAGATCAATAACCCATCTATAATGTATAGATAAGGGATAAGTCGGTTGTAGCCCATCTCGATGCTTGAGCATAGAATACATTTAACACACATAACAAGTTTCAACAAAATGTGCTATGTACCGATACATGCTTTGCCACCAATATTTTTCTTTGAATTTACTAAAGGTTCCCCATATCTCTCTATGGTCAGCCCACAGGCTTTCATGAAATTCTTTCATTACCTGTTGTTGCAATCTTTTGTTACCTAAAACTCAGACATGTGCTCCTTTCTTCTTCTTTGCGTGCTTCCATAGATGTTCTTCTTTAAGAAAAAAAGCCATAAGCTTTCCTGTTAATATGCTTGAACTCTTCATCAGTCCAAGACTCCACCTTCTTCATTGTGCTCAAATATTGGCAATCTTCTTCATAATCTTCTTCAAGGAAATGAACTAGAGCTTGAGCAATGCAATGAGCATGCTAGCTTCTAGTTGACCACCCTTCTTCCATAGATAAATCTTTGATCTTTGTTACTCTATGCTGATTTACAGCAATACCTTTTCCTGTTCTTATTGTACTTAATGCTATACATTAAAAATATCAGCTTCACCTACAAGATTCAGCTTTGGGTTTGTATATGCAGCAACTGAAAATGTACTTTCAGCATCCATGGAATGAAATTCAACAAGTATGGATTCTTCAGCTTCATCTTCTTCCATAAGCTCTTCTTCATTGTCATATCTTGCATGTGATAGCATGTCAGTAATTGGATTCACCTTTCTTGTAATATGCTTTATTTCGGGGTTGAGAGATTTAATATATGCAATCCATCTTAGCATAGTAATGTCGGGTATAGAAGAGCAGTTGGCAGTCATGCCCAAGAGTGGAAGACAATTAGTTTCTACCACTACTGAAGCACCTATAAAGTATTGACAATCACACTTTAATGCTGTTACAACTCTCCACAATTCCCTTTTTACTTGTGCATACATTCTTTGATGTTCATTGAGAACCTTTGCTCCAAAACGAATTGCATACCTGTTACCATCAAGGTCTTCTTGGCCAACAACCCATCCTATCCCAATGAGACTTGTATCCACAGTAATGATGATGGGTTGACCATTTGAATAATTAGCCCTTTGAGAGTGGGGGCTGAAATCAACAACTTCTTTAGTTTGCATATAGTGAGAGTATGCTCTTTCCCCCAAGAGAATCTTTGGCATTTCTTAATAATTGATAAAGATTTTTTGTGACATGAGCAAAATGTGGTATCCATATGAGATAGAATACACATGTGCCAAGAAATATTCTCACCTCTGAGATATTTGTGTATTTTTCTTGCATTCTGTTGATGGAAATTATCTTGATTGGTGAAGGTTTATGTCCGTAGGGGCCACACAGATGTCCGACCACTAGGGCTTCTTCTACTCCAAAAATCGACTTAGCTCCAGAAAGGGTAAAATATACCTCTTATAGCCTTGTTAAAATCCTATCACAATCATGAATATGGTTAACTACAAATGTCTTGCAGCCATCTTCATCAAGCTCCTCATTCTTTTCATTGACTTCACATCCCTTGATAGGTACATCATCAAGAAATGGAAGAGTAAGTTGTGGAATAAGGTCCCTTAAGACTTTATGCATGCCATTCATCATATGGGCTACGGAGTTTATTGCACCTTGTGGTAGAGTGCACATGCGGACCAATCCAAGAGGTGTCTTCATTGTGGTAATGTCTCAGCTTTCTAATGAAAGCTGAAATTGGTCATATCCTGCATATAGGTTGCCCATAGAATAAATTTCTCTACTTGCAAAAGCTTCAGCAAACTCGTCAACAATTGGAACCGAACCAACATTTTGGATTGTGACACAATTAATAAGCTGTAGATCTTGGATGAATCGTAAAGATCCATTTTTCTTGGGTATGATAAACCATCAATTTGAGTAAGGTGCTGAAGAAGGTTCTGAAATCTTCATTCTGATATTTTCATTTAGAAGTTCCAGTAATTTGGGCAAATGAGCCCTTGGAACAAGAATAGGCTTGAGGTTCCAAGGCACATGTGGGACCGTAAAAATGACATAGGAGCCACAATATTTGGATCTACACAGCCTATTTCACTTGATTGAAATGGAAAATCTTTTCCATATTTCATTAGCATTTGCATAAAATAGTGTTTTTCAGCCAACGAAAGAAAAGAATTTTCACCTATTTTGAGCTCTTTTATACTTTTAGATGTGAACTTGTGACCAATGTTAGAAGGATGAGGAAGACTTGGCTGATTTGTTGCCCTATCAGCTAGCCCTTCACTTTCAAGAGGCAGTGGGACTACCACAGGCTTGACTTTTTTATCCACCGTCTAGTATTTTGTCTCCACTTGCACTTCAGCCTTGTTGAGTAAAAAAATGTCTTCCTGCTCAACAAATTCTTGAATTGTTTGATAAAAATCCAATGTAAATACTTCTATGGATTGATTTTTAGCCTGATTTTATGTATGAGAAGCTGCATATATTTCAGCCAATGTGTCAGTAGTAATGATTCTAAAAAAAATGCCCAAAATATCTTCATTTTGAGCCATCATGTCATAAGTTTTCAGCACCCTTTTTACATGACATAAATATTTTCTTTCAGATTTAGTCATGGCTAGAAGAGACAGAAGAGACTTATAATAGCCCATACTATTGGCTGTACATACATACAGATTTGCTAGAAACAGAGTTTCTATAGCATAAGGAGGTTCAATCTTTTTACATGACACACTGCCATAGCCTCATTTTATAGCAGTGCAGCCCGAAAAACCTTGAATTCTCAGGCATTAAGAGGCACAGGATAATCACGCATTTGATCTCTTTTTCGATGATGGTTAACACACATAGTAAGAAATTGGATAGCTCATTCATTATCCTTGCTTTGGATTCAAGCATAGGATGAATCGTCATCAAGAACTTTTGTTTCCAAGCAGGCTTCAGAAATGTAAGGTTGCCCAAGAATGATAGGGTAGCTACAAGAGTCTTGAACAAAAAAGTGAAAATTGTCTTTTATGTCTCCACTAGTTATCTACACATTAGGACATGTAGCATATAACTCTCCAGAAGAGTTGTTTGCAGCTTTCATTTGCCAACCTGGATGAACATCTATGGGCTAGCCGCCGCTTTCATAGAGACTCCTTGCCATGACGTTTATCTCAGAACCATGGTCTAAGAGTGCAATACATTGTGTTTCTTTTTCTCAAATTTTGACGACTCCTCCATTTTTGCTCTTGCCCAATGTGTATGGGAGTAGTGACTGCTTGGAATGAATAGGGCTTCTTTCTCATCATGCATGCGTTGTAGACGACCTTCTTTTTGAGAGGTGGGATGCCCATCTGGTTTGGACTAGCTGACCATTACATTTTCAGCCTTCACTTCTTGAATTTTTGCATCCATACTTTCTTTATCTTTAGCTTCAATTACTGCAATTAAGTCTTTAACTGCTTCAAGTTGAATTCCTTGTGCAGTCAGCTTCTCTTCATCCTACACAAAGACTCGAAGAGCTTGCAAAAAAGCATGCACTATTTCTTTAGCATCATCACCAACATATTATCTTTTTCTTTTGATTACATTAATAATTACATCATAGAATTCACGCTTGTAAATTCCAAGAATTTCACCTAAGGTGAACTCAATTTTACTTTCCAGAATTCGTTCTTCTAGAACTTGTTTGGGATCGGTTGCAAATTTTATGTCAGACTGTAATTTTTAGCCTGGCTGCTTGCCTTTCTTCTTTCCTTTGATCTTCTTTGTTTGTGGTGCATCTTCCATCTCTTGATCTGGGGTTATATTTTCACCAAGCTTTGGTTGTTCATGCGTTATTCTAGTTACCCATTTCAGAGGGGGGGACTAGAAGAGAAAGGCCCTGGTTCATCTTCTCTTCTTCTCTTTTCTTCAATAAGACTTCTTTATGATTGATGTTAGTCAAATGTGCAAAAGTAGAAAAAGAATCCACCAATTCTTTCCAACTAGTTACTCCTCGAATGCACTGACTGGCATTAGTTAAATAATCTTTTGCTAATTTTTCGCCTTCCATTTGATCTAATGCCTGCATCCATACTTTAGATTACACATTAGCTTTACATGATTTCAAATTTGATTTCGTTGGCTCAATTTGCAGCCCATAGGTAGTTGGATCAATTGCTACTGTGTAGGCATTCTTTATAGCTAAATCTTCTAATGTTTTCTTCATTCCACCATTACCAAAATTTGGCTCCAGTGGAACACCAGTTTCAACTGCATGAATTTTTCTATCTTTTCAAAAGATGAGCTTCTGTGTTTCAGCCTCACGGAAGGCAAAACACTCCCTCTTGTCATGTTGTTGGTTGTCACACTAAATACAATGCCTCTTATAGGCTTCTCTCATGGGTCTTTGAGTTGATGATCGTCCTTGTTCTTCAACTTTGACATCTAGCTTCTCCACCTTGGAACTAATTTCTGTAAGATTCAGATGAAGGTCACACATGCTTTTACTGAGTTCATCCATGTCATCATTTTTAGAAGGAACAAAAGAAGAAAGAGTTGGTTGATTAGTCAAAGGAATAGGGGATTTTGAAGGTGAAACAAGCTCCATCAATGAAGTTGTTGAAGTTGAAGTAGAGCCCAATCTTAGTCGCATCCACTCTCTTTGAGTAATCATGTTAACTTCATCACTAATATCTATCCATGCAGTCTTGACTCCTGATTCAGAGGTAGCATCTTCTAGGAGATCAGCAAGCTTCTCTTGAAGAATGGGATCTGCAACCTTAAGGAATAATTCAATCTTTTGACCTTCCATACTTTGTTGGTCTTTAGCATCAAGTTGCCCAAATTTGCTTTCAAACTCATGGTATAAAGCTGCTGCAGCTAAACCTTTCATGGGTTTCTCAACCCAATCAATGAAACTTTTCTTTGTCATTAGGCCAGAGTCTTCTAAGAAGAATTCTTTGTGTAGGGCTTTTTTGAATGTAACCCGATCCGCATCTCGCTGAAAAAGACCATCAATTCTTTCTTGAAGACCATACTTGGCTAGTCTAGCAAAATAGCGACTCCATGCATGTTGCGGTACACCAAAGAAGAGCATTTTCTCAACATACAAGTGAATGAAAACAGAGAAATTTTGACCATTAAATTTTTTTAATTCCTGCCCAACTTCCTCTAGGGCCTTGATAGCTGCAGAATCAATCGTCTCTTTGTCTTGCCTTTGTTGTTGTTGTTGTAATATTTAGATTTGTTGTTGTTGAGTTTGCTACAGTATGCACACCAACTGTTGTAGAGTATCTCCTGAAGAATCCGCATCTTGGAGTTCTCTTACACCGACTTTCACGTCGGGTTTACCAATGTCACAGCACGTAGGGTTGAAGATTACCATAGGGGTTTGGTAAGAAAACAGGATAAGATAGATGGAGATGTGTCTTCAAGAGATAAGTAGATTACAGTGAATGTTTAAAGGTTCAAGAGGTACTTCATGGTCAATCACAAGGGTTTGAGAGAGAAGAATATATGGGGGTTCAAGAACTTAGACTCTGAAGATGGTAGAGATAAGAGAAGGGTTGAAGGTTTCAAGCCAAGTTCTTGAAGATGTTGATAGAGCTTCCAACTGAATGTTCTTAGCAAAGATCACAAAAGTATTATCTCGTAAGGTCTAACTCAAATCAAGCTTGTTTTCTTCACTAAGAGAAATCACAAATTATAAAATCAAGTACAATATGCTGTCATGTATCATAAACAACTCTGCATCCCATCATTCATACATGATGCCATAGCATGAATCAACTTTGCATGATTACATTCAATGTAGATTGTTAGGGAAAAAAGCTTATGAGTCAATTACAAGGCTTGTAGGGAAAAGAGACTTGCTTCAAGAGAGCTTCAAATTGAGTTCCTGATAAGGATAAGTTACCACAACCAAGAAATAATAGAAAAATCTCCTCTTAATTCAACTCAAAGCATCTATGAATGATCTACAAACATTGCCTTGCCATAGGGGCGCATAATACTTGCATATTTTGACAAGATGTCTTCTATAAAGTAAGAAATGAATTAAAAGAACAATGCCATAGCTAATTCTCTGAATATGGCTAAAGATATCAGCCTAAATATATTTCAAAATTCACCTCTGATGATAGCATAAACTTCCCCTAACACGGTGTCGGAGCGTTTGGTGTCGAAAGTCCACCACGGGGGTAAGAGATAGTAGGGTGAAGGGAGATTCAAGGAAATGAGTAGATGGAAGAGAAGGGGTTCAAAGAAATAGAAGACATAGAATAATATTCACAAAAAGAAATAGAAAACGAAGAAGAATACTAACAGAGATGAAGCTTGTCAATTTATTCCTGCATTATGAGAAGATAAAACTCTAATAGACAAAAACGTGTATAACATAATACCTTCCTCTATGCTACTCAGATTGCCAATCTAATGCCTCCATTGGCTCCGAAAGGGGGATAAAATACCAAGACACATGACAAGAATTCAGCCAGATCACTCCTTCTTCATCTCCGACTTTGGAGTGTTATTCATTGCCTGAAAACAACGATTGCATGTCGCGCGATTTCACAAATCTCTCTTTTTACATAAAATCCTCTCAAATTACTTGAAAGCTATATGCTTTGTTTTACATGTTATCATAATCTAGAAGCTGTCTATAGTTTTATAGATTTTTACAAAAGGTAATATCTAAAATATCAAAAATTAGCTAAAACTTGTTTAAAAATCTAATATTTTTGAACCATGGATACTAACACTAATGTCTAATATGACATTGGCTCTCTAAATCAATAAGAAAGCCACACTCTAGATTTTTTTACATGGTGTGTGCATAGCGGCACGACACCGAGAGCTCAATAGAACGATGAATGCCTTAATATAGAAAGGGAATTGTATCTCCAGCTACCAAGTGTTGTATTGAAGGGATGGAAATATCTAGGGTACCATCAGGATGTGCTCTAAAAAGATTCAACATTATGAGGAAAGTTGGTAGTTGACTGCTAGATTGAATAGGAATGGAGACTGGAGGAGGATTTTGGGCTGATTCAGCCACTCATTTTAGGCGTTTCCTCTAAACTACCACAGGAGGGATAGGATCAAGATCCTCAAAGAAAACATCAGTGTGTTCAGTAGAAGGAGGAGCTTTTGGTGGATCAACTATCAAGGTAGGAACTTCTTTTGGAGGGGTGACATATGTCAAAGAAGACAGAAAGGTAGGAACCAAAATGTAACATTAGTTACATTACCCCCGGTGGCTCTGACAAAGTGTTGATCCATCTTTGACAAAAGGTAGGAACTTCAATCAATAGTTATGCCTTTCAACACCATTCTGGAAGTTGTAAATAACTCTTTTGAAAGATAATTAGAGGGTGTCTTGGCAGGCATAAACCTATCCTGAAGAAATTGGCATAGGTGCATCCACATAAGATTAGAGATCATGGAGACACTAACCCCTGACGTGGTAATAATATTCTTCGGATCCATAACATCCTGAGTCTACTTTTGCAATAGCTTTAAAATATCCTCGTTGGAAAACAATTGATGGGCAACAGGGACAGGATCCCCACGATTTGGTAGACAAAGAGCCTTGCCAAGACTCTTAGGCGTCAATTGGATAAATGTTCCTCTTATAGGGCAAGACCTCTTACTATAAGAGGCTAGAAACTGATCACAAGTATCAGTATCCTCCGGGATAAGTGGGCAATGAAAGTGCAATGAACTTGGCTTAGCCTGCTTTGCTAATGAGATCTAACTCCCGTAATAAAGAATAGTCATGAGACACCAATGGGACATACTGAACTAGAGGAGGAGTATGAGGCGTCATTTAGATGGATTACACACACACAACACATGCACAAACAATCACAACGAATGCTTGCAAAACAATAATATAGGAATACGATATCAACCTGAAGGAACTGACACAGACTCGATTGACTAACTGACCACCCCAAGTAATCCACATCCTAGAAAAAATTCGGCATTACCTCTATACACGTGTGACCGAAAGCTTCATGTGATGCAATACAATTAGACACCCTAGATTCCCATAGGCAAAAAGAAAAATAACAAGACATATCATATTCCTGAAATGTCCAGATAACCAAAACAATAAGGGAAATCTCAAAAGAACTAATCATGTTGACATGACACTATAATTGGTAACCACCATTAACGACAACAGACTCTTGACAAGACTCTGTTGTGACCCATCCCCATGAATCACGTTTATTAAAAAGGGAATGTGCAATGTAAGGGAATTAATATTATAGCGAAGGGTTCATTTTAATAATGTTATTAAGAATGGGACAAGAAAACAACCATTCTTTCTTATCCTTTAATTAAAAATTATTACGTGTGAAACAATGCTTCTTTATCGTAACCCTGACTTCGAACCTTAACTTTGGTCTCGAAATGCAAATTCATTGATTAAAAATTAAGTGTGTATTTAACACTTTTTGTTTAGTGTGTATGCTTGTGACAGCGGGTTCATTTTTAAATAAACTTAGACGTGTCTGTCGCGCACAAAGTGAGTGCTAAGTGAATGGTGGGTTGATTTTAATTTATTTAAAAAATGTGTGTTTGACGCAAGCGCGTGTGAAAAAGTGTATGATTAAAGTTTCTTTTAACAATTAGTCGTGGTTTTGGGGGGAACAAAAAAAAAAAAAACTGGCAGGGGTGTGTATGCAATAAAATTAAATGCGCATGTATCAGTCCCAAGATGCAAGTGAGTCCAAAAAGACAAAGGCCACTAACTGGAAAAACTGTGACACTATAAGCATACAAAAACCAAAACCAAAACCTCATTTAAATATATATATATATCAAGTCAAGGTGAGTGTAGGTGTATTTGGTTTGTTTGGTTATTGTTGTTGGTTGTTTTTTAAAAAAAGGTGATATATATGTATATATATATATATATATAGTGTTTGATTGTGGTTAAGTGGGAATATTTTAGCCGAAAACATGTTGTTGGGAGATGCTGGTGTGAATCCAACATAGGGAAAATTTTCAGGTGTGGATTGATTTTTTTTTTTGTTAGTAAAATTGGTTAAATTGGTCACATGAATAAAATTTAAATTTTAATGTGAGGTTTCAGCAAATTGACCATGAGTGAAAACTGAACCATCAAGTTTCAACAATGTTTTTGAATTTATGCAATATTTTTAAACTTATATTCAGAATTTAAAATGAATTTATCATAAATTTAGGTGTATAAATAGTCTTTTTGCCATAAAATAATAGTTTAACCTTTTGGAAAAGCATTTTAAGCTTAAGTTGGTGGTATTTTTTGATATATTTTGAAATTATTTTTTATTTTTATTGATTTTTAATGAATTTTACTCAATTTTTAATGGATTTTGAAGAATTTTGAATATTTGTACATTTCTGCAATTAATTTTCTACATCACAACCAAGAAAAGAATCCAAAAAATTTTCCAATTTGACAAGGATTTTTTCAACTTTTTTTTTGAATTTATAAGAATTTTTAAGGATTCTTAAGTGTTTCCTCGTGTTTTTATTGGGTTTTGAAATAAAAAATAGGTACATGGGGCTACATGTGAATAGCTTCATAATAATTGCTAAGCATGCACCACCACATGGACAAATCCGGATGCGTGTCCTTGTGCGTGAACGCTCGTTGATAACTCACGAACGCGTTACGAGCACACGAATAATCAAAAAATGCGAAAGATGTAGAGGTTGGCGTCAAATAGGAGCATCCCGCAAGTGAGTAGGGGCCAACCAGGGGCCCAGGGCAAGTATAGGACCACAGGGTAGGAGTGGGGACCTGTCGGGGGGTGGGGATTTTTTTATAAAAGTTCGGTGTTGTTAATGTGGTGTCGGAGGGGTTTTTGGCGAAAGGTCGGATCCACCGCGGATCAGAGGTAGAAGGAAGTAGAGATAGGAGATGGAAGAGAAAATAAAGAATACACAAGAGGTAAACACAATAATGAAAAAGCACAATAAATTGATTCAATATGTATTGAGAGAACCTGGATTCTTTTGTCTGGCACTACTCAGAAGTAATCTCCAAGCATTAGATCTCTTGGATATTAGATCTCTTGGAGCTTGAACGTGGATCAGAAAAAAGCAGCTCATTCTCTGCTGTTCGGAACCCAAATTTGATGGCTCCGATGGCTTCAAAAGGGGGGTAAAACCTCGGGAAACTTGCTTCCAGTTCAAAGTGCAGTTTTCAGCATGTCAATAATGATTGCAACCTACGCGATTTTGCCAATCTGTATTTTTTATGAAAAATCTAATAACTGACTGAAAAAGCAACTTGCTTTTTGCATGCCATCCTAATCTAAAAGCTTTTCTAACTTTTTTGGATTTTCACAATAAATAATATAGAAAATAGACTAAAATTATCCAAAAATCTAGTATTTTTGGATAATCCATGCCATGGACATTAGCACTAATGACTCAGATCACATTGACTCACTACATTAATAAGAAAGTCGGATGATGATGCATTCCATGCTTTTTCACACTGTGTCCGCATAGCATCACGATAATGTGTCATGTGGTGATGGTAGGGACCTATCCCGTGTGCATAGGGAGATGAGAACATACTTGACACCAAGTGTCGTAACGTCCCTCAATCTGCACGTCTTAAATTTTATTTGAGGAAACATCAATCACGCTCAACCCCCCTTTGTCTCGCGCTCTATTGATAGATACTTGAGGGTGACCCATTCTTGAAACCCATTGATGGTATCCTCACTGTCACTTGTGCACATGGTATATGCCTTGTATGCAATTGATGGTGCAACTGTGCATCCCGCCATGTGTCGGCGTACGGTGCAAGATGGAAGGCCAGAGAGCCTTATAGTGCAGTGCACAGGAACAAGTTTGTGCTTTGTGCATTGAGAAGGCCATCTTGTGCGTGCAATGCTCCATTCTCATATCTCACCTATCAATTGTATATAAGGGGCAAGGACTGGTCACTCAGCCCACCCTTTGTCTCACACTTTGTTGATGAATACAGAGGGCAGCCCATACTCACATCCCCATCCGATTAGGATGAAAGCTCACATCAGTCAAGGGGTTATCGATGAATATCATTTCGTTTGTTGTTGTCATCAAGGTGTTGAAGATGGGGTGTACCCAAGGAGGTAGCCAACAAGTTAATGACTTCGATTGGACTGGAGAAGATATCGTTTGTGGTAGGGGTAAGACGGACTGAGGAAGTTGCAGAGACAATGCACAAAGGGAGGTGGCTTTATAGCGTTTCTGGAAAAGTTCTACTAGTGAGTCAACTATCATGAATTGCGGGGTGTCACCACCTTTTCTATAGCTAGCTTCCCGCCCAAGGGTGTTTACCACCTTTTCTTGGAGTGAGGCTTGCTATGACAGGGAATTGTTTCCTTTTCTCCCATAGTAGTTTTTTCCCTCTTCTTTTTCCTCCTACTCTCGAGGGTGTTTCTACCTTTTCTCGAAGTATAGGTCGGCATGATAATCGAAGTCTTTTTCTCCCATAACTTATATATATATATATATATATATATATATATATATATATATATATATATATATATATATATATATATGAATTAATAAAGAGAATGGTAGAAATACCATGTGTCAGAACCATTCTCGCCACTGTTGCTGGATCAGACAAAAGGAAAGCCAAGGAGGAGGGATAGGTGGCTATGAGGGACTATCAAAACGGAACCACATCATCAAGATTAGCAAGAGGATTATCAGGAGCATTAGGTAAAGCCATATCGACCATTGTGTAAGGAATGAGGAAGCTATCGATGGTGATTGTTAAGATCCCTAGGGAGGGTAATACTTCTTGAGGTGATAGCCATTAATAAGGAAGGGATCATCCGAAGCATCAACTGTCTCAACTTAGATTGAGCCATTAGGATTGACGGCAAGTACCTTATAAGGGCCCATCCAACATTGTTGAAGCTTGTATGGAAACTTGCCAAATTGGAAATTATAAGCTAGGACTAAGTCGCATTCCTTGAACTCCTTCTACTTAATGAAGTTGTCATGATAAGCCTTTCTACGAGCTTGCATGGCTTCCATGCACTATAGGGCCATCCTGCAAATCTCATCGAGGCAAGACACTCCAAGTGCAAGAGATGGCATTGTAGGGACTTGTTATCTCCCAAGTGTTCTTTGATGGCCACACACGGAGAGGGTAGCTAGAGTTCAACAGGAAAGGCAGCTTCTATTCCATACACCAACTGAAAAGGGGTTTGTCCTGTAGCAGCCTTATGGGAGGTTTTGTACACCTAGAGGGCCTTTGTCAGTCGATCATCCCAATCACGACGATGTGCAACTATCATTCTTGTCAGAATTGAGCATAAGATGCAATCGATAACTTCTACTTGGCCATGGCTCTAGGGTAATAGGATGTGGACTTACGATGAGGGATCTTATACAATTCTGTCAACTCTTCCATAATCTTGTTGAGAAAGTGAGTACCTCGGTCACTAACAAGCTCTAGGGGACTACCAAAACGGGTTATGATATTCTTGTATAGGAACAAGGCCATGCTTTTACCATCATCTCACTTTAGAGATTTGGCTTCACACCACTTAGTTATGTAGTCTATACAAACCAAGTTGTATCTATTATGTTTCCTTTTGGTTGGCGGATCAATGAGGCCCAGAAATCAATTCCCCACTTCTCGAATGGCTTTAGGGAAAGAATAGGTTGCAGGGGCATGGCACTAGATTTGGTAGGATTTTTTGCAATAATCATAGGCATCCTTGTGGAGATTGGCCACTAATATCATGCGAGAAAGGCCTTTCGAGTAGTCACCTCTCCTATGAAGTGTCCACCACAAGGCTCATCATGGCATGCTTTCAATACAATGCCAATCTCTTCTCCTACCACACATCTTTACAAGACTCAGTCCTTGCCTTTCTTGCACAAAGCACCTCCTAACATGGTCTAGGGGGTTGATTCCAATAGAAGCTTCTTCTTCTCATGGCTTGAGATACCCGGGGGTACTGTTGAGTTTCCAAGAGGTTGGCTATGCCTACATACCATGGGGTAACCATTCAACTAGAAACAAGGAAGCATCAGGAAGATTTGGATCATCTTTCTCTTTTTCATCATCACTTTGAAGGATTCGCAAAAGATGATCAGCTAGGACATGAGAGCGAGCAGGTTTGGTAACTACTTCAAAGTCAAACTCTTGAAACAAAAGGAGCCATCTCATCATTCTTTGCTTCACATCGGCCTTGTTCATCAGAAAGGATAGGGCTTCATGCGAGGCTTCATGGTCCACGTAGAATTTGAAATGCATGGATAGTAGATAGTGTTTTGGAATTTTCCAAGGCAAACACCATTGCTAGGCACTCAAGCTTTGTCACTGTGTAGTTTTTCTCTCTGTCGATTACTTTCTAACTTGCATAATAGATAGGTTTTGATCTAACTTAGAGAGGCCCTTTTGGCATAAGACTGCACCTAGGCCTTCAACTGATGCATCACTATGCACATGGAACTACTTCGTCCAATCAGGAGACTGTAGGATGGGTGCTTCATTCAAATAGTGCTTCAGGGTATTGAAAGCCTCGTCACAATCATTGGTCCATGTGAACTTTGCATATTTTCTTAGGAGTTTATGCAAAGGGGATACCTTTTTTGCAAAGATCACAATGAATCTTCTGTAATAGCCCACATGGCTAAGAAAACCCCACAATTGTTTTAGGTTGCTTGGGGCTATTAAGGTAGGAATCTTCTCAATCTTAGCAAGATTTGTTGCTATCCCTTATGCAGAGATAATGTGGCCTAGAAGAACTCTAGATGAGATGTCAAAGACATATTTTTCGATATTGAGAGAAATCCCATACTCTCGACATCTCTAAAACATTACTCTAAGTGTCTCCAATGCTCACGGATTAGGATATAGACATAGAAGTCATCAAGGGACACATGGTTCTGGAAGGCATCCATCATCACTCGTTGGAAAGTAGCATGGGTGTGGAAATTATTCTGCCCTAGTGAAGCCCATTGTGAAGCCCAGGTGTGTGGAAAGTAGCAAGGCATAATAATTTGGAATATAGATGGACTTCACAATGGCTTCGCTAGGGCTTCAAGGAGCTTCAATAATTCGGCCTTCACTAGGGGATAATAATTTGGATTCATGTGCCTCTGTCTTTGCCTCACAGGTTTGGCATCAGGCTCTAGGTTGATGTGGTATTTGCATACTGTGGGATCAATCCCCTTCAAATCTTTGTACGACCATGCAAACACGTCTAAGGTCCCCTTTAGTAGGTCTCGCAGGACCAATAGTTCTTCTTTTGAAAGATTTAGACCCACCTTTAGATTATGTTTAGTACTGTCAACATCCATGAACGTCAATTACTTTTCACCTTACACTTCATGGATAAATGTCCCATGGACTACTTCTGGGAAATGATTTGACTCCTTCAAGGGAGTGGTCTCCTCTTCTAATGATGCACTGAAACTAGTGACCTCTTTTGATGGAGGCTTAGCTCGCTCTTTGGGAGGTTGAAAGGGTATCATTGAGGTTTCTATTTGGGTTGGGGATGAGTTACCTCTTGGCTCAAGGATTCGTCATTCTCTAAAGATGCATCCAAGAACGTCACATAATAGGAACCTTCTATGTTCTGTTTGAGCTGCAAGGCTAGGGATCATTAGCAAGGTGCATCATCATCATCTTCTTTGAGGAAGGGTAACTTTGGGTGACAAGAGCCACTACTGAAGGAAGGCCTATTCTTTTGAATCCATTTCTTATAAAGGATTTGCTTATGACGTGACTCATTAATTAGTCCAAAGGGTACCATAGTCATTTTGTTGAACAAAAAGCGATCTTCTGCTTTTGAGGCTTCAGGAACTTCGAGAACTTCTTCCTCATCTTTGCCTTCTGTGAGTAAGATAGATCCCTCTAGCTTGCTCTCATAATCTTATTTTGAATTATCACATTCGTCCTCTTCAGATTCTGTTTCTACATCTGTGGGTGGGTGCTCTATAAGAGAAGAACAACCTCTCAGTTATGTCTTCTACTTCTGCTTCTATTTCTGCTCATGTCTTTGTCTCTAACTTTGTATCTATGACTACCATGTAATAGGGAGAACAATACATCCATGCTTCTATCTTGCTGTCAAAGGTGATTTCAGTTTTGGGTTTAGGCAGGAGGTATTCTCCCAGGGACAAAGACTTTGCTTCCTTCGATAGTTGGCTTAGTGTTAGGGATTATGCCTATTTGACAAATTCTTCATCTCTTGATTTACCATTTGTTACTTCATTGGAGGATTCTGTTATGACTTCAATGGATGTGGATCCATTGCCTTTTTGCGATCCATACAACTTCAACACTACTTTGTTGGGTCCTCTGCCTAGGATTAGGGTTCCTTTGAACCAATCGATCCTTACTCTTGCTTCAAAAAGCCAAGGTCTTCCCAAAAACAGAGGGTATGAGGTCCTATAGGAAATTGGTTTGACCACTAGATATGTCAGCCAATAGTCTCTTCCTGCAAAGGTTGTCTTTACGTACGGGAGGATGCCCAATGGTTTGATTTTGCTTTGATTTGCCAATCTGATAAGCCACTGCATAGGCTGCATTCCTTGCAAGCCTAGATCCTTCATTGTCACATCTGTCATTATGTTTACTGATGAGCCTCCATCAATCAATATGTTTGCAATAAAACATCCTTCAATCCATACGCCAATCTTTGGGGTTCTCGGATCCAGGAAGATGTTAGCCACATCTACTTCCTTCATAGATTTTGAGGCTCTGTTGGACCTGGTTGCCATGGAGGGAACAATTCTTAGGCCTCTTCTTCTTATCAGTATGCTTTTGAATTTCTTTCAAAAGCTAGGAGACAACATCAACAACTATCGAAATGTTAAAATTGTTTTAAAAGTGTCCAGGTCTTTGACCAAATCATATTCTTTCATAGGATCCACATGCTTTTCCAATTGGATGGGGAATGGGGCCATACCCACTTTTATCTTCCCTTTTTCTTTTAGGAGCGAAAACATACACACTTCTTCTCCATGAGGAGGTAC
This sequence comes from Lygodium microphyllum, assembly GCF_053477565.2. NCBI lineage: Eukaryota > Viridiplantae > Streptophyta > Polypodiopsida > Schizaeales > Lygodiaceae > Lygodium > Lygodium microphyllum. The sequence continues at coordinate 45,393,414 of NC_141144.1, forward strand.
TTTAGCATCCTCTATCTCCCAGACCTTTGGTCTCGTCTCTGCAATTGTCTCTATAGCCTTCTATGTCTATTAGTGCTTTGTACTACATTGTTCTATACTGTAGTGTTTTGTTGCTCCCTAGGAAGGTTGAACTTCACAATCTTGGTAGAGGGAATGTTCTCTTTTGGAACTATGGGTTCTCCTTTCTTTGCATGTGTTATTGTAGAAACTTTCAATTCCAAAGTAGGTTCTTGGGTCTTCTATTGGGTATCAGAAGTAGCTTTCACAGGAGCTGGACTTGGACATTCTTTTGCAGTGTGGTATTCTCCTTTGCATTGACTACATAAGGGCTTATAATCTATAGACCTTCCAGGGTTTGGATAATTTGGTGAGATATGACCCTTTTCTTCATATCTGTAACACTCTACCTCTGATCTTTGGCCACGTCGTCCTCTGTAACTCTGAGAGGGAAATATCCTTGGACCAATATTAGGACTGAACTCCCTAGGCTTTGATCCAATATCTTGCATTGTCATTTTGGATTTTAACAAGTTGAATCTTGCGTCTTCATCTTTCTTTCTTCTTTCATGCATCTCTTTCAGAGAGCAGATATCCTCTGTATGATTCTTCCTCAAATAGTATGAGCAAAAGGCTCCAGAAATGGTTGGTTTTTGGGTACATCTAGTGGCTAAATGTCCTGCTTGATGGCACTTTCCACACCATGTATTAGAATGCATCACATCTCTCCCACCTCTCGTAGGAGTGGATATATTAACGGTATTCACCTTTAGCATTTGTAGCTGTTTTGTAATCACATTCATAAGCTCTTTCTTGATACTTGCGACTGAAATGGACAGGTAGTCCTTCAGATTTTCACCTCTTGGAGTACTTATAGTAGGGTTTTGGGAAGCTTCTATTATTACTACATACACTGGTTGATCCAGAGGGTCCTCTATTCTAGTTCTGATTCAGAGATCCTGTTGAGCCTTGGGGTTGTTGATTTCAATGGGTAGGATTGTAACGTGTCCACCTGTTCACTTGCAGGACACGTCTTAGCAGCCCATCGAGAAGAGAGTCCAAAAAGTGCCACCCGACACTCCCATGGAATGTCATGGGGTTTGCGATCTAGGTCTTCTCGAGTCTGCCATGAAGCGGAAGCATCCCGGTCATTCCCACTTAGGATCGACCTGAAACAGGGTTTTCCTAGTGGTCAAATTCCTAGAACGGTAGCTAGTGTCAAACCCCAGACGAACTACTTTACGCAAAAACGTTAGGGTCGAAGCGGATTCATGCTGCACTTGGTTCAAGGAGAATGGGAAACGAGAGGGATGCAAAGCTTGACCTCTCTGCCCATAAGGCGTAGTCCCATTCCGTTCCCCTAAAACAGCACAAATCGGGACTCTAGCTTCCTAGATTCTAAGTCATCATTATCTTGCTGACAAATTCTTTGAGAAAAGTTCCCGGCCAACCGGGACCACCCTTCCGTAGGATGACGGACCCATTGTCTAATTACCTACCACATTTAGTTTGAAAAGGAAAAATAGCTTCCTTAATTAGCCAATTAATCACTGGTTCCTTCACGTAACTTAAGCACTGGAATAGAAAAACAATGTCAAACAAGTTCCTTTTCAACAATTGATCTTATTTATCAATCTTTGGAATACATCATAATAATCCAGCCCGAAGGCTAATCCATAATCTAGCCCGAAGGCTATTCCATAATCCAGCCCGAAGGCTATTCCATAATCCACCCGAAGGCAATCCAGCAATCCTCAAGGATTACTAATCCAAGTTTTCGCCCGTAGACTAGTATGCAGGCCTCGAGATCCAATCTCGAGTCACGTCGGCCTCTTGTGCAGGATCCGAAGGCAAGGGATTTATGGCCAGAGCCCCTTGGTACCCAAGCGTCCTCCTGTTCCAAGTAGCACCCACGGAGAGACCTCTTGCAGCGGGTTCGGTCCATGTACCCGGTGCGGCTATCAACCCCTTTGGATAGGGTCAGGTAGACAATCGAAGGTAACTGATGCTGCCTCTCCCTCCAGGCCTTCAACTTGAAGTATTAATTATTTTTCCAGCTTTAGTTCATTGAGCAAAGAAGAACAAATAGTGCTCCTAGCTGTACAAACACAATCAATCCAGTGGTCGTTTGTTTGGCCAACTGCTAAGGTATAATTCCTTCTCTTTGAATGCATCCATCATTTGATCCGGGGTCGATTGAGAAGGTATAATTCATTCTCTCCGAATGCATCCATCATTTGATCTGGGGTCAATTGCGACTTGGCAAGATCCCCAAGGGTTTTGTAGTTTGTTTACCCTTTCATCCTTGGGTTAGGGTTTACACCCTATTAGCCAAAATTAACAAACACCTTAGGCTCCTTAAATTAAGATAGTAAGTCCTGGGCAACCTCGTTGCCCTAACTTGATTGGTCAATTTCTTGCTAGGCAATACATAACTTCCCTTAACTTGGCAAATTGGTCTAGGGAAAGGTGATGTAGCAGGATCTCTACTCATCCTCTTGCAAATTATACTTGCACTAGAACCTGCCAACCTTGTTCCAAGGAGTGGCAAATCTATCTTGTGATTTATACACAAAGTCATGCGACGTTGCAACTTGTTGCATGAACAAGTGCCGCACCTAACTTGGGGGATCATTTCTCCCATCAAATGGCGTTCCTTGGTCTAGAAATATGTTTGGTCAAGATGTAGGGTTTGGGATATCTTTTGACCCAACCCAACCCTAACCATACTAGGCTGACAACGTTTGGCCCTAGGGTTTCTAAACTCAATCGGAAGTCCAGTATTAGGCCAATTTACCCTAGGGTAAAAACCCTAGATCATTATTGTATGGACGTCCAATTAACCCTAATATTCCGTGAGTGTGGTAGAATCTTGGGATCAAAAGTCTTGGCTTGGCATCCCAAGTGCGATACTAGGCAAAATTTTTAACGTAGCTAAACCCTACCTAGCACTTTGAGGTGTTCGTCGTACCAACTAGTTATGCTTTTACGAATCCCTTGAGGGTTATGCCATTACAAATGGTCTACCTAAAATGATTTAATTGTCTTGCGACAAGAGTGATCTTTGCTTAGAAGAGATGCAAATACTTTTCCTAAGAGATGCAAATAAATATATTCAAGATACAACATTCCATGCAAGTATGATCATAGACTTTTACTTCTATGCAACTATAAGGTTTGCAATGACCATTTCTTTTTCTTGCTAAAATCATGATGATTGGCAATTTGGGGGATAACTTGCATAAAACATACATAGATTTACATCAAAATCTATGCCTACAAACCTTTCGTTTAATGCAATTGAATTCAAGCTTTAATATGAAATGCATCTTTTCCTAAATACATTTTCAATAAAAGAAGTCCACGCATGACGAATGTCACAAGACTATTGTTGACTTAATCCGTTCTACGACACTTAACCCGACTTAAGATGCAAGCATCTTCACATGCAATAGGCACGTTCATGGTTTCATTTCCATGGAATGCAACTACTTGGACAACATCCAATGGACAACAACGATTATCTCATACCAATCCACAAGTAGAAAATTATTACTTAAATGCCTTATGCACTTTTCTTTTTTGCGGCCAATCAAGGATGCATTTAAAAAGTTCCATCTTTTTTAACCTACGCAATATGCGCTTAGGATTTGCAACTTGGAAATGCAAGCAAACCCAAATGCATGGCATGCACTAACTCTTGTAAATCGTCCAAAGAGATAAATTCCCCAAATGTATTTTAACTTGACTATGTGAATTAGAGACATGCGTAAATGCATTATTCCCATGAAAATTAAACGTGCCTAATGCATTCCTTTTATGTGGAATTAATCTTTTAAGAACCTAGGCATGAGGACTCATAGGGATGTCCACGCGTGTGCTTGGGGTAGAAACTCCCGCGTGAGCGCCTCTCACCATTTTCTTGAGAGCCATTGATGGCGTAAATAATTTTATTAAGCAACTCTCTCTTGGGTTATTTACGTGTATCGACTCCTCTCTGCTCGAGATCTTCCTTTCTGTGCAGGACACGGCCTTTACGGAATGGGGCTTTAAGACAAACCTGCAATACACGGGAGAACAAACTTTATGGAAGCTCAAAATTAGAAGCTTCTATGCTTCTCTGTTAGAAACGTGGAAAAAAAAACGTGATGTTGGGGTGGATGGAGAGGATAACGAAGAAAGAGATGATGATTGAGATAATGATAATGATGGTGGTGTAGGTGGAGGGGAGGCGGTAGCCTGGGAGGTAGCGATGGGTAGCGGCGGTGGTTATGGCGGCTCCTCAAAGGCAGGGCAGCAACTTCCACGCTTCCTCTCCCTCTCCCAAGCTTCAAGGGGAGGAGGGTTCATATAGTTGGAGGGGGGGGGGGGGGGGGGAGGAGATAGCCACACACGTGGCTAGTGGCATGCTCCCCTCCATGCTCCTCTCTCCTCCTCTTAACTCCACTCCCTCTCACACACATGGCTAGTGGCTAGTTGGAGGGGGGAGATAGCCACACACGTGGCTAGTGGCATGCTCCCCTCCATGCTCCTCTCTTATCCTCTTAACTCCACTCCCTCTCACACTCCTCTCCCCTGCCATGCATCGACTGAGGGGGAGGGGTTTATAATAAAAAAATTTGCAAATTTTTTAACCATTATCCTTTTACCTTTCCCATAAAGGGTGTTCTCATGTGCCTTGCGGGTTTTAGTCTCAGTCTTATTTGCACAACGCGGTTGGGGCTTATTATCACACGTGCGGGGTAAGGACTTAGCCACTAACATTATTCCGTTGCGGAAGATGACTTAGCATTGTTTTTGCATGGAGCATGTAGTAGTCAAAATTCTTTAATATTTCATGCGGAAATATTACAAGGATTCCATTGTTGTTGAGTCACCATTGGAGAAACAAAGGAGGTAAGACTCCTCTTCCTGAGGTCATTGACAACCTTGCTTCAACTTTGTCATATAATCTTGCACCTTCCATTGCAGCTTGCAAATTGACTGGTCTTCTCAATTCCATGAACTTGCGAACTTCTGGCTGTAGGCCTATGAGGAAAACTCCCTTCTGGATGCCTTCATCCAAATGATGGTTGATCCATCTCTTCAATATGGATCCCATTTGCGAGACATAAGCTTCTACTCTTTCTTTAGAGGACTGACTTAGGTTCATGAACTCCTCTTGCATCCACTCTTCAAAACCTTCACACCTAAATTTAGTGAGAAAAGCCAACTTTAGGTCGTCCCATGTGCCAAAAATTCATGTTGCTTGTCTCTCATACAATTGAAATGCCGCGCCTTTGAAAGTGGCGGGGAATATTGCTAACCAATGCTCGGGGGTTCTGGCATTGTTAGCCACACATGCTACCATAAACTTTGCTACATGAAGATTAGGATCTTCATTGTACTCTCCCTTAAAAAGGGGTAATGGGACTACATTTACTGGCTTGTCATCAATATTTCCAGGATGGATTTGACTAAGAAGGGGACCTTGAGTTGCCATGGGGACTTCTGTAAAGCGTGCTTTTAAGGTGTCAAAGGAGGCTTCTACAAGCTCGTTCTCAGCCTTGATTTTTTCCTTCTCTCTTCCCACGTACCTCTGGACTCATTCTAGTGCTTACCTCTTGATTGCATCATTCATGAGGGGGTTGGCTCCAACCAGTTGGTCTATACTCAACAAAACGAATCAAAGGGGGCTTCAATCTCTGGAGGACTCTCTGGCCAACATTTCTTCTACTTTTTGATTTTCTATGTCTCTAAAGTCATATTTCAGTCCACTATAGAGAGGAAGGTATTCCACTCTGAAGGTGTCAAAACTCATTCTTCTGAGAATTGTTGTTGTGCCATCATCATAGTAATGCCAGCTTCTGATGGTTTCAATAGTGTATGTTGTGAAGAATACTCTATCCACCAACTTCTAGTGGGTTGCTAATTGGAGTCAGTGCACCATGCGTCCCACGTGTCCTGTTGTTGAGCATCCATGAACAAATTCCAACTCTTTTATTTCTTCTTTTCGTGAATCTCCACTAACCGCGACTCTTGAAGCTTCTTCATGATCTCCCACTTGATGATGTCTGGAAACTTCTCAATAAATGCCAAATCTTCCATGGATGGTCATTCTCTTTTTTTGCACTTCAGTTTGTTCCCAAACAATTTGCCACCAAGATGCACGTCTTTGTTGGTTCAATAGAAAGAGGAAATAGTCCACCACATAGAGCTTGCATCACGATGGTAATATATTTCTGCCATTGTGAGATGAAATCTTGTGGAAAGTGGCTTTGGTAATGAGAATCTTCAATTCTTCAGTAGTAGAAGGAACTTTGCAAACATCCATTGAATTCTTCTTTTCTTTGCAATGCCATTTCTTTCATTTTTAGCCTCTTATGATGCTTGTTGATGGCAGTTTTCCCTGGTTGTGCACCAAAAACATGGAGTTCCAAAAGGAACACAAAGGAATTAGGGTTTCTATTGCAAGAAAATCTATATTGTAACATCAACAACCATCTCTTTCATCTTTTGTATGATCACAACAAAGAAAACAACACTAAGAACAAAAAATCTTCACGTAGCTTCATAAAAACAATTCCCGGCTTTATCTTTAACAAAATCCATCATTCTCTTCATATTATTCATAAAATTATTTGATAGGCATAGAAAACACAAAATAATGCTCCACTTTGACAGGAAAAATATCACATATGATTCAACTTCAAAGATCTGTTGGCTTTCTCTCACAATCTCTCATAGGTAGATACATTGTTCTGCATAGAATTGGCCATATCTGATTCTCTCTCTCTCTCTCTCTCTCTCTCTCTCTCTCTCTCTCTCTCTCTCTCTCTCTCTCTCTCTCTCTCTCTCTCTCTCTCTCTCTCTCTCTCTCTCTCTCTCTCTCTTAATCAAAAGTACATCATCTCCTCACTAAAATACTCAATAATCACTCACAATAACCCTTCTTTGGTCATGGATGCTCCTTCCAAAAGGTGCGTCTGATATAAAAGGTCACTAGAGCCATTACAGTGACTCTTCATAGCTCATCACTATCACTTCACTCCAATCTTCTCTTGAGTCTTCATCAACTACTTCTTCCACTTCCTTGAGCTCTTTTTAACTTATATTCACCTCTTTCCAAGGCTAGAAAATTTTCCCAAAGTCACACATACATTCCAAAGAACACTTACAAAGGCATATATAATAGAATAGAATAGGAACAAAGGCTCTATAGAAGCTCAACAAAGGGTTACAGAAGGTCAATAAAAAACATCAGAACCACATAACTCATACTAAAACCATTCCAAACTATCAAAAAATATTGAATGAGATTTTAAAAATTCTCAAATTTCATTAATCATTACTCTATCCTTCGTATAGAAGAAAAGAAGAACAAAATAGAAGCTATCAGAAAACATCAAAACCTATCAGAACATCACAGAGCCTCATATCTTTAGTGAAAATCTTCATGAGCTTCCAAAACATAATCAACCTCATCCAAAACACTCTCAAACACTTCCAAAATAATTAAACATCATTCAAAATCCATAAAAAAGCAACCATTTAGGCCTCAAAAACAATAAAAATCAATCAAAAACCTAGTCATTTTAGCATTCAACACTTCTTCATTCACTTTTTACCTTTTATACAAAACCTTAATCCCCTTTAGGCACCCATGTCTTTTTTACATGCTCGGTCATTTTAGCCTAGGTCATATTTTCCTATTTTCTTCCCATTTGCATTATGCCTTCACCCATGCCTGTCTACATTTACAAATTGCATAAAAGAGATCTTGGCAATCTTTTACAAAAATTTAGAGTGCACTTTTACATTTAAAATGTGCCTTTCTTTTGTTGCACTCACCATGAAATTTTAAGGTTATCCTTGCACTTTTGGTCTTTTTTCCTCCTATTTCTTCAGCCAATCTTTCTTTTTCCACTTTGCCTTGCATCTTTTTTATTTTCTATTTGCTTTCTTTGCATAGGGTTAACATTACCCCCCTTCTAGCTGAGTGCCAGTCCCATAGCACTTGTTGACGCTTGTTGATGAGGGCTTGGGTTAAGGAAATGTTATCACGTCTATTCTTGCAATGTTTGGAAAAGAATACCATTGCTCTATTGGTTAATAGAGAACCACTCCCTATCTAGAGTAACATTCAAAATGTAAGAGCCATCTGAAGAACCACTTTCTATGTTTCTATGTGGAGAATGGTTGAAGGGTTATCATGTGGGTTGAATGATGGGGCTTCATGGAGATTAGTTGTGGAGAAGAAGCATCACCAAATTGGATGAGAGATTGTGATGGTCAAGGATATATTTGAGTGGGTAATGGGGGCCTCCAATGTCGCTAGTTGATCATCGTAGTTGTTGAGTGTATTTGAATAGGACAAAGGAAGTGCACTACTTGGGGGTGTATCTACCTCACCATGTAGTGCGAGGGTGTTTACAACAATGAAACTGGGTGTTGGGTTGAAGACTATGGTATTGTCCCACACTTGAGGTCCCAATTTGTGTATAGGGGAGGTACTATGGGTGTGACTTAGGGAGACATGTCTACTAAGCATAGGTGTAACCATAGGTGAGTGCAAACTCCCTAGGTGTGTCCTGCCCTTGATGTGACTTGGGTGTGAAGTAGGGGGATAGGAAGGGCTAGGGAGTTAGGTATGGAGCAAGACAATCAAGGCCATCAAATGCATATAAATTGAGAACCCCTGGGTGTAGTGTTTGTGGCACTTTGATGTTACATGAGAATTTGTTCGTTTCTTGTGCTTCTTCTATGTCTTTTCTTGTCCTTTTCTACTTTCTTTGTCTCTATCTTTTCTTTCATTTTCTTTCTCTCTTTTTCTTTCTTTTTTTTTGACACTTAATACATGGTGAAAAAGTATGCTAGGCATCATCCCTCTGCTCTTCATTAGGGGCTATGCTATGAGGGGGCCTAAGGGACTTGGCAAGAAAGGATCTACTCTGCAAGTAACCTTTTATGTTAAGACATACATTTAGAGGTGTTGTTGATAGGAAGGGGTGGCTGAACTTGGTGAAGTGGCTATCATTCACATATTTGAGGATGGCCATGCAAAAAGAAGGCGTGAATGCAACCCTCATCATTAGATGGGCCATCATGTAGCTATCAATACTACCTGAATTTAGATTTAAAAAAAGTGTGGCCTCTTCCACCGTGGGCTTTTGTTTTAGAAAATTCTAAGTATCCTAAGATAACTACATGTGGTATTAAAGGTGAGGTTAGGACAGAATGAGAATTGGCCGAGGAAGTGCATGATGCATGGGAAGATGTCTTGCTCAATGAAGATTAGGCACTCCTCTAGGCTTTTTGCATTCACATTGTAGATCCTTGGAAAGTCGTACCTACTATGTATTTTTGGGTTATCATCTACCCCTATTCTCTAAGGATATGACATGTAGGTAGGGTTGTTGCACTCATCTGGTATGGTTCTGCAAAAGGCCATCCAAGCATCAAGGTTGGTATCCCAGACATGGTGTCCCGAACGTGTCACCACCATCATGGTTGGGCTTCGTATCTTCTAACAAACTTCAAGATAGTCTAAACCTTGTCCTTAATCTATGAGCTCTCTTTGCCATCTTGTGGGGTGTCTTCTTCTCTCCTTTGTCCACCTATTCCTTAGCTGTTCCATGAGCTTGATCACCTACTTCACCACCCTTAGAGATAGAACTCTCTCTAAAGAATGAGGATAGTGAAAGAGAACTTGTAACGTGTCCACCTGTTCTCTCGTAGGACATGTCTTAGCATCCCATCAGGAAGAGAGTCTAGAAAGCACCACTCGGCACTTCCACGGAATGTCACTAGGTTTGCAATCTAGGTCCTCTTGAGTCTGCCACAAAGCAGAAGCATTCCGACCGTTCCCACTTAGGATTGGGGTTTTTCTAGTGGTCAAATTCCTAGAACGGTAGCTAACGTCGAACCCTAAGAGAACTACTTTACGCAAAAACGTCAGGGTCGAAGCGGACTCATGCTGCACTTGGTTCAAGGAGAATGGGAAACGAGAGGGATGCAAAGCTCGACCTCTCTACCCATAAGGCATAGTCCCATTCCGTTCCCCTAAAACAACATAAATCGGTACTCTAGTATCCTAGATTGTAGGTCATCGCTCCTTGCTATCAATTTCCTTCGAGAAAAGTTCTCGGTCGACAGGGACCACCCTTCCGTAGGATGGACCCATGGTCACATCCACCGCACTTTCCTCAGGGTTGCTTTAGTTATCTAATTACCTACCACATTTAGTTTGACACGCAAAAAAAAGCTTCCTTAATTAGCCTTTTAGTCACTGGTTCCTTCACGTAATCTTAGCAATGACATAGAAAAAGAATGTCAAACAAGTCCCTTTTCAACAATTGATCTTATTTATCAGTCTTTGAAATACATCATAATAATCCAGCCTGAAGGCTAATCCATAATCCGCCCGAAGGCTATCCATAATCCGCCCGAAGGCAATCCAACAATCCTCAGGGATTACTAATCCAAGTTTCTGCCCGTAGACTAGTATGCGGGCCTCGAGATCCAATCTCGAGTCACATCGGCCTTTTGTGCAAGACCCGGAGGCAAGGGATTTACGGCCAGAGCCCCCCCTAGCACCCAAGCATCCTCTTGCTCCATATTTGAATTTCATCGGTTGCACACTCACATTAGTATAATGGTGCTTCTATGCAAGTTTATAGTAGGTGTCAATCTGATTCACTTTGCATCATGTTGTAGGCATGTTCAATTAGTACAATAAATGTTGGTAAAGATGTTATTAGGGCGTATCACTCTCACACATGGGCATTTGTTCAAGATATCCCTTCCCTATGCAAGTTGTTTTCTCTTTGTTGTCTACGCCTTCTGTTTGCTTAAATCATTGTGCTTTGTCAAAATGTGAGTGGGTTGTTGGATTCTTTAACTCACTGATAAACATGGACCATAGAAGAAAGTAGTGAAATACAATAAATTGAGCCACTTCTACTTTTTCTCTAGTATGTAAGCGATCCTCAAAGACTTATTTTGCAATTTTTATAGTGAATTTACTCTATGAGGTTAATTTTGGTTTCACACTTGTTTCCATTCTATTGCATAGCCTTGTGCCTCTAAAGTTTCTAAAAGTTTGACAATTTTGTCTTTGGTGAGGAATCCATATGAGGAGTTTGTCCTTGTAATGAGCAGGATGTCAAGATTGTGGGAGAGAAGGAAGGAGTCTCACTTGTAGATTTCTTGCTTACACAATGGGGGAATACACACAAAGGTGGAGGCTGAAAACAATTTTCCTCTTCTTAGTTGTGTAAGCCAAAAAGAACTCAAGTACATAGAAATAGAAGAACCCTATAATGGGTCAACTAAGGTGGCATACTAAGTGAGCCACAAACTAGAGTAGATAAGGATAGCTGTCATCTAGCTATTATTCATGGGCGGTGTACCAACCGCATCTGCAAACTGACAAGTTGGTGACATAAATGCACAATGGTAACCCTGGCATATCACGAGTGGAGCTCGATATCTCAACACTCCCCCTCGAGCTCAATCCCAATTCCTGCACACCAAGTAAGTCTCTGAACTTACGCAGCTTCTCTGCGCCCAATGCCTTCATGAATATGTCAGCTACCTGATCCTCTGTGCTGACATAAACTAGATCAATAAGACCTAGTAAAACCCTCTCCCGCACATAGTGATAATGCACCTCAATGTGCTTTGTTCTAGCATGATAGACTGGGTTATTTGCCAAGTGTATACTGCTCATGTTGTCACAATAAATGACAACTGGCCCATCTGTAGGCTGATGCATATCATAAAGTAGCTTATGCAACCAAGCTACCTCACATGTAGCCATTGTTGCACCCCTGTACTCAGCCTCTGTGCTCGACAAGGCAACTGTAGGCTGTTTCTTGCTGCTCCAAGTGACTGCAGCACTCCCAAAAGAGAACACATATCCACTGGTAGATCGTCTATCAGAAATACTACCAGGCCAATTAGCATCAGTGTATCTATACAACTGTATCTGAACCCGTCTCATAAAGTAGTCCATACTGCAATGTGGACTTCACATACATGAGTATGCATCTAGCCGCATCCAAATGCGGTTTCCTTGGAGCCTGCATAAACTGACTTACCAATCCAATATCATAGCTCAAATCTGGCCTGGTAATAGTCATATAAATCAAACTTCCTACTATGCGTCTGTACATAGTAGGGTCTTCCAGAAGCTCACCTGCATCTGCGCTCAGCTTCACATTCTGCTCCAAAGGAACTGAAATAGGCTTACAGCTTGTCATCCCATATTTGGACAGCATGTCCAATCCATATTGCCTCTGTAAGAGCCGTATCCCACTTGGTGATCTAATCACCTCAATGCCCAAGAAATAACGCAACTCTCCCAAATCCTTCATCTCAAACTTCTGCTTCAATAGCATTTTTACATAAAGGATATCTTCATCACTGTCACCTGTCATAATCAAATCATCAACATAAATGACAAGTAGCATAATACCTTTCTCTGTTTTTCTCACATAAAGTGAGAAATCTGCCTTGGAAATCTGAAAGCCAATAGTGACAAGATACTATCCTATCTTGTCAGACCATGCTCTAGGTGCTTGCTTCAAGCCATACAAGGCTTTCTTCAACATGCAAACTGTTGAGATATCGAGCTCCACTCGTGATACGCCAGGGTGACCATTGTGTATTTATGTCACCGACTTGTCAGTTGCAGACGCGGTTGGTACACCGCCCATGAATAATAGCTACATGATAGCTATCCTTATCTACTCTAGTTCGTGGCTCAATTAGTATGCCACCTTAGCTAGTTGACTTTGGTTTGAGACCCATATATAGGGTTCTTCTTTTTCTTTGTACTAGAGTTCTTTTGGCTTACACAACTAAGAAGAGGAAAACTGTTTTCAGCCTCCACCCTTGTGTGTATTCCCCCATTGTGCAAGCAAGAAAGCTTTAAGTGAGACTCCTTCCTTCTCTCCCACAATCTTGACACAAACAAACTCAGGATGAACAGCATGCACATAACCTGGTGGTTGCTCCATATAGACCTCTTCTTGCAAATCACCATGCAAGAAGGAATTCTTTACATCCATCTGATGTAAAGACCATCCCTTTGATGCAGCCATAGCAATGACTGCTCTTACAGTTGCCTTCCTTGCAACTAGACTGAATGTTTCTTCATAATCAATGCCATATGTTTGTGCATACCCCTTGACTACTAATCTTGCCTTGTATCTATTCACAAAACCATCTACATTGTGTTTCACCTTATAAACCCAGTTACAACCAATTGCATTCTTATCTTTAGGCAAAGGTACCAATTCCCATGTAGCATTTGCTTCCAAGGCATCCATTTCTTCATCCATGGCTTTCTCCCATTTTTCTTTTCCCATGGCTTGCTCAAAAGAAGTGGGTTCTGGTTCCTGTATCACTTTGACCATATATGCATAGTGAATGGCTGTAAATCCATCATATTTCAGCCTATCCACAGGATACCTAGCTCTGGTAGACCTGCGCAAAGTAGGTTCACTCCCAGGTGCTCTCAAAACATCCCTGGTCTTCCTTACTCTAGGTGTAACAATAGAAGGAATACCCAACTCATCATCAATGCTCTGTTCTGAGCCACTGGATTCACCATCCACATAAGAGTGACCTACATTCACATCAAACATGGGCTGATCTATCTTCTCTTTTCCTTTTCGTGATACCTGCATACCACTATCTGCATTTCTTTGAGAAGATTCTCCTGATCTCAATCTGCATGTCCATGGTGAAGAATGTGAACCACTGCTAGAGGTTGCTTAGGTCCACTAATATCTTGTGACTGCTGCTGTGAATTCTGTGCAGCATTACCATTTTGTGCATCTACATTATTAATCACATTTACTGGTTTATACCAACTACTCATCTCATAAAAAACAACATCTCTGCTCACTGTAAACTTACGAGTAGAAGGGTTATAACATCTATACCCTTTTTGCTGCAGAGAGTAACAAATAAAGATGCACTTCTCAGCTTTTGGATCCAACTTGGATCTCAACTCATCTGGCACATGAACATAGGCAATGCAACCCAAAATTTTCAAATGAGAAATATCTGGTTTCCTACCAGTATACCTCTCCTCTGGAGTCATGCCATGTATTGCTGCAGTGGGAGTCCTGTTCATTATGTAGACTGCTATAGCAACTGCCTCAGCCCAATAAAAATTTGGTAAGTCTTTTTCATTCAGCATGGCATGAGATACCTCTCCAATATGCCTGTTTTTTCTTTCTGCAATTCCATTTTGCTGTGGGGTATGACTACATGAATATTGCTGCTTTATGCCATGCTCCTGCAAGAACCTTGCAAACTCATTTGAGAGGTACTCTCCCCCTCCATCTGACCTTAGGCATTTTATTTGCAGGCCTGTTTCTTTTTCAACCATAGCTTTAAGAGTTTTGAAATGTCCAAAAACTTCATTTTTCTTTTTCATAAAATACACCAAAAATTTTCTACTATAGTCATCAATAAAAGTGATAAAATAATGACAGCCTCCAAGAGATGCAGCTTTAGTAGTCCACACATCAGAGTGGATTAATTCCAATGGCTTCTTACTCTCTTGAACATGTCTAGGAAATGGTTTCCTTGCCTGTTTTCCAAATTGATAGGCTTCACATACCTTTTGCATTTCTGCAACCTTGAATTTAGGCAATCGTGCAACAATATTTTGGGCCTGCATTGATTTTAATCGCTGTACATTAACATGACTAATGCATTTATGCCAGATATCAATATCTGCAACTACACCGGTCCCATGTGCAAGCATTGCTGCACTCAATTCAGACATGTCTGCATCCAACATAAACATTCTGCCCTTCTTCTTTCCTTTTGCTATCAAGCGACCTTTATTTTCATATCCTCAACAAAGCATCCATGAGAATTAAATCTGACCTGCAAGCCCTGCTCAACCATTTGACCAACAGAAACCAGGTTCTTGGTGATATTCGGGACATGAAATACATCCGACAGGTATTTCTTTTTCCCATCCTGCATAGACAAAGGAAATTTTCCAATCTGCACAATAGGATGTGTAGTATCATCACCAGTCTCCATGAATCCTGGTTTTTCCATTTTCCTTGCATCTTGCATCCATTCTGCATGACCTGTCATGTGGTTTGATGCACCTGAGTCAACATACCACACATCGTTGCTTTGTTCTGCACTTGTCACAGAATTGGTCTTGTGCTGTTTTTCTTAGAGGCCTACAACCAAAAGTTTGAAAGTTTGTAGAGCTAAGAAGATAAGTCAACCTGCTATGTGGTGGTAAAGCCCAGCTCTTATGGAACCTCTTACCCCTTGTTGCTGGAAAGACCATGGCTATTTGAAGCATGAGCAAGGATGGATTGGTTTAAAGCAATCCTAACCCTAGGTAGGGGACCCAACAAAGTGGTGCTGAAGCTCTATGATTCATAGAAAGGCCATGGATCCATCAGTTTCCTCCCATGAATAAAGAGGGTCTTATTCAATACATTCCTAAAGCAATTATGGGCAAAGAGAAAAGAAACTTTGCATTCAATTGATTAGAGAGTACTTAATCAAATGGAAAGTCCTACCTCTAGAAGAATCCCCTTGGAGACCAGCATCCATTTTGGAGGAATTTCTCCACCTCAAAGATGATGTTTTGATTGAAACTTAACCACAATTGGCCCTATTTGGGAGTGAAAACTACTTTCAGATAGCAAACCATTTTGCACCAGTTTTGACCCTGAAAAATTTTCAGCCCAATCCCACCTACATAAGCTAAAAGTACATTTGAGGAGTTACAGAAGTTACGGAAAGCTGGTTTAATCTTGCCTGTACAGCACACAGAATGGTGTTGCATCTGGCCCATCTCTGAACAGGTTTTGATAACATAGTCGCTATTGGACAGATCTCAAGGCATCGTAGTTTTAATCCTAATGATTGTTGTTTGTACTAGCTAGGCACAACGTCAAGATCCCAAGGAACTAATAGTTTGTGATATTAGCAACTATTCCAACACTCCCTTTTTTATTAGGGCCCCTGGATGCTCCGTCAAAATATAATGTGTACATCCACAATGGGTTTACACAGCCTGCCATCACGAACTCCTCTATTCGTAATTATGATAGTCAAAATTTAGCATGTTTAGAGGATGAACTGATAGCTCCATTGCCCCAGGGTTCCAGCATACGTGGATGGAATATTAGTGGAGCATGCTATTGTAGACATTAGGTCCTCTGTCAATATCATGAGTTTAGAGTTGATGGAGAGGTTGGGTCTAGGTATCCAAAAAGATAGCTCCATCCTTCTTAGAATGGCTGATGATAGTCTAAGGCAACCAGAAGGTTGCGTTACTAAAGTTCATGTTACAGTTGCAAGTGTGGAATGCTTCTTGGACTTTAGGGTAATAAGATTTGCAGGATGTCCTAGCTATCAAGTCCTGCTAGGTAGGCCTTGGATTTTACGAATAGATTGTCAAGTCGATATACTCGCCGATCGAGTGGTTCTAGGTAGAGGTGCTAATCGAGTGATAGTCGATGCTTACCCTGAGTCTCCCCAGAGTGAGAGAGCTCTTTTATCCTCTACTGAATTAGAGACAGCAGATGATCCATCTGGTAGTGAGACATTATCCAGTGAGGAATCTAGAGAGGGGCCCACTAGAGAGGATATTTATCAGATAACTCTGAATGAGGTGATAGAGCTACAAGATAGGATAAGAGACGCGGATGTGATTGAGTTAGAACTTGGCACGCTGAATGATTCGCGGCCAATTAAATTAGGTTCCATGCTCAGTTTAGCAGAAAGGGAGGACTATGTATCCTTGATTCAAGAATTCCGCGACATCTTTGCTTGGAGTTATGATGAGCTGAGAGGCATTCCTCCCAGCTTGGCTGTTCATACTATTCCTGTAAAAGAAGGCAGTCATCTTGTGCATGAGAAGGTAAGGCGTATGCCTTTTGAATTGAGATACGGGATGTTTGAGGAGTTACAAAAGTTACGGAAAGCTGGTTTAATCTTCCTTGTACAGCACACAGAATGGTGTTTACCAATTGTCATCAGGAAGAAGAAAAACAACCAGATCTGACTATGTGCAGACTTTAGAGAGCTGAATAAGCAGACGGTTAAGGATTACTACCCGTTGCCATTTATTGACCAGATTTTGGATCAATTAGCAGGTAGGGAAATATATTCGTTTATGGATTGCTTTGCAGGATACAACCAGATGGCAATTGCAGAAGAGGACAAGTTAAAAACGACTTTCATTACTATCTTTGGTACTTTTGCGCACCATGTGATAGCCTTTGGTTTGTGCAATGCGCCTGGATCATGGCAACGAATAGCAGACAAGACCTTTGGTGACATCTCCCCAGACAAGTTGAAAGTATTTATTGATGACCTGGGGGCAGCCACTGTAAGGGAAAGGATGTTGATTATCTTAAGAAAGTGCTTTGAGCGCTGCAGACAATTTTGTATCGCTCTTAACCCACATAAGTGTGTTTTTGGAGTGCCTTATGGGCTATTGCTAGGCCATGTGGTCAGTTCAGTAAGAATTGCAACTAACCCTGAAAAGATCAAGGTTATAGTCGCTATGAGTCCACGACACACTCCGAAAGAGGTACATAGCTTTCTCATCGATAGGGTACTATCGGAGGTTTATAAATGCCTTGGCAGAAAGGACGTTGCCATTAACAAACTTATTATTCTTTAGCTGTCTATTTGTATGGAGCGATCCTTGTAAGGTAGCTTTCGAGGATGTGAAACAGGAGCTAGTAAAAGCACCAATTTTAAAAGCACCCAAAAGAGGCGAGGTATTTTACATATTTTCAGCAACCACCATGCATAATATCAACTGTTGTTTAGCCCAAATCTGGGAGGAAAAGTGGTATCATTCGATAGCGTTTGCTAGTCGAAAATTGGGCATATCAGAAATTAACTACACCTACATGGAGAAGTTGTGCCTTGCGGTGGTCTTTGCAACTAAAAAATTCAGGCACTACATCCTCTATGAGAAGGTAGTTTTCTATACGAAGGAGGAAGGGCTTAGATTGCTTATGAACAAGCGACAACCGCCTGATCTAGCAAAGTGGTTAATCACTTTGCAGGAGTTCGATTATGAGATTAAGAGTAAGCCACCAAGGTTGCAGGGTATTGTGGAATGCCTTGTGGATTTTGGGGAGCCGAAATAGACTTTGGTTGAAGGAAGTGATATTGAAGAAATGTTTAAAATTGACACAGCTTCTATTCCATCTTGGTATACTGCTATCACGCATTATCTATCAACGGGAGAGACTAGAGCTGGTTTATCAAAATTAAAAAAGATAAAAATTAGACAACAGGCTTTGAAGTTTTCTTTGATCGCAGGAACATTATATCGGCAGGGTGTTGATGATATTTATCGGCGATGTGTGATGCCTGACAAGGTTCCTTTCATCTTGGAAGAGTGCCATGACTCTGCGTGTGGAGGGCACTTCGCTGGACGGTTGATGGCACAGAAAGCTTTAAGAGCTAGATATTGGTGGCCGTCCATCTTCCAAGATTCCTTTGAGTATATTAAGAGATGTGATACCTGTCAAAGACATGACAGCAGAGAGAATAGGAAACGCCCACTTACGCCTATCATGGCTATTCTTCCATTTGCGAAGTGGGGCATTGACTTTGTGGGTCCCATCACCCCGTCCTCTACTACTCAGAAGAGGTACATTATAGTAGCAACTGATTATTTTACAAAATGGTCAGAAGTGCGGGCGATGAGGCAGAACAATGCAAAAGAGACTGCAAGTTTTCTTTTAGAGCAGATTATCTGCCGTTTCGGTCCAGCGAAGGAATTAGTGTCGGACCGTGGAACCCATTTTTTGAATAAGGTGATCAAAAGCCTGACTGAAGCTTGGCAAATCAAGCATAATAAAACGACCCCCTATAATCCGCAAGCCAACAGGCAAGTTGAAAGTACTAATAAACAGCTTGTTGGTATCTTGTCTAAAATAGTCTCTGAGAATAAACAAGACTGAGACAGAAGGAGGGAATAATCATGTACCGGCAATGGCATGTGCTAGATCACAAGTGGAGGAATAGAGAAGACGATGCCATTCAGACTACACTGGATGTCCACACACACACACACAACTAAGGAAAAATAGGAAAATTTCCTACAAAACACCAAAAAAAATCACATCTAAGAAGGATATTACGAAAAAGTCACAACAAAAAAAAAAGGATATGACCAAACTTTCCTAAACAAACCATAGCCTACGGAAAAAAGTCGACAAGACCTATGCACATGTGCAACCAAAATCTTTGTGATATGCATGGCAATCAAGCACCTTGATCCCCATAATTAAGCACGCAAAAAGAAATATATAAGTTCCAACATACCATAGCCCAGACACTAACTTGATCAAAAATAGAATAATCGACTCAGACCATTATGGACAAATACGACCGACTTCTAGACTAAGGAGTCCCAATCCCCATAATCGTTGAGCATACACCTAAAGTGTAGTGAAGTGAGTGAGTGATCACTATCACATTCATTTTAATCAATGAAAAATTAATTTGTAATTCATTTTTAATTAAACCCTTAATGCATGGTGGATCAATTTCGTAACCCAACCCCACTCTAACAAATTAACTAATTGACTGGACTGGGGATCTCTAAAAATGTAGTTTATTTTTACAATTATATGATGTTTGGTGCAAAACGCATGCATGCATGACTTCGGGGGGTTTATTTTAATTACAATTTATGTGTCTACAGTGTGTGTGCACATGCACTGTGAATGGATTTTAATTTACAAATTACGTGGGTTATGGTGCAAAAGTGCACGTGCAACTGCGGGATTCCTTTTATAATTAACGGTCGGGTCCATTTTAATTACAATTTATGATGTGCAGTGTGTTCATTTGGTGGGTGCAACAATCAGTAGATTTTGAATTTACAATTAATGGTGCGTTATGGTGCACATGGGAGAGGGAAAAAGGAAAGGCACCTAGTGATGTGTGGGTCTGTTTGCAAACTCTGATACCACATCCTCAAATATGGAAGGCACAATCCACGAAAATCCACAAAAAACAGACAGAAGGTCGACTAACAATAGTCGTTCTCCCACACAGAAAAAACGAAAAACCAACTAACACCTTGACCAAACAGAAAATGATACGCATGACCAAAATAAATTAAAAATAAATGTGAATGAGAAAATTTTGATCAATTAAGGGGAGTTTGTTTTTTTTCTTTCTTTCTTGTCAATGAGTTGGAATGTGGAGTGTGATAAAAAGATATATGAGCAGCATTTTGGTTTGTTGTGGTTTGGATTTTGCTTTGTGTGTTTTTATTTGTTTGGTTTTGTGGTTTTTCTTTTCTTTTCATACCATGATGGTATAGTATGGAGATGTTTTGTTTTGTTTTTTTGTTAATATTTAATGGAAAGAATTTGGGGAAGTATGATGGAATGGTTGTTTGTTTTTTTTTTCAAAAAAAACCAAGAAACGGATTTTGCCCACCACAAAGGCTGAAAACCATTTTGTTTCAGGTTTTTGAAAAAAAAAATTATCGTGTTTTTTAATTGTGAAAGGATTTTATATGATAAGTATATTTTTATAAGATTTTTTCATGAAAGAATTATGTCCCAAAAAATATGTTGATATTTTCCATACCAAAAATTTATCCAAAATATGAAAGAATATGAATGTGATTTTTTGGATTTTTTTTATTTTTATATTTTTTTGGAATATTTATAAAATTCCATCATTTTATGAATGATTTTGGCCAATTTTAACTTTTTTTAATTATTTAATGGTATTTTTCATGAGGAAATTTTGCAAAATGTTGGAAAAGATTTTCAGTAAATTTTTTTGAATTTTTTTATGATTTTTATCAAAATTTTAAATGTTTTTTATGGATTTAATGATTTTCAAGGGATTTTGAAGGGATTAAAAAATGAATACACAGGGTATGTGCGTGTAAACAGCAGTGACCTCGCACGCCCATGTACGAGTCTGACACGCATCCTCACGCATGAATGCGCACGAAGACGACGAATACACCGACCACACACGGCTGCATGTGAATAGTCGCTAAGAAAACCTGAAAGCACATCCACGTGCTCAAACACGCACAAATCCAAGTGTGGAGACATGACACACGAAACAAGGTGAAAAAAAATGGACCAGCATGAGGAGAAATACGCACGCGTAGATAGAGGGTATGCTGTAGGATGGGGGCATGGATTTTGGTTGTGGGTTGAGGGGGGTTGTGTAAGAAAGGGGGCTTATGGGGGGTGTCAAGAATCTCGTGGTGGGGGACTTTACTTGAGCTACTGCGCCAAATACACACTGCATACACAAGAGGAAGCTCATTCAAGAACTCAAGAAGAGAGATGGAGGCCAAAACTTTTTCTTGCTGATTTTTTCTTCTTCTTCCACACACTATACAATGTACACAAAGTATAGATAAGATACAACATTAAGGAAAGTGGCCTTCTAAGTCAAACAGTGCATAACCAACTACACTAATCGACTGGCACTATATCTTTGCCATTTGTAGGTAGGTGTAACAACCTAAATATAATAAGTGATAAGTCAGTGGCCATATGATTGTCATAATGACCACCAACGTGCTAAGTGTAGACGTGCAGACCCATCTAGCTAGGCGGTCCATCATCAATGTCCGCACGTGTTGAGCTTACATCTTAACACTCCCCCTCAAGCTCAACTCTATCTCTAGAACTCCAAGTAAGCTTCCAACTTTAGAAGCTTCTTTGCACCCAATGCCTTTGTGAAAATGTCAACTATCTGATCTTGTGTGCTGACATATACCAGCTATCCAATCTTGTGTGTTGACACTGGATTCCTAGCTAGCTGTATGCTACTCATGTTGTCACAATGAATGACAATTGGACCATGTCCCTGCACGTCCAAATCACCTAATAACTTTTGCAGCCATACCACCTCACATGCTGCTATAGCAGCACCTCTATACTCAACCTCTGTACTTGATAAAGCAACTGTAGGTTGCTTTTTGCTGCTCCATGTAACTGCTACACTACCAAGGGAAAACATGAATCCACTAGTAGATCTTCTATTTGACATGCTACTAGCCCAATCTGCATCTGTGTATCCAAATACCTGTACATCCTTACCTACCTCATAAAAAAGTCCATAATATAAAGTGGACTTCACATATCTCAATATACGTCTAACTGCATTCAAATGAGGCTTTCTAAGCATCTGCATAAACTGGCTGACAAGGCCAACAACAGAGCTCAAGTCAGGCCTTGTGATAGTCATGTAAATCAAACTCCCTACTATCCTCCTGAACATAGTAGGGTCTTCTATCTCATCCCCAGTGTCAGCACTCAACTTCACATTTTGCTCCAATGGTACTAAAAGAGGCTTACATGCTATCATATCATACTTGGATAATATATCCAAGCCATACTGCCTTTGGGATAGCCATATACCATCATCACATCTAATCACCTCAATACCAAGAAAGTATCTCAACTCACCCAAATCTTTCATCTCAAACTTCTTATTCAAGAAGTCCTTAACTTCAGCAATCCCATTGTCACTGTCACTTGTAATAATCAAGTCATCCACATAGATGCCTATGATGACCAAACCTACATCTCCCTTTCTCACATAAAGTGAGTGATCAGCATCAGAAATACAAAATCCAATATTGACAAGATACTCTCCAATCTTGTCAGACCATGCTCTAGGTGCTTGCTTCAGCCCATACAGCGCCTTCTTTAACCTGCACACATATGTGGGATACTCTAAATCCTCATAACATGTTGGCTGCTCCAT
Source organism: Lygodium microphyllum (assembly GCF_053477565.2). Classification (NCBI taxonomy): domain Eukaryota; kingdom Viridiplantae; phylum Streptophyta; class Polypodiopsida; order Schizaeales; family Lygodiaceae; genus Lygodium; species Lygodium microphyllum. The sequence goes on from NC_141144.1 coordinate 45,416,178, forward strand.
ATACACTTCTTCTTGCAATTCACCATGCAAGAAGGCATTCTTAACATCCATTTGCTACAAACTCCAACCTTTGGCTGCTACCAAGACAATTACACATCTAACAGTTGCTATCCTAGACTGGATTGAATGTCTCTTTATAATCTATGCCATATGTTTGAGCATAGCCTTTTGCAACCAACCTAGCTTTATACTTGCTAACTAAACCATCTGCATTATGCTTGACTTCGTAAACCCACTTATAGCCAATAGCTTTCTTACCCTTAGATAAGGGTACCAAATCCCAAGTCTTATTGGCTTCTAATGCATCCATCTCCTCATCCATTGCTGCATCCCAATGGGCATGATCAACAGCATCCTCAAAAAAAGTGGACTCAACATCCTCAACTAGTTTCACCATATAAGCATAATGGTGAGCTACATAACCTTCAAAACCAAATCTTTTAACAGGGTATCTAACCTTGCTAGATCTGCACACCACCGGATCACTCAATGGAGCCTTTACATTACTATGAGCTCTCTGCACACCTTGTGTCCTGACTGGTAAAGGCTCTCTCAACCACTAGAATCTTCATCAAATCCCAAATGACTGGTAGATGCATCATTACCATCTAGCACTTTCTTCTTTCCTTTTTCCTTCCCTGAAACACTTATAAATCCACCTGAAGATGTAGGGCTACTCCTTAGTCTCCCAGACCAAGGGTTCACTGTAGGTATAGTACCAGATGATGTTTCTGGTCCACTAAGACTCCGTGATTCTTTTTTTTCTTTCTGCACATAGCTATCCTGATCATTATCATCATCTAATGCATCACCATCAGGTGCATACCAGCTGCCCATCTCATCAAAGATAACATCCCTATTCACTTTGAACTCACCTATGACAGGGTTATAATAGCGATACCCTTTCTGCTCTAAAGAGTATCCAATAAAAATACATTTTTCTACCTTTGGATCAAGCTTCTTCCGTAGCTCATCTGGCACATGAACATATGCAACACATCCAAATACTTTCAAGTGCGATACATCGGGCTTCTTGCCAGTAAAGAATTCTTCAGGAAACATCCCATGAACTGCAGATGTGGGAGTTCTGTTCATAACGTAGACAGCAATATGGAAAGCCTCAGACCAAAAATATTTGGGCATATTCTTTTCAGCCATTAATGCTCATACGACTTCTGCAATATGGTTATTTTTTCTTTCTGCAACCCCATTTTGCTGTAGGGTATACCTGCAAGTAAATTGCCTCTTTATCCCATGAGTCCTCAAGAAGCCACTAAACTCATTAGAGAGGTACTCTTCCCCTCCATCTAATCTCAAGCACTTCACTTTTAAGCATGTTTCTATTTCAACAGCTACCTTAAAAGATTTGAAGTGCTCAAACACATCACTCTTTTCCTTCATGTATACCCATAACTTCCTTGAATAGTCATCGATAAATGTGACAAAGTATTTGCTGCCACCAAGAGATAGATTTTCTGTAGGCCCCCAAACATCTGTATGCACTACATCAAGTATTTTTCTACTCACTTCTCTATCATGCGAGAAGGGTTGTCTCGCCTGCTTACCAAACTAGCATGCTTCACAAACTAGCATGCAATTCTGCAACTCTAAATGAAGGCAACCCTGTAATCAATCCTCTAGACTACATTAATTTTAGTATTTGCACATTTGCATGTCCAATATGTTTATGCCATATTTCAATATTTGCAACTACTCCTTTTCCTTTAGCATACATAGCAGCATCCATTGCAGGAATTCTAGCATCTAAAATGAACATGCGGCCAACTCTACTTCCTTTTGTGACCAACCTGCACTTATCATTACAGCCTTCTACAAAACAACCTTTTGCATTGAATCGGACCTGCAACCCCTACTCTACCATTTGGCCAACAGACACTAGATTCTTTGTGATTGATGGCACATGTAATACATCTATCAGACTCTTTGTCTGGCCATCATACAAGGACAAGGGAACCTTTCCAATGTGTGAACCGGGTGGCATGAATCATCACCCGTCTGCACATAACCTAGATTTTGTAAGTCCTGCATCTCTCCAAACCATTCAACATGACTAGTCATATGATTAGATGCACCTGAATCGACATACCATACATCATCATGTGTCCCCTTTCCTGTAACTACATTCATCATATGTTGCACAATAAACAGACGCTCATTTTTGTCTTCATTCTGTCGTGAAGACGATGCATAGTTTCCTTGCTACAATTTACCACTGTGAATATCATCCTTCTTAGCATAACAGTTGGCTGCAATATGACCTATTTTGCAAGAGTAATGGCAAACAATAGCAAAATTTCTAGAACCTCTATTCTGTCACCCACCTCTTCCTCTAGAGCTCCCCTTGCCTCTAAAGTTTCCTCAGTCTCTTGAAACCTAGATTTCACCAAATTGCTTATTGAACCTATTTTGCTGGTTATCGCCAGCACGTCCCATACCATGGCTTCTTGAAGAGGATTTACCATGCCCCCTTCCTGAACTTGAGTAAAATGCTTGAACCTGTTATCATTTTTTTCAGATGAGTCACCTTGCATATTGATCTTTTCGGTAATCATGAGAGAGATCAGTCCATCAAAATCTGAAAATGGCTTCCGTACATATATTGAAGTAACAAATGATTTCCATGTCTTCTTATTATTAAGGCCACTCAAAGTGGATGAAACCAAATCATCATCATCAGGCATTGCATCAATTGCTGCTAAAGCATCTACAATGCTTCTCACCTTCAAAACATACTCATTGACAGACATTTTCCCTTTCTTCAAGGCATTCAACTCTTACTTGAGTTGAATCTTTCGTGCCTTTGTATTTATTGAAAACATGCTCTCAAAAATTGTGCAGGCTACATGTGAAGTTTCTGCATTCCTGATATGTCCCAACATTATATTATCAATGATTGTAGATAACCAGTACATCACCTTTTTGTCTTTCGCATTCCATTCTTTCCATGCTTTAATTCATCTGCAATCGGAGGGATACCCGGCTCTGGCTCCTTTTCTTCACCTAAAACAAACTCATAAAGGCCCTTTCCAATGAGGAAGTTTGTCACACGGAACTTCCATGAAGGGTAGTTGTTCTTGTCCATCTTATCAATAATGGGATTTCCACTGTTCTCTGCCATTATCACAAACAAGGATACAACACAACAAGCTAGTCTTCTACAATCTTTCACAATACATGCATATCAATACACCAAGCAATTGTATTCACTGATTGCTCAATAGTACATATAATTTGCAACCTGTTTGCAGATAAACCTTATGTTTGCTTCCTGCAAACACCTCAAAAATTACAGATTTGAAATCTGTAACATGTGCACCCACTTTTGGTCAATACAGTCGAAATCACAGTGTATCCTAAAACTGTTGTTTGCAACCTTGTGGCTCTAAAACGGGGCCTCAAACGGCCTCAAACGCCCAAAATAATTGTAGGATATTCCTAAAGGACTTATCAATAGAATATACAGTACTTTGCTCGCACACCAAATCTCACAGTAATTTGAGATTTTCCCTCTACCCTGCTTCCAGTGCCTCCACAAGCACTATCCAAGAGAGAGAGTGGAAGAATGGGAGAGCTTCTTACCCATTGCTTAGTTGCTCAAACCTTTCTTCTTCTCCTTTACTTCAGCCCTCAAAATCAGCCTCTCTCAGTGGCGTGGCTCTGATACCATGTCAAGGATCGCATGGTGGGGGGCTTTGCTTGAGCTGTTGCGCCAAACACACACTGTATACACAAGAGGAAGCTCACTCAAGAATACAAGAAGAGAGATGGAGGCCAAAACATTTTCTTGCTGATTTTTTCTTCTTCTTCCACACACCATACAATGTACACAAAGTATAGATAAGATACAACATAAAGGAAAGTGGCCTTCTAAGTCAAACAATGCATAACCGACTACACTAACCGACTGGCGCTATATCTTTGCCAGTTGTAGGTAGGTGTAACAACCTAAATATAATAAGTGATAAGTCAGTGGCCATGTGAGTGTCATAATGACTACCAACGTGCTAAGTGTAGACGTACGGACCCATCTAGCCAGGCGGTCCATCATCAATGTCCGCACGTGTTGAGCTTACCATCTCAACAGGGGGAAGGGGGGTGGATTAGAGGGAGAGGGGGTGGATTAGTAACGATTAGTGGGTGGCCCTCGGTTGGGCAATGGGAGGGGTGGGGGTTGTTGAGAAACACGGATCTAGAGCATGGCTATGGTGGTTCAAAGACGGGAAGAAGACTCATGTAGACATAGACTCAGACACTGATTGTCACAGAAGTGAATTAGGTTTCAAGATTGAGACTTGAACTCATAAACACAATCTTGTGTGTGGACAATGACACTGACACTTTACTAGAAGGAAAAGAGTACTATCATTGCATTTAGAAAAGGAAGCAAATACAATGCTTTATAGGAAAGTAGGAAACTACAGTAGGCACCACTGTGCATATGGGATAGGTAAGCCTGCATGTCCTTGGCCCTGAAGCTCCATACAAAGAGGCTGTCAGTGAGTGTGATTGTTGAATCTCAACACCCCTCCTCAATCACAACTAGAAAGGCACAAAGTGTGCAGAGGCTGTAATGAGAACCACCTGCAAAGTGTGGGCACACCACAAACATGGTAGACACCAGAGGCTGTCGCAGAAAAGGCTAAGTGTGGACACCAAAACATGATGGACATCCAGAGGCTGTAACAAGGGCCTCACAAAGTGTACAGGGACTGTAGTGCCAAGTTACATGAGGAGTTTACAAAGCTTATGGCAAGAAGCATTAGGGCTAGGAAATACAAGGCTTTTAAAACAGCCTATCAGAGTAATGAGAGTAGAAGGACTGATGAGGCTTGTCCTTCCGATCCTGGTGGTCTTCATCTTCATCTTCATCTTCATCTTTTGGTCCATGGTCTTCTTCTTCTTTCACAGCTACAAGATAGGCCTTTTGGGACCTCTTCCTAGCATGATAGAACTTCTTAGTGTGTTTAGTCCTTTTGCAGAAGTCACAGAAGAGCGGTTCCTTTTTACCTTTGTATCTGTTGTTAACATATAACATTTGTTCATCCTTTGAAGTGCTAGGCTCTTCTTTGCTTTTAAGTTTCTTTTCTTCCTCTAGCAGAGAGGCTTTAATATCAACAAGTTGAGGATCAGGTATATTGGTTAGAGTGGTTGATACATTATCATAGGCAGAAGGCAAACATTTTAACAAGACACCAATACAAGCATCTTCATCCATTTTTAGCTTTATCCCTACAAGCTGGGTTAGGAGACTTTCCATGTAATTTAGATGGGATGCTAGGGATGTATGAGGCTTCATATCAAGTCGGAAAAATTCAATCAATAGACCATACTTAGATGACTTTGACTGTGCACCAAACAAGGTATCCAATTTGTCCCAAGTGTCATGGGGCGTGTCACAGGCATCCACATGATGGATGTAGCTGTCATCCAATTCCAGCTTAATGATGGCTTGTGCCTTGTCATCATTATTTTGCCAATTAACTACAAGGTTTGCATCTCGAGGTTTCTTTTCTTTGCCATTTGTGATGGCCCAGAGACCCTTCTTCATCAAGATAAACTTGATGCGGGTTTGCCAGGTGTGAAACCCGACTCCCTTGAACCGAGCATTTGGAGAGTCTTTTCCCATATTGGATGGCTGGAGCAGCAGCAAATCAGCTCCAAGATTCTCAAATTTTACAAGTGAAAGAGCAGATTACAATGTGTCAAGAGATACAAGTAATGGTAGTGTGAAAACACACTATGTAGAGACTTGATGTTGAGCTTGAATCTTCCTTGCTTGGGATTGTCGATCCTTCTTCAATCTTCTCAGGTCCTTCCCCTCCTTGGTTTGGTGCTGGGATAGTAGATCAGAGTGGCAGTGGGTTGCTCCAGGTGGCAAGAGAGAGAAAATGATGAGATTTTTGAGCTTTGATGAAACTGGCTATGGCTGAAAGTTTAGGGTTTCAGACAAGGGCCTGGTTTTTTGCAGATTGCAGGAGCTGTAGTTGATCATTTTGAATTTTTTTTTATAGAAATGAAGCTTACTTAAAGCTCTTCCAAAGCCCTATCCTCCTCATCAAGATCGCAGCATCTATAGCGCGCACAAAGCGGACAAAGAGACCAGGCACAGATTTTGTCAGCAAACACAAATTTCGACAATGCCGTGCTGGTTGATCAACAATGTGGAAGATTTTTATGCCAGGAGGGAGTGCCCTAGGTAGAGAAAGATATGTCTAGAAGAGAGTTCATGAAGATATGATCTATAGAGAGAGATATGAAGGCTCCATGGAGGGTATGTCCTACAGGTCACAGTTAAAGACTATGGCAGTTTAGAATTTTCACAATGCTAAGCTTCAGGTAGCCAAATGTCATGGATTGATGTGATACAAGGAAGCTTTGTGAGCTGTGGAACACTTTTCCAGAAGGAAGCTCCAAGAGATTTGACCTCTGGAGTGAGATATAAGCGACTCAATCTAACAGGGTGCTGCTGGCTATGGCTACCATGGAAGCTCAAGTGAAGGTAGAGTTGGGAGATGAAGTCATGGGATGAAACTGAGCTGACCAGAGGTTAATATGAGCTGAGAGAGAGCAGAGGAGAGCTAAGCCAAGCTGAGCCATGCCCGATTGGGCTCTAATACCATGTTGAGAAACACGGTTCTAGAGCATGGCTATGGTGGTTCAAAGATGGGAAGGAGACTCATGTAGACATAGACTCAGACACTGATTGTCACAGAAGTGAATTAGGTTTCAAGATTGAGACTTGAACTCATAAACACAATCTTGTGTGTGGACAATGACACTGACACTTTACTGGAAGGAAAAGAGTACTATCATTGCATTTAGAAAAGGAAGCAAGTACAATGCTTTATAGGAAAGTAGGAAACTACAGTAGGCACCACTGTGCATATGGGATAGGTAAGCCTGCATGTCCTTGGCCCCGAAGCTCCATACAAAGAGGCTGTCAATGAGTGTGATTGCTGAATCTCAACAGGGGTGGGAGGGGGATAGGGAGGGGACGGCCGACGGGGAGAGCTGGGGGGTGGGAGGGGAGAGGGGAGAAGAAGAGAAGAAGAGGAAGAAGGGGAAGAAGGAGGAGGAGGAGGGCGGCGAGTTTAGGCAGGAGGAGCATGGGCGGTGTAGGTGAAAGAAGCATGGGCGGTGCAGGGCTACATGGGGAGGCAATGACGAAAGCCGACAGCCGGTGGGGGCTACACGGGCCCAGGCGGCGGTAGTAGCTCTTGAGCGAACACCGGCGAAGGCGGGGGGAGGGAGTGGAGGAGGAGGGAGAGGAGGGTGGAGAGGGAGGGATATAGGGCACTGCAAGGAGAGGGAAAGAGGGTGATGATGAGGGGAGAGAGAGTGTCGAGGAGAGAGATAGAGGGTAAGGGAAAGAAAAGGAGAGAGAAAAGAAAAACAGAGACAAGAGAAGAGAAGGAAATGGAAGGGTGGGGAGAGAAAAGGTAGTTGGGGTTGGGGGGTTTGCAGGAAATAAGGAGGAAGGGGGGTATTTTGGTTGTTGTTTTTTTACTTTGTAAAGTTTTTTTAATTAAGAAAATCAAATTTTAAAAAACCATTAAAAGAGTGGCTCCTTCCTGTCCTGCACACATGCGCGGGGTGGGGGTTAAAACAAATTTGCATTGGTAGGATCAAACGAGGCCAGGATGACGGCAAGGGAGTCACAAACGCAACGGGGGAGTCTCAAGATGCGTAAAAGCAAAAACGCGTGCATTCACGCGCGAGGTGAGGCACGTAACAACACAGTGAGACAATGAAAAATTCATAACACACAAATCGTGCATCGGAACGAATTTTCGTAAAAAGGAAAAATGGGCTGAGTGACAAGGGGAAGATGACAGAAAAGTGCAATAGGGTGGCCAAGGCAAAATGAGGGCATTCACATGGGAAAATGTGAAAAACGAGCCCAAAAATGTATACAAGGATTAATATCGAAAAAAACCACTCATTGAAACGCAGGGCGAAAAGAAGGAAAAATGTGCAAAATAACGTGCCCGACAAACCTATTACGTCAAAATACAGTTCGGACTGAGATAGGATGCATTCACATGGAAAAACCCCAAAAATCAAACTCAAAAAGGGATTCAAAAATTAATAATGAATGATCCGTCCATCGGAATGGAGGGCAGTCGTCGGGACACAGATGATCTTCAGGGCTGGCACATTAGAACTCAATTTCGATGAGGTTAGGAGGCATCTACATGGGAAAAACAATAAAACGAAGCTAAAAAACACCTATAAAAATTAATAACGAAAAATACGTAGGTGGAAACAGGGCAATGGAAAAAGAAGAAATGGGCAGGAAGGGGGGCCATGCAAGGCTATCTACTCATAATTGAATTCCGAGAAGAATTAGGTAGTCAAAAGGAGAAATGTCAAGACATAGATGATCTTCAGGGCTGGCACATTAGAACTCAGTTTCGATGAGGTTAGGAGGCGTTCACATGGGAAAAACAATAAAATGAAGCTAAAAACACCTATAAAAATTAATAACGAAAAAAATCGTAGGTCCGAACATGGCGATGGAAAAATGAGAAATGGGCAAAAAGGGGGATCAGGCAAGGCTATCCACTTCTGAGGATAATTAGGCAGATTCACATGGAAAAAGGACGAAAATACGTACGAAAAAGACATGAAAACCCACAAAAATTAATACCGGACAAACAGTACATCGAAATGATAGGATGCAAAAAGAGAAAATGTCAAATGGAAGGCGGAGGATAGGGTTGTCACATCAAATCAGTGTTCTGAAATAATTGGGGAGCGTTCACATGGAAAAACATTCAATGTGCAAGAATTGCTTCAAAAAGTATTAACTGTCAATCCGTTGCTCGGAAGAGGGGGTGGTAAAAAGGGAAAAGATACATTCTGTAAGATTGGATTTGGGTTTTTTGTAAACTTGGGTGTGTTCACATGAAAAATGACCAAAATTCCATGTAAAGAAAAATAACAATAAGAACGGCCTCGAAGGTAAGGGAAATGGGAGCTGGTGGGTGGGCAAGGGACCCATTAAGGTAAAGGGAAGACATGGGATATATGCAGATTCCGTGAATGACATATGCAAGATGTATGCTCCATAGACACGTAGGGACGCGTCCCACACTTAAAATCTTACTGGGTAGGGTGAAATGACTCCAAATGAACACAAGACATGTCACTGAATTGTACGTTAACGTCCCCATACTTAAAACATGACCGTCACTTGCAAGCAGAAGATGTAGGGTTAGAAAAACTTGGCACAGTTTGTCGAGCATTGCGATTGACTATCGACATCACGTCATGTGTTCACAATTGACTATAGGAGGTACCAAAATGTCTTCACGACATACGTCCAGCAGGACAGGGACCACACGGCAGGGACCACGCATCAGCACCCAGGGAGACAGCTTTACTGATGAAGGTGCAGGAATTCGAGTAATGATGAAGGATGTTGCACACAATGCACACTCACTCACCCTATAACATACATCACTCGATGAGTCTTGCAGAGAACCCCATAATGTACACCCAGTTTAGAAATCGACAAGGAAAATGGGACAGAAGGAGTACGCTAGGGTGCACAATTGATGGTGAATAAGTGTATCCAACCTTGTTTGGCATACGTGAAAGCAAGAAGGCCAGAAAGCCTTATGGTGCAGTGTACAGAATAGGGTGACATGTCCTATGATGATGGCAAAGACCCATCTAGTGGGTGCATAGGGAAAGGAAAACATACCTTATGCCAAGTGTCATAACGTTCCTCAATCTCACCACTCAATGGTTGTTTTGAGGACACACTAGTCACACTCGACCCCTCTTTGACTGACTGACACTCTATTTGAGAATACAAGAGGGCAACCCGATCCTTACATCCATTATTGTATTCCTCACAATCACTTGTGTAAAGGTTATATGCCTTGTGCACATTTGATGGTGCAACAGTGTATCCCACCCTATGCTGGCATACAGTGCAAGAAGGAAGGCCAAGGAGCCTTATAGTGCATTGCGTATGAACAGATCGCATTGTACATTAAGAGGCCTAGCCCGTGCATGCAACCCTCCATTCCACACAGCTCACCTCTCATTTGAATTTAAAGGGAAAGGATTGGTTACTCACCCCACCCTCTGTCTCACACTCAGTTGATAAATACAGAGGAGGGCATCCCATACTCACAACCCATACTGTTAGGATGAAACCTCACATCACTCAATTGTTTGTTGATGAAGATCGCTTTGTCTATTGCTAGCATTAGGGAGTTGACGGCAAGGCGTACCCAAGGAGGTAGCCCATATATCTAGTACTATACATTTTTCGAAGATCATGTCATCTGTGTCAGGGAATCACATGTTCTGTGGGGAGTACAATCACACCAAGGGAGGTGGCTTTGGAATTTCTTCTAGAAAAGTGTCTACTGATGATTTGGCTATCCTGGAATGCGGGGTGTTACCACCTTTTCCACAGCCAGCTTCTCGTCCTCCAAGGGTGTTTCCACCTTTTCTCAGAACGAGGCTTGCTATGACAGGGAATTACTTCCTTTTCTCCCATAACAATTTTATTTTATTTTTTTTTCTTTACTTTTTTTTCTTTTCTTTTACCCTACTCGCGAGGGTGTTTCCACCTTGTCTCGAAGAATAGGTCGGCACGACAGGGATCGAAGTCCTTTTCTCCCATGATCGATATCTTTTTCTTTTTCTTTTTCTTTTTCCTATTGTCTTTGAAGTGTCAAATGGCAAGGATGCCATATATCATAACCATCCTCACCACCTCTATTGCATTAGACAAAAAAGGAAGCCAAGGGGAGGGGAAGGTGGTTGCAAGGGACTATCAAGACAAAACCATATCAACAAAATCAACAAGAGGGTTATCAAGAGTATTAGGTAAAGCCATCTCAACCATTGTGTAAGGAATAATAAAGCTATTGACGGTGATTGTCAGGATCCCTAGGGAGGGTCTCCTATTTCTCAGCCTGTGTCTATGCCTATTCCTATTCTTGTTGTGGTTGTAAGACCATTTTGAGGCGATAGCCATTAATAAGTAAGGGATCATCCGAAGCATTGACTGTCTGGACTTGGGCTGGAGCCATTTGGATTGACGGCAAGTACCTTATAGGGGCCCATCCATTGTTGTTGAAGCTTGCCAAGAAACTTACCAAATCGTGAATCATAGGCCAGGACAAGATCACCTTGCTTGAACTCCTTGTGCTTGATGAAGCTGTCATGATAGGCCTTTCGTCAGGCTTACGTGGCTTCCATACACTATAGAGCCATTCTGCGAGTCTCGTCTACACATTCCAAGTGTAGGAGACAATGTTGCAGGGACTCGGCATCTCCCAAGCACTCCTTGATAGCCACTCGCAGAGAGGGTAGTTCTAGTTCAACAAGAAAAACAACTTCTGTACCATATATCAGCTAGAAGGATGTCTATCCTGTAGTAGCTGCCTTATGGGAGGTTCTGTATGCCCATAAGGCCTATGTAAGTCGATCATCCCAATCACAGCAATGTGTAGCAATCGTCCTTGTCAAGATCGAGCAAAGGATATGATCGGTGACTTCAACTTGGCCGTTGGCTCTGGGGTAATAGGGGGTGGACTTACAATGGCGAATCTTATACAGTTGTATGAGTTCTTCCATGACCTTATTAGTGAAATGAGTGCCTCTATCACTTACCAACTCTAGGGGACTAGCAAAACGGGTGATGAAACTCGTACAAGAAAAAGGCCATGCTATTTCCATCATCCCGCTTCAGAGCTTTAGCTTCACACCACTTGGTGACATAATCCGTACATACTAGGATGTATCTGTTCTGCTTTCATTTGGTGGGGGGATCAATTGGACCTATGAAGTCAATGCCCCACTTCTCGAATGGCTTCAAGGGAAGGATAGGTTGCAATAGCATGGCGCTAGTCTTGGTGGGTTTCCCCATCCATTGACATGCATCACGTCACTTACAGTAGTCATAGGCATCCTTATGGAGGGTCAACCACCAGTATCCTACGAACAAAGCCTTTTTGGATGTTACTTCTCATGCAAAGTGGCCTTTGTCATGGCAAGCCTTCAGAACAATCTCAATATCGTCTCCTACAACACATCTTCTGAGCACTTCATCTTTGCCTTTCTTGTACAATGCATTGCCTAATAGGGTGTAGGAGTCTTATTCTAATAGAAGCTTTTTTCTTTCCCGACTAGAGATGCCAGGAGGATACTATTGGGTTGCCAGTAGGTTGGCGATGTTTGCATCCCACGGGGTGATAGTTTTGACTAGAAACAAGGAAGCATCAAGGAGGTCTAGATCATCTTGCTCCTGGTTTACATTCTGCGGAAAAAATGATAGATGATCAGCTAGAACATGGGAGCGACCGGGTTTGGTGATTACCTCAAAGTCAAACTCCTGAAATAGAAGGAGCCATCTCATCATTCTTCCTTTCACATTAGCCTTATTCATCAGGAGGGACAGGGCTTCATGATCTACATAGAATTTGAAATGCATCGACAGCTGATAATGTCGGAACTTCTCCAAAGCAAACACCATTGCTAGACATTCAAGCTCCGTCCACTGTATAGTTTAGTTCTGTGTTGATTACTTTTCGGCTTGCATAATAGATTGGTTGATCTAACTTAGAGGGGCCCTTTTAGCATAAGACTGCACCTAGGCCTTCAACTGATACATCAATGTGCACATGGAGCTCCTTCATCCAATTAGAAGGTTGCAGAATGTGTGCTTCAATCAAACACTGCTTCAAGGTGTTGAATGCCTCATCGCAATCATTGATCCATATAAATTCAACATCTTTTCTCAAGAGTTTATGCAAAGGTGCTGGCTTCGTCACAAAGTGTGCAATGAACCGTCTGTAATAGCCTACATGTCCAAGGAATCCCTTCAATTGCTTAAGGTTAGTTAGGGCAGTCAAGGCGGCAATCTTCTCAATCTTAGCAGGGTCTGTTGCTATCCCTTGTGCAAAGACAATGTGACCTAGAAGAAATCTTGATGAGACACCAAAGACACTTCTGTCAAGGTTGAGAGAAATCCCATACTCTCGACATCTATCAAAACACTGCTCTAGGTGTCCCTAATGCTCAGGATTAGGCTATAGACACAGAAGTCATCAAGATACACCTCAATGAAATCATGTAAATGGTTTTGGAAGGCAGCCATCATCATTAGTTGAAAAGTAGCAAGAGCATTACAGAGCCCAAACGGCATCACTCTGTAAGCATAGGTTGCCCATTTAGTTATGAAGGTTGTTTTGGATTGGTCTTCCTCTACGATTTGGACTTGATTGTATCCGCTGAATCCATCCAAGAGGGATATAGAGCTCATGGCTTGCCAATGAGTCCAACAGTTGGTTTGTAAATGGAATATGAAAATAATCCTTCTTCATCTTGGAATTCAGCTTTCAAAAGTCCGCACATATTCAAAGTTTCTCGTTCTTCTTGGGTACGACCAAAATGGGCAAAACCCATTCACTGTTAGCCACTAGATAAATGAACTCAGCTTCAATGAGCTTCAATAATTTGACCTTTACCAGAGTAGAATAATTGGGATTCATACGCCTCTGTCTTTGCCTCATAGGTTTGGCATCAGGCTTTAGGTCAATGTGGTATTGGCAAACTATGGGATCAATGCCCTTTAGATCTTTATACGATCATGCAAACACGTGTAAGTTCTCTTTTAGTAGGTCTCACAGGACCACTAGTTCCTCTTCTGGAAGATTTAGACCCACTTTCAAGTGACGTTCAGTACTGTCGGCATCTAGGAACATCAATTTCTTTTCACCTTCCACTTTACGGATAAATGTCATGCAGACTGCCTCTAGGTAGAGATCCCACTCCTTCAAGGGAGTGATCTCCTCTTATGATGATGCTCTCGAACTAGTATTCTCTTTTAATGGAGGCCTAACTCACTCTTTGGGAGGCTGAAAGGGTATCATTGACGTTTTGGGTTTGGGTTGGGGATGAGTTACTTCTTGGCTCCAGGATTCGTCTTCTAAAGATACATCCAAGAATGTCACATAATAGGAACTCACATAACAGCCTTTTCGTCTCTTAATGTACCATCTGTTACTTCATTAGAGGAGTCGCTTATGACTTTGATGAATGTGGATCCATTTCCTTTTTGCGATCTATACAACTTCAACACCACTTTGTTGGGTCCTTTGCCGAGGGTTAGGGTTCCTTTGAACTAGTCCGTCCTTGCTGTTACTTCAAAAAGCTGTGGTCTTCCCAATAGCAGAGGGTATGAAGCCCTGTAAGAATTCAGTTTGACCACCAGATATGTTAGCCAATAGCCTCTTCCTACGAGGGTTGTCTTTACATATGGGAGAATGCCCAACGGTTTGATTCTACTCTGATCCGCCAGTTGGATGAGCCATTGAGTTGGTTGCATACCTTGGAATCCTAGATCATTCATTGTCACATCCATCATTATGTTTACTGATGAGCCTCCATCAATCTATGTATCTAAAATAAAGCACCCTTCAATCCATACGCTAATCTCTGGGGTTCCAGGATCCAGGAAGGCATTAGCCACATAAACTTCCTTTACGAGCTCTAAGGCTCTGTTGGACTTGGTTATTGTTGGGGGAACTATCCTTAGACTACATCTTCTTGTCAAGATGCTTTTGAATCTTTTTCATCAATTGGGAGACAGGGTCAGCAATTGTCTAAATGTTAGGTTTGGTTTAAAGGTGTCTAGGTCTTTGAACAAATCATACTTTTTGATAGGGTCCACAGGCTTTTCCAATTGGCTGGGAAATGGAGCCATGCCCACTTTTATCTTCCTTTTTCTTCTAGGAGTGGCAACATTTTCACTTCTTCTTCATGAGGAGGTCCTTCCACATCCTCTATTTCCTAGACCTTTGATCATGTCTCTGCAATTGTCTCTGTAGCTCTCTGTGGCTCTGTAGTACTTTGTACTATACCGTTTTGTTCTATTCTGTTTTGTTCTATTCTGTTCTGTTCTAGTTTTCTATTGTAAGATTGAACTTCACTATTTTGGCAAGAGGATTATTTTCTTTCTGGACAAATGGTTCCTTCTTCTTGGCATGCATGATGGCAGTAACCTCCAATTCCACCAAATTGGAGGCAGGCTCTTGGACTTTGGATCGGTTATCAGCAGCGCTATTCTTCACAGGAGTTGGGCTTGGATAGTCTTTTGCAGTGTGGCCTTCTCCATTGCATTGATTGCATTAGGTGGAGCTCATGTAGAACCATGGTCCATCATTGTCTAAAGGGAAGGAGTAGAAAGGAAAGAGAAGTAGCATCCAGAAGATCTTCACAACACCATCTCACCATAAGCCAATTTGGCCTCTTATTCATATCCCGTCATACCATCTCTATACACCATGCCTCCATGCTCATCAATGCTTTTATGAATGGTTGACATCTCTCTATGCTCATGTGAAGCATGTGAGACTCATTGCAAATGACAATTACCTCCCTCACAAAAAATAAGCAACAAATAGAGTGACCTTCCCCTATTTTGTCTCTATACTCCTTAGTGAATTTACAATGCAAAACAACCAACATATTGTCTTTAAACTCATTAGTGCGTTTACATATTGTCTCTAAACTCAAAATAAACACGTAGGGGTCCTGAAAAGATCTAGTAATACACTCAGAGTATTGAAAAGAAGAACTCACATTTAAATAGAAGAATGTCTAGATGACTTGAAGCCCAAGTTTGGCACTTGCATTTGCAATTCAAGTCCATCGACAACACATTAATCTAGCCTCTGTTTGCAATAAGTCAAGTCCATGGGATTGCATCTTAGATTTGATCAAGATTCCAGCTTCAATGATTGATAGCATTCATGAGGCTTTCAAGCAAGAAATCTAGTTTCGGCCATGCGTAGCATACTTGTGATTACATATTCATTCTTACATTTGCTCATGCCCCGTCGCCCACTTGTGATCATCTCTTGCTAGTAATGCTTGGATTTTGGGACAAAATGGCAATTTTAGTCTATGGGAGATGCTATCCTTTTTATATTGTCCTTTCATATGACAATGCTATTCCATTATGACCATTTCACTTATACACATACAAGCATGCATACATACCCACCACTTAAAGGTAGTTTCAATATGAAATGAAATCCTATTAGACACTTTTTAAGAAGTGAGAAAAGAAATAAGTGTACTAATAAAGCCTTACAACATTAGAGATAAAGGGTCACATAGCAAGTTGCAAGTGTAAGATTCTTCAAGCCCTTGGATTTACAATGTTTTAAACATTCTTAATTTGATTTATAATGTATCGCATATGCTTACATTTTAACTTGCCAACATGTCAATGTGTAAATATAGAGGATGAATAAGACATCTTTTAAGCCACCATGGTAATCATTGAAAACCAAAAGAAAATCATCCAAACAAGGTTTCAAAATGTCACTATTAGGCTCATAAAAGTAGAGTGGTCTTAGTTATTAGGACAGATTAGTCTCTATAGTTATTAGGAGTGACTTCGTGAACTCAACTCAAAATGTTGTGTATAGACAAATTCACCAGACAAATGTCTTACACATGGTCTATACAAATCATGTTGTTGCTCATGCACAAAAAAATTTGGGATATTACTGCTAAAATTTCACTAGATCCACTTACATCATGTTGGAAGGGACAAGTTCCATAACTCGTTTGCATTTAGTACTAGGATTAACTTAGCACATCAATGTTAAGCTATAAGGAAAAGATATTCGTCCTCCAATGAAGGATGTGATTTTAACAAAATTTTAAAGCCATTGTACTTATCCAACAAGAATATTTTTTTAGAGGATTGGAATGCAAGTTGAAAGACTAGTATGTTGTGAAGGAGCAAGAGACATTCTCCTCTGGATGAAGAAGATGCTGGATCACCATCAATAGAGCTTTTTTTCATGATCCCTCAATAGAGTTAATTGACTATCACTAGTTCCTTTGTAACATTTTGCAATGTAATTTTGCAGTGAGTATATGCCCAAAGCATCCCGTGCTGGTGTGGACTACTTTGGCCCTCTGTTTTGCCAACCTAGCTCTGATCATCTGTGAAATTTGGGGCAACCCAAGTCAATAATGAACATAATCCAAGCAATCCACAAAACTATACTATCAACTCCACAAAGACAAATACCACGATGATTTTGGATAACATAACAATATGTAAGCTATAACTCAAACTAAGTATCCTCCTTCTCCAAAACTGTCATTGCCATAGGTGTATAGATACCATCCATGTAGATAAAACATAGTCAAAGAACCCATGAACTACATGATGTATGCATTCTCGAAGGCAATGAAAATGTTTACTCCTAAAGTGCAGCCTTGACAAGTGAGCTTTCATGCTATCAAATGCAAGTCAATGACAAGATAGATACATAAGAACACGAGAGAGAAGGGAAACAAATATGCCCAAAGTATCCTGCGGTGGCACAGGCTACTTAAACCCAAGGGACACTATGGCACATAGGTCAAGCTGTGGCCACTAGGTGACAAGATAGATGTATAAGAAAATGAGAGAGGAGGGATGTGTGAGTGATCAATCACCACATGTGGAGAGGAGGGAAACAACTATGCCCAAAGTATCCCGCGCACTTTGTCCCATGTGAGTGATCAACTGCAGATGTGTGGCGATCCATATCTACTTCATCATGTAGCCACCACAGTACGTTCCGGTATGTTCCACAGAAGAGATGGCTAATGCTGCTGCAATCGGCCACCATCGCGGGCATAAGAATCGCCTCCTGGGAGCAATTAGAACCAAAACCTGCTTAATACGTCAATGCACAGGGAATCGTTTCATGGCAATCAGACGTTGAATACATAATAGTAATTATAATTATAACAAACAACTAGCCGGATCAATTATCTCTATAATATCCTCACCAGTAGCACCCGCTACCACACTCAACATACCCTGACCGCCATGGCAACATGTATACATACAGATAAATGCTGGACTAGAGACGATTTATAACAAGTAGGAAGAATCTCCTTAGTGGCTGTACTAGCTGATCCGCTGACGAAGCATCAATTAGTTGCTGCAAAGTGTCGAGAGAAGAAACTGCAAGTATAAAATCATCATCACAACTAGTCTACACAACATTAATCTCTTCAATCTTAATAATGGACTAGCTAGGGGCAATGCTGTGATTATCATTTTTGTCCCGTGATTAACCCTTGCCCTTTTCTTTGTGCTTGTCTTCGTGCATTTTATGGTACTGTGGCCGAATATGCCTTGCTTTCCCATAGTACTGAAAAGTTAACGAGGACTTATGACCACATGACTCACTATGAGACTATCTATGTGAATGAGAGCGAGACTACTGAGAGTCTTTGCCACGGTGATCATTACTACCCCTACCATTATTGTCTCTAACTGTCAAAACATGAGAGGTATAGGATGCATCGACGTTCTTCTTGTTGACCTCTTCAACCAAGAGTGCCCTCTGTACATCTTGCAATAACTATAACTCATCAATAGGTGTGTTGGTACACATAGTAGTGTGAAAGATATTCCATGATTTAGGCAGTGTAACTAAGAGGAACAAGGGAAGAAGAGTGCCCTTGAATTTAATCCCTTACGAAGACAAATGACAAACAATAGAATGAAACTCATTTAAGTGAGTAGACACAGAAGTGCTCTCCTTCATGTGTGAATGTCCATGAGTTGCTTCAGCCATACGTCTGAGAAGCGGGGCTCTATTTGTCACAGATATTGTGAATCTTTTCCCATAATTTCCATGCATATTGCCCATTAGAGACAACATTTTAGAACAATTGCTTAGAGAGGAATAATATGATGGTGGACTTACATACCTTATCTATACATTTGGGCTTGACACCCTTATGCTTCAAAGGCCTAACCTACATTTTTTGCATTAAAACTTGCCAGATTTGGGCCTTTTAGTAGTTGTACTTAGTGCCATCCAACTTATCAATATTAAAGATAGCACTATTACTCGAGCAGCCTACCATAATGAAGGCAAACTGTTGAGATGGCAAGCTCAATATGTGTAGACATTGATGATAGATCGTTGTCGTGCCACTATGTGGACACAGTGTAAAAAACTCTAGATTAATCTAGAGAGTCAATGCCATTAGTGTCAATGTTTGTAGTGTGGATGGTCCAAAAATATTAGATTTTTGGACAAGTTTAGTCAATTTTTGATAATTTAGATATTATCTCTTGTAAAAATCCAAGAACTGTAGACAACTTCTAAAATAGGATGACATGTAAAAAAAAGTAGGCAGCTTTCAGCCGTTTGGCATAAAAAGAAGGATTGGCGAAATCGCGCGATCGCTATTTTCAGACAGTGAACAACACTCCAAAGTGGGAGATGAAGAAGGAGTGATCTAACAGAATTCTGGCCAAGTGTTCTAGTATTTTTCCCCACTTTCGGAGCCAACGGAGGCAACACATTTGGGTGCCGATAAGCAAAGAAGAAGATATTGTTTTGATGCATTTTTTTGGTCTACGAAGGAGCTCCAGGAGATCTAATGCTTGGAGATTTCAAGTTCTGTCAATATATATTCTGCAGGATCTAAAGCAATATATATAGATTCAATTCATTGTGCTTTGTCTTTATTATGTTTACCTCTTGTCTATTCTTTTCCTTCTCTTCCATCTCCTATCTCTAGTTCCTTCTATCTCTGATCCCCAGTGGATACGATCTTTCGACTAAAACCCCTCCGACATTGGTGAACTCGACATGAAAGGTTGTCAGAAGGAAAGACAAGATGGGAGAACCTTCGAGTACAATTTCCAATGATGTTTTGTAGCAGTTGGTGCAGAATATGAATATGCTTATGCAAATACAACAACAACAACAGGTGATGCATACTTCTACTCAAATAGAAACTGTTGTGATGAATGCTTTGTAAGCAGTTGAGCGTGAGATGAAGTTATTCAATGGCAGGAATGTATCTGCATATGTTTATACCTATGCTCAAAAGATGGAATTCTTTGGGGTGGCTCAACGTCCATGGAGCCAATAGTTTGTTTAGATCACTGTACATGAACTAAAAGCATGAATTACTGAATTATACATGCAGGATGTTGACTGGGTAGCTTTCAAGAAGACACTAAGGAAAGAATTTTACATCGAAGATACCAGTTTGATTACGTGCAAGACTTTTCAGGAGTGGGTTTTACAACCCAATAAGGGTCTTGTGGTGGCTACAGAATTGTTAAGAGAATTTGAAAGTCAATTTGAGCAGTTAGATCTCGTAGAACAGCAAGCTCTTGCAAGTCAGAAAATTGAATTGTTTCTATATGTAGCTAATCATAAGCTTCAAGAGAAGCTTGATGATTTGCTAGAGGATCAGACTACAGAGACATGTCTTAAAACAGAGTGGAGACATGTCAAGGAAGCTGATACTGCACCTGTGAAAAAGCATAGAAGAAGAGAAAGATTGCATGTCTCTAGCTTGCCCACTATTACGGCCAAAACAGCTGATGTATCTAGTAAACCACCCACTTCTATGGCTAACCCTATAGTTGTACTTGCTATTGTTCCCAATGTTAGGGAAGATGTATTAGATGAATTGGTCAAAGGCATGTGGGATCTTCAATTGACGATTGCAAAATTGGATGAAAAAGAACAAGAGGAAAGGGGACAGGCAGTAGCCCCTAAGCCAGGAAAAAGATGTATGTGGTGTGATAGTTTGTAGCATGAGAGAAAGGATTGTGCTGCCTATTAGAAGGCCTTGGCACGACAGCTCATATTTTGGAAAGATGGCAAGATCCATGCACAATGTACATGCTTCTATTTTTTGTCTACACTTAGATAGAATGCATGGCTAAGTGATGATTGGTCCAAAGGCTACCCTTGATTAAAGAGGTGATTGAATATGAGCATATAGAGCTTGTCAAGATCCCTATAGATGAGAATCATGTTGAACTACTCAATAAAAGTCTCCGAGTGGAATGTTATGTCTTCCTTGGGAAGATGATGGGCTTAGGATGAGATGACGTCTTTCCTCTCCAATTGTACTCATATGTACATTTTGTATTTTCTTTCTCCACTCTTGGATCATGGTTGCTTGTGTCTATCCACCTACATTTATCTTGTACTTAGTATCCACATACCTACACACTATAGATGATGGCTGCCTATCACTATCGTATTTATTCATTATTCTTTACTATGGAATAAGAAGGGAAGGCATATCACACATTGTGACTATTGGAGTTCCCACATAATAGTCTTGCTCTCTTGAGTTCAAACCTCCATAGCCACTGCTCTCTTCCTTTTGTTGTGCTTCACTCTGACTCTCACTCTCGCTCACCCTTTTAGGGATAAGACAATAAAGTTCGGTTTTGGATTGCTTAGTAATAGATTTTGGCTAATCTGTTTGATGTATGCGCGCATGGGGGTTACTTAAGCATAAGAGTGGCTTGTTATTCCAAAAGCAAGTGATTGGGTTAGTGGAAAAGTAGGGGCTTGCTTGTTATTTTGAAGCTCAAGGCCTACTTGTGTCTATTTATAGAAAAGAAGAAAGAGAGATATATTTGATATTTTGTTGAGATTGTGATGTTTATCTAAGTACTCCCCATGAGGTTTATTGCCAAAAACCACTAACTTGTACAACCATAACAACAAACCCTCAAATAGAAGAGAAACAAAGCTCTACAAAACCATACAGAGGCTAATAAAACCAAATAAAACTCAAACAGAACCCACCAGAACATTCTAATCTAGAAACCATAATGAGATATCAAAACCTTTTCAACCTAAGAAAAATTCATAAAAACACTCCTAGGTCCACTAAGAAATGAGTCCAGAACCTCAAAAACTTCCATTAAAAGGATAATTCAGCTCTAAGAAATAATAAAAGATAGCCAACAAATCAAGCATTTTAGGCAATCAAGACATGTCAAGTCAATCTTCTTTGGCTAAGGAAGGAAAAATTGGCACTTTAACTAGAGGGTGTCATCATGGTAATACAAGGGCTAGAAGGATGGGCCTTATGTGAGACATGCAAAAAAGTGGGTGAAATTAATCCACTTTGCATGAGGAACAACTCAAAGAGATAGGAGCTAGTGGATCTGGCTCTATAAAGACTGTAGGTATAAATAAGCAAAATAAGAAGGGTGAAAAGAAGGAAACTACCAAGAAGCATGATGAAAAAAAGAAAACCAACCATGTAAGCATCACCAAACATCTTTTTATTCTCTTAAGTTCACCACACATGAAATAGAACCAAGGATAATCAATTCACATAGCATCATGAAACAATTCTGTACAATTGAATATTCAATAAGACATACGTCATTTGTCTTTATCACCAAAAAGAAAGTAAAACACGTATTCAAATATTTATCTTAAATGGAAATCATATCATAGTATTTCAAATAATATCTTCAATGTAGTTTCCATTGTTGCTTTCTCTCGCAATCTCTCTCACATATATGATGTATCGATATAAAAGTATTGTCTTTCTCTCTTAATCTCTCTCTCTCCTTCTCTCTTGCAAGAATATAATGGAATAATCATCAATCATCCTCTCTTGATCATGGAGACACTCCCCAAACGGTATGTTTGATATAAAAAGTCATCGGAGTTGCTATCGTGTCTCTTCACTATCCACTACAATCATTGTCACTTTCAGTCTTCACTTGAGTCTTCCAGCTGCGATATTCTTTGCTTGAGCTAGCTAAGAAGAGCCTTTATTTCCCTCTTTCCAAGGAACTAAAGTATTCCCAAGCCACTAAAATTAAATAGAACCTATATAGAAGCATACCTAAGGGCACATAGACATACTGAAGCACACAAAAGCTAACAAAAGCCAAACAAAAAGCTCATAAAATCACATAATCAATAGAAAACCCACATCAATCAACCATAAACTATTTAAAACACCTTAAACCATATCCAAACTCATATGACAATAACCATGAACTCTCAAATAGAAGAGAAACAATGCTCTACAAAATGATATATAGAGGCTAACATTACCAAATAGAACTCAAACAAAACCTAGTAGAACATTGAAAACCAATGCAAAAACTTGATTGACCTATCAAAAGATCTTCAACCAACTCCAAACTCATAACAAAACTCCTAGAACCACTAAGAAAAGAGGTGAAAACCTCAAAAACTTCCATTAAAAAAGATAGTTTAGCCCTAAAAAAGGACAAAAAATAACCAAAAAGTCAAGCATTTCAAGCACTCAATAACATATCCCCACACTTAGCATGGGAGTGTCCTTGCAACCCTAAAAAAAAGGTAGAATAAATAACTTATCCAACTAGCTAGGTATCCATCTTTACTAACACAAACTTAAACAATAAGCTAACGTACAACCTCAACCTCGTCTTCAGGAAGAGTGAATCTAAACATGTATGGAAGGAAAACAGGGGTGAAGCTTTAACTAGAAATTCAACTTGTTAGATCAAATGAATAAATTGGTAAAGTATATAAGAGGTTTCTCCACCAAATCTATTGTGAATACAATAGAAAAATCTTAAGTTGTAAATACTATAAAGGTCTCATGATCTTCAATTGAACGAGCTTCAATCAATTATCCACCATAATATCTATACTTTGAAGAGGATAAAATCACATGTATGAGAACATCTACATAAAATATACGCACAAACACACATACAACCATTCACAAAAACATAGTAGCCTAAATGGCAAGACCCAAGAGATGGAGAGTGAATTATATCACAATGATAAATCAATATATTTTAGTGTGGTTCGAGGATGCAATAATTTCTTCGAATTGCATGATTAATTTAAACCTCTCCATAGCTTTGTTCTCATTGACAAAATAAGTAGGAGCATTTTGGAGGAACTATAAACAATACATTCTCTCCAAGAGAAGAATATTCCTAGTGGGATGAGCAAAATAATATAGCATATCTGCTTGTGTAGTTGCATATCCACATTAGGATGAATTGTAAGCAAGGGAATTAACTTTTTGGTATTCATGTGTGACTACTGGTATTTCATTTAAAATACTTTTCTTTTATTGAAATTGATATTAGATTTTATTTTGAAAAATTCTATTTTTATTTGTAGATGTCTATCCTTCTAATCTTGAGAAATAGCATCCATTTGAGTCTATTATCGATGTTATTGATGTTATCCATGGTTTGATTATTGGAGAAGAAATGTACAAAGGTAGGAAAAAAATAGAGCTTGTAGAGATTGAACTATTTTTAAATGACCATTTTTATGTTATCCCTATGCAACATGGCCAACGGGGGGAGTAATATCCCTTCTTCCTTCACCTGCTTTTACGAGCTTTGAGTGGTCTTTGCCAAGTCCCAACCACAAGTGAGAGCAAAAAATGTAAAGTGTTTTCTGAGATATAGAGCATATTAAAAGGCTAAGCAAGATTACTTTTTTTATGACTAGGTATACTCAGTGTTGGTTGATAGATTTAGGAACTTCTTTTCATGTGACTTCTCATAGAGAGTGGTCTCACTCCTATTACAGTATGACTAGATTTGTCCATTTGGGTAATGACCTGGCATTGGAGATCATTGGTGTTGGTGATGTCCAACTCCAATTTGGTTTAGGTTGCATGTTTACTCTTCATAATGTATGTTATGTACCGGCTCTCACAAAGAGCCTTATCTCTATTAGCACTTTGGATGGTGCAAGTTACCTAGTTTCTTTTGGTGATTCCTCATGGAATATTACCCATGGGAATCTTGTCATTACATGGTGCTAAGTATAATACTCTCTACCCCTTGCTTGTATCTGGGTTAGTTGACTATATTTTGGTAGTGGATGTAGTTTCACATATATCTCTTTGGCATCATCGCCTTGGGCACATGTCCTTGAAAGGAATGAAAATGCTTGCTCATTTGAGTATCTTCTGTCCCTTGACTATAAGTACTTTGAGTCTTGTGATCATTGTTTATATGGCTAGCAAACATGTAATACACATAAAAAGTTTGGTATGGCATACATGAGTGAGCCATTGGCTCTTGTACATTTAAATGTATGCAGTCACATGCCCTGCAAGTTGTTAGGTGGCACAAAGTACTTCGTTACTTTTATCAATGACTATACACATAAGGTTTGGGCATATTCTATTAAGCAAAAATTAGAAGTCTTCACTACATTTTTGTGTTGGTTTGCTTTGGTTGAGAACCAGTCTGGATACTAGCTGAAATGCCTACGGTTAAATAATGAGGGTGAGTATGTCTCTAAAGCCTTTGAGCAATTTTGTGATGAGAGAGGTATTCAGCTTTAGTTGATCGCCCTGTACACCCCACCCTAGAATGGTATGGTTGAGCGTATGAATAGGACAATTCGAGAGCAAGTTCGCAGTATACTTAGCCAAGCAAGCTTACCACAATATTTTTGGGCTAAGACAATTACTACTATCATAGAATTAATAAATTGATCCCCATATACTGCTCTTGATTATCAAGTTGCAAAGGAGATATAACACCATATTGGGGAATATGGGAATTTCCCATACGTTTGGGACATGTGGTCAAATCTTTGGATTTGTCATAACTTGAACACTATAACTCCAAATTGAGTGCTCTATAGCTCAATAGATTCCATTTTTCAAGCGCTTTCCAATGATAGGTCACATTATACGCTTTTGAGAAACTTATGGGCATGTTATCCGGGTGCCACCTTTTTAGTATTCAAAAAATGGAAATTGGGAGATTCCCAAACTCACTAATATTTTATTATATGGTCTAGAAAACCTCCCTCTATGCTTATTTGTTTGTCTTTGGTTGTAAGGATTTCTACCATGAGCCCAAGGACAAGCACAATAAGTTGGATCCTAAGTCTAGAAAATGCATCTTTCTTGGTTATGGGGTTGCAAGTGAGATGGGCTATCCCTATGGGATTCACAAGCTTGGAAGGTTATCCACAGCCATGATGTTGTTTTCCATTAGAAAAAAATTACATAAGCAACCTGAGCATGTCGTTGAGGTATGTAAGGTGATCTCAAGAGAAGCCTCCTACTACTATATAGCTAGCTAGAAAACCTGTAAAACAGCAGATCTAATGCCTCAATGGCCTAAGTCCTTGATGCTCCACAAGATATATATAAGCCCCACAGCCAATTTTGAGGCATTCTACTAGAGATAGACGACAACTTGCACACTTTAAGCTCTCTATAGATTATGTTATGGTGACAAATGCTAGTGAATCTCTTATTTATGATAAGGCCATGCGCAAAGTTGATAGTCACTCTTGGGAGAGGGCCATGTAGTCAGAGTATGACTCGCTGCAGAAAAATCATACCTAGGATTTGGTTCCTTCACCTAGTGCTGGTAGGTGCGCTTTACCATGCAAGTGGGTATACAAGTTGAAAAGTATCCATGGGCGCCCCAAGCTGAGATACAAGGCTAGATTGGTTGCTAAGGACTTTAAGCAAGAATATGGTGTGAACTTTGATGAAGTCCTTTCTCCTATTGTGAAGATGACTATCCTACGCTTGGTATTGGCTTTGGCTGCTCAGCTTGACTTGAATCTTTATCAAATGGATGTCAATACAATTATTCTTTATGGGGACTTACATGATGAGATTTACGTGGAGCAACATAAGGGCTTTGCAAAACATGGCAAGGAACACCTAAGTATGGAAATTGAGAAATAACTTTAAACATTACCAACATGCTATTGTTCCTTTATTTGCAAGTATTAAAACTTTCTAAAACATACGAAACCTTCCACTGTTAGCCCTATGAATCTTGTAGAAAAAGCTTTCTTACCTTCTAAATTAGGCAATAACTTTTTTCTTTGTGTACCATCATAGTCCCTCTTTACAATGGTACAAGTAGAAAACCCATCATATCTCAATGCTTTTTAAACTCCTTGCTAATCTTTGGTAAAGGGTGCTCATGAAGGCTTTCTCGATTCCTCTCATGATCCACACATATGGTCAATAACTGAACATCATGCTACCCATCATGACTTCTTATTCTAGCATAAACAGAACCATCATTCATCACCTTATTCTCCATATGGACTGCAATAATATATGGTTGCCCAAGAATCAAAGGGTAAGAAGACATATCATGTACAAAGAAATGCTACTCATCTCGAACATCTCCAATAGTCACTTTCCCATTCGAACAAGTTCCTTACAAATCCCATGATAAGTTAGTCACAACCTGAATTCTGCACCCATGATCCGTGTCAACCGTCCACCGATCATTATTTGAAGAGGAGGAAAAAGCAGCCTTCCTTTGGAGTAGAGACTCTTTTACATAAGATTAGTTTATGAACCATGTTCTATGAGTGCAACACATGGCTCATTCAAGATCACCAACTTTAACTAGAGTCTCTATTGTAGTCCTGGTCCAATGATTCCTTGAATAATGACTTCTATAAAGGACTTCATATTCTTCATCATGATCAAATTGATATTACTTTATCTATCTCAAAAACTGATTACAATCCACCACGCTTCTTGCATCTTCATCTCCATGTGCATGTGCCCCGTGTACTTCCTGTATACCCTGTATCCCTTGGGACTTTAAGGTCTCTTAATCTCCTTCTGAGTGAGGATTGGTAGTAGGATCTCCCAAAACTTGTCACTTCCTCTTTATGATATCAATAATCTCCTCATGAAACTCACATTTAGTAATTCCAAGTACCCCTCCCAAATTAAACTCCACCTTGCTATTGAGAATTCTTTCTTCCAACACTTTCTTCACATCTGTAGCCAATTCAATGTCAAATTGCAATTTTTAAGTTGGAATTTTAGATTTACCTTTGCTTTGCTTATGCTTTTTCTCCCTTGGTGCATTGTCCATAGGTACTTTGGGTGAAGGAATGTCATGTGGAGTTGTATCATGAGGTAACTCTGTCTCTTTTCTTCCACTTCCCCTTGTTGCCCTCTTTGATGTACCTTCATTGCCTTCTTCTTATTTGCACTTTTCTTCAACAATAGCTTCGTTGTTTTGGCTCCTAGCAGTGTATGCATTCAATGATAAAGAGTCTATAGGATCATCCCAACCTGTTGCTTGTTGAATACAATTGCCAACTTGTTGGTGTAAAGCATCCCTAGCAACCTTCTCTCTTTCTACTATTTTTACTACATTAAAACCAAAGCTCATTAACCTATTCAAACTTCTCATTCATTTCAACCCCTTTCTTTGATACAAGTTCTACCTAGAAACCATATGTAGTAGCTTCCATAATGGCTAAAGCATGTCTAGCTGACATATCATCAACAAGTTTTCTCGTAGCACCTTTTCCAAAGTTGGTACCAAGAGGTAAACTTGTCTCCTGCAAATGAATTTTACCATCTTTAAAGAAGAAAACACCTTTACCTAGTGCATCTTTGAATGAATCACAATCCTTTCGAAAGTGATCTATACTATCACACCATATGCATCTCGAAATAGAACCTCCATGAGTTTGAGGTCTTTGCTCAGAGGGTTTGTCCTTTTTCTTCAAGTATTGAAAACTTAAATTACAACTCTCATATATCTTTCACCAACTCATCCAAAACATAGTCTTCAACTTTGGGACTTAAAGTTATTTATTGGCTTGGTTACTTGCTCCGTTGAAGTAAAAGCTGGAATAGTACTAGCCACAACCATCTTGTCCCTTCATTTTTTATCTCTTTGCAAGCAAAGAAACAACATCTTCCACCTCTTTTCAATCAGTTTTCAGTCCCTGTTCAACATCCTTATCTTCTAAAAGTACTTCAAGACTTCTTTGAAGTGAAGGGTCAGCAAGTTATAAGAAAATTTTAGTCTTTTCAACCTCAAGAGTTTGTTTTTTCTTTCCTGTTTGATGATTGAGAATATTTACACTCAAATTCTCATAGCAACTCAGTAGTAGGTGATAGCTCTTTATTGGGTTTAGCAACCCACTCCAAGAAAGTCCTCCTAGTTACCCGCTCTAGATCTTCCATAAACTATTCCTCCTTGGGCATCTTCTTGAAATTGTCCCAAATGTTACTGTGTGTCAGTTGTATCTCTCTAATCCTTATTTTTATCTCCACAACAACAACCTGCTCAAAATTTGCTATCATTTGTTGCTCTAAGACCTTGTTCAACTCCACCGCCTTTGCATATGACTTGAGATACTTAGACACATCACGACCTTCAAATTGATCTACCTTGTTTACCATCGATTGAAGTGCCTTTGTTCTAGATCCTTCCATATTCTCCATGCTTTGTTATTGTCACATATACATTGCAAACTCTCTAAACATGTGAAATATGTCTTCTTGGGGCACAAAACCTTCACCAAAGTTGGACTAGTCATAGCTTTGAACTCCCACCGTGATTGTTTCACATCAGGCTCACAAAAAAGATTGCAAGATAATCTGCACATATGCCACAAAGACACCAATTCTCTCGCTATGAGAGTGAATAAGTGTAGTAAATGGATAGATAGATGTATATGATGTTAGAGAGATTCCTAAGTGAGGATTCACAATAGTAAGACATTAGGCAAATTCTTGTATGAGAGTAGAGATGATGATAGAGATTACATAGAGTAGAGGCCAACAAGAGATGAAACAACATACATGCAAGAGATTAGAGGCTCAAGTTCCCAAAAGCAATCCTTGATTAAGAAAACATGTTTACAATGAGTTAGTCCTTCACCGTATCCTATTTATCCTTTTATCCCCAAAAAATAGCACCAAATACTAGCTTCTACTATGTTGCTTAGATGGAAAATTTGATTCTTCCGTTGGCTCCAAAAGGGGGGTAAAAGTCCAAGACACCTAATCAAAACTCTCATGGATGGCTCCTTCTCTCCTCTTTCTATTTGGAGTGTTGTTTGCTACCTTAACACTATGATCACATGCTATGCAAATTTGGGAGTCCTTTTTTTTGCATAAGATCTCCAAAATTGGCTAAAAAGCAACTTACTTTATGCATGACATGGTAGTCTAGAATTTTGCTATATCTTTTAAGGATATTTACAATAAATAATGTCCAAAATATAAAAAATAGGCTAAAATTGTCCAAAAGTCCCATAATTTTGAATCATCCATACTATGGACACTAACACTAATGACTAATATGATATTAACTCTCTAGATTAATAAGAAAGTCAGATGATGATGCAGTCGAGGGTTTTTCACATTGTGTTCCTGTAGCGGCATGACAACAATCTAAAAGTTATAGCCATTTTTGTGTAGTGAGATCACTGTGGATAGGGTGTAGACCATTCTAGGATAGGCACAAAAATTCAATTGCAGAGTTCTCTAATCATTTTTTGTCACAAATCTCATCTCGAAGAGGGCTTCCTCCCCTTCTATTTAAATAAAAAATCTCACCGATTTGAGTTTCCTACGAAAAGTTACATTTCATTCACTGACAATGGGTCCTATGGACTATATCTAAATGGCTAGTTAGAAAGGCAAAAGTAAGGTCCATGAAGAGGTCCAGAGGGAGATTAGGGACTCTAAGACCTCAATAAATGATAAGCCTAGCTCGGAAAAATATTATCATGGTGATATGCATGAGGAAGTGCCTAATATGAATCCCTACATCCTGCTCAACCACACTCTATGTCGACATGAACTTCGTCACATGGAGAGACATAATGACATGATTGCCAACCATCACCGTATGCTATTTGAAATTGATGTGGCAATTGAGAAAATGGTCCTCTTGAACTCTAGGGCTCAACAAACCCTAGAGCAACTCACCATTCTTGTAGTTCAATTAGCTACCACTCCGACAGCCCAAGAAAAGGTGAATGAGTCCAAGTGCAAGTCTCGATGACCTCCACCATTGGATGCTAATGACGAATCTCTTTTGAGCTCCCCCATCATCCATTGAATGAGTCCAAGTGCGAGTCTCGATGACCTCCACCATTGGATGCTAATGACGAATCTCTTTTGAGCTCCCCCATCATCCATGCAACCAACCCTCTAGTGAGACCCTCATGTTGGGGTAAAAGGCCTCTGGGCCTACCCGTGTATACTGTGACCACCCATTCTTTATTCATACATAATATGATAGTGCAATAAGGCTGTCAGTTCAGTTGGACAGCACCTACATTGTGTGTGCTCTTCTTTCCCACATCTTCCTCTTCTCCTTCTCCACTGCCATTGCATCCCCTTCAATTGGTATCAGAGCGGGTCTTCAAGAGCTCATCCCGGCCTTCCACACGAGGTATGAGATCTTCATTCTCACTTAGTTTTCAGCTCAACAAGGTTTTCACAGGTTGTGGGCAGCCATAGCTCATACCTCTTGGAGCTTCCTTCACCTGGATCTTGCTTCCAGCCTATCAAGGCTTGCTGAGGCTTGGTGTAGGTCTTCTTTGGCCCCCATTTGTGCCCCCTTTGGGCCCCATTGTTGATACATGGGATAGCAGACCCCCCCCAGCCAGCTCATGTTTTTTTTGCGCCTATTTCAAAATCTGGCCCAAAAATCACTCTTTTTGTCATATCTCGGGCATTCGGAACCCGATTCAGGCAAGGTAAGAGTCTAAGTTGGGGTTTTGGCACGCTCCAACACGATGGTGATGTTGAATTTGCAAATTCTGATGACAAAATATTCTACAACAAATTTCAGGTCTGAGACAGCATGTATTTGTATGCCTATGGCTTATGCGATGCTTCTACTGATGTCTATTGATACCGGATCACTTGTGGATGTTATGCCTCTTATGTGAGACGGATTTGGAGCTGATTTAGCTCAGCCATTGACTATTTTGAACAATTCCAGATCTGTCCAAAATAGGGCAGCCACCTGTTACTTCAATTTTATGCTTACAGGTCTTGCATTTGATGCCCGGTTGGTGCCTATACATATGGGAATGTATGCCTATGGTTTGCCTATGGATTTGAGCTTGGATTGAGCACGGATTTGCTCAGTTTACAGAGGTTATATGCTGCTGAAAACTTCAGGGTTGAAGCTATTTATACTACAGTTGGGTTATGCCTATTGGTCACAGGGTGCTCCCGGCTACTCGGTATGATGTCATGATGTATTTGGACTATGCCACATGTCTTGTTTATGCTCCAGAATGCTTTTGAGCTGAGATTAGATATCGATTTGGGTTTGACTGTCACTTCTTTGCAGCTGGCATTTCATCTATGACATGGTTTATGCCTAGGCTACCTAGTACGGGTTATGATGTCTTGGTGAATGCTTTATGCTTTGGCTGTGGATGGCAGTTGTTTGAGCTCGTCTCGACATTCATTTGAGTATTCCCTTGAGCAGTTGGACATTGAATTATCTTTTTCCATTACGACTTGGCTTTTTCCATTATTGCGACCTTGGATGCTATATGGGATTTGATGCTCCAATTATGGATCTTGGCTATTACTTGGATGCACTTACAGGTATTGAGCAGTGAACTGCTCCCTTGTTTTGGCAGTTGCCTATTGTGCTGTGATTGCTCGTTTGCATTTGATATGCGGGATAATTACTGATCAGTGGACTTGCATAGTGCTTGGGATTTAAAGTTATGGTTTTCTTGCTCCTCTGTTGTCTAGCTTCTATGCTAGTTGGGCTCCTGTTGCTCATCCATGTTAGAGAGCAGATGCTATGTATGCTTACCCGTCTATGCACATGGTCTACTGTTGTATACCTTACAGAGCCACTTATTTGGATGATGTTGTATAGATGTTTGGGCTTCACCTGGAGCATGACTCTTGCAGGATGCTTTGCCACTTGTCAGTCTTTACTTGACTTGGATGTTCCTTGGTGGCATAATGTAATGCAGAGCTATGTGTATGCATATGGTTATGGGCTGATTTCATGGCTGAATATCATATGCTCTTATGATAGATGTCTTATGCTTTATTGTACTGTGGTTGGTTATGTCATGCAGTTGGCTATGACTCTTCTTCATGTGGGAGCTTTTGCATCCTTGATTGATGCCTTTATGTCCTCCCATCCATTGAGGTTTCATGAGCATTTGTAGCATACTTTTACCACTGATGTACTAGCAGATGATTGTCTTTATGAGCAGGTTCCCTATGTTGGGACAGCCCTCGACTGCTTGAGCTCTGTGGATGCTATGGATAGCCCTATTCATGATGACTTGGATTCCTTGTCATCTTCTACAGGTTCTTCTACTTCAAATGTTGTTTGCTTCCATTGTGGGAAGCTTGGGCATGTTCAAAGAAAATGCTTTAGATGGATTAGAGAGCAACAGAGACAGAGACAGGCTCGACATGAGCAGAGAGTCAGCACTGCAGCAGGTATTACCACTCTTTCTAGTGGTGAGGTACATGCAATTACCCATGATGATGCAGTTGAGCATGTCCTCCTGTCATCTAGTTTCCCTACAACTTACTTGCTCAATGATCAGGCCCATGCCTTTGATTGGCTTTTCGACTCTATGGCATCTTGTCATGTTACCCCTCATAGAGCATGGTTCTCTTCTTACAAGGAGGTTGATGGATGTATTGATTTGGGCCTTGAGCAGACTTATGCTATTGTTGGTATAGGGAACATACACCTAGCTTTGCCTAATGGGACTTCTCTTATGCTCAGGGATGTTCTACATGTTCCCATGCTCAGTAAGAGCCTGATTTCTATCAGTCAGTTGCATGATGTAGGTTACTCTATTTCTCTTTAGGATAGGTCATGGAAGATTTGTCATGGTTGCTTGGTTTTGGCCAGAGGTTCTCGAGTTGGTTCTCATTACCCAGTGCATGTCTCTCATGTGGGAGATTCTATGGTTGCAATTATCTGGATACCACATGCATTGTTATGGCATTATCACCTAGGCCATATGCACCCCAGAGAGATGGAGATCTTGTCTCGTTCAGACTCATCGCTGCCTCCTATGTCACTTACAGATCTTGATGCTTGCCCTGATTGTACTCTTGGTCCTTGCAGAGCCCCCTTGGCTTATGGCGATCATATGAGACATGCTCCTCTAGATCTTGTCGATTGTGCAGTATATGGACCTATGCCTTCCCAGTCCCTTGGTGGAGTGTCGTACTTTGTGACCTTTGTTGATCATGCTACCCATCATGTTTGGGCTTTTCCCTTGGTGCAGATTGAGGATGCTGTAGTTATGCTTGACAGGTTTATGGATTCTGTTGGTAGCAGGCCTAGGTGCTTGCAGATGGATTATGAGAGTCATACTCTCTCTCCCAGCTTTCGGACCTCTTGTCAGTAGTATGGCATTGATTTCTTGTGCCCATGGTATTATGGGATTGCTCATGGCATGTGTCTGACCTTACAGGCAAAGGTTGCTTCTATGCTTACCACAGCTGGGTTGTCTTATGGCTTTTGGGTTGAGGCCCTTATGACAACAGTCTATTTGATTAACAAGACGCCACGCTTGACCTTAGATGGTATTACACCCCATGAGGCATAGAGTGGCATGCAGCCCTCCTATGATTACTTGAGGATGTTTGGCTGCCAAGCATCTGTACATATGCCACATGAGCCTATGTCACGTAGATGTATCCTCCTTGGTTATGGAGATGGTGACTTTAAGGCCTACAGATTATGGGATTTGGATTCCCAGCAGGTCATACGCAGCCATCATGCTGTCTTCTATGAGACACAGACACCTCTTAGCCCTCTTGATGAGCGTTCAGTATGCTTTATGGCTGATTTTACAACAACTACAGTGCCATTATAGCAAGCTATTTATGCTAAAAATGAGGCACTTATTGGCCCAAATGACGTAGCTATGCATAGCAGTTAGGGTTAACATGTTGGTGGTCAGTTGCTAGACCCCTTGCAGGCTCATGAGAGCCTTTTTCTTGTAGTTTTATAGGCTAGACAGCTAGCCATATGTCAATCTTCTGCTTCGCTGAGGCCACATGTAGTCTTGAGACCCCGTTGGACGAGTGTCCAGGATGTTGACCCTCCTTCAATGATTGACTATGGAGAGTTTGACTACTCTCTGCTGTCTTATATGCGCCATGTTGATGCTATGCACGACTCTGATGCTTTACAGCCGTGCACTGATGAGTTGCGCTTGCTTGGATTGCTCCATTGTATGGAGCGACGAGATCACTTATCTCTTGGATGTCATGGACTCGGGGACGCTTCACTCTTCTTCTGTAGAGGTTCCCGACACTTCTTGCACAGCTCGCTTTCCGATTGGGCGTTGGGTGAGATGTTATGATTCCTCACCTTGTCTTTTTTTTTCTTTTCTTTGTTTTCACTCCCTAGCCACATTGGCCTTTTAGTGGGAGGTTGTTGAGGTAAAAGGCCTCTGGGCCTACCTATGTATACTGTGACCGGCTATTCTTTATTCATATATAATATGATAGTGCAATAAGGCTGTCAATTCAGTTAGATAGCACCTACATTGTGTGTGCTCTTCTCTCCCACATCTTCCTCTTCTCCTTCTCCACTGCCATCGCATCCCCTTCACCTCACCCACCATTGGTAGAAGCTCCCCCACTCTTCCTAGGAGTCCCAATGGAATTTATATGGCTCAGTCCCATCATGGACAATATGGTAGTAATGGCTAGCATGAAAATAATGGATAGCATGGCAATAGTGAGCATCATGACTTTAATGGGGTAGTATTGGATAAATGCATAACATGGTATACATGGACAACATGGTATATATGGCCATCAAGGTATGTATGGACATCAAGGTTTCCATGGGTAGCAAGGCCCTAATGATCTTTGTGATAAGATCTTTCTCACTAAGTACAATGGGCAAACCCCATCACCATCAAATTTGGAAGAATGGACCTCCAAATTAGAGTCCTACATCAATATTTATCCCCACACGAATGATAAAAAAATATTTATCCATTGAGGTCAACCCCATATGGGGGTGGTTTTAGAACCAATTCCACACCTAATAGTAGCCCCAAAATACCCATTGATCTCCCTTTCCATATTGAAAGAAATCAGGGCACTTTTGGGACATCACTTGGACCTAATGGTGAGTGCAAATATGCTGAAAGTAGTCATCACACTACATCACCCTCGAATGGTTCAAGTGGTCAAAGGTTCATTCCAGTGGATGTTGTAAAGGAATGGAAAGAAAAAGTCCTATGCTTTAAATATGGAGACAAGTACACAGCCAAGCATGTCTCAAAATGCCCTTACAAGACAACCAAGGTTAAAGTTCATAGCATGTATGTAATGGAAGATTGGAATAATGATGAGGAAGAACTACTTACTAAAAATGAACAATATGCTGAGGATATGGACCAAGAGCAATTCTATGACCTGGAGGATGGGTTTCCCTTTGAACCCCATCCCATGCTCTTGATTTGACACCCCCCGACTACCACCTCCCTTTTCTCCATCTCCTTGGATGCTTGAACTAGTTCTAGGAGCGCCGACACCCTATGCATTCAAGGCAGCATTAATGGGAAGCATGTGTTTATCCTCGTGGATAGTGGTAACACACACAGTTTTGTTAATAAATCATCCATTGACTAGTTGAAATGCACCGCGATGGAATTATAGCACCCTTTGAAAGTTCAAGTAGCAAATTGCGACAAGGAAGAAATCAATACACATGTATGTTCCAAAGTCCCCCTATACTTGGCTAAGAATTATGTTCCAAAGCCACATTTCACAGCCTCATGAATAAAATCCTTCTCCCCTTCTTAATCAAGTTTATGCTCGTGTTTTTTGATGGCATTCTCATTTAGAACAAGTCATAAGAGGAGCACTTGGCACATATTATTAGAAGGGTGTTTGATATATTGAGAGAGCATTAGCTCTTTTGCTAAGGAAAGTAAGTGCATCTTCATGTAGACATCAATGTAGTACTTGGGACACATTGTTAGCAAAAATGGCATATAGGCTGACCCTAAAAAGGTGCAATGTGTAAAGGATTAGCCCACTCCATCCACCACTACTTCACTA
This sequence comes from Lygodium microphyllum, assembly GCF_053477565.2. Classification (NCBI taxonomy): domain Eukaryota; kingdom Viridiplantae; phylum Streptophyta; class Polypodiopsida; order Schizaeales; family Lygodiaceae; genus Lygodium; species Lygodium microphyllum. Next base: position 45,452,877 of record NC_141144.1, read on the forward strand.
CGTGGTTTTATTGGTCTATGTTCATTTTATAGATGCTTCATTTAGCACTATGCCACCATTGTAACACATTTGACTGATCATTTAAAAAAGGAATCATTCTTTTGGATATTATTATTGATCATAGTTTTACACAATTGAAGGAAATGCTTACTTCAACCCCCATCCTCATCTACCCTAATTTCTCCAAGGAGTTTACCATTTAGTATTATGCCAATGGCAGAGGTATTGGTGCTATATCGGTGCAAGAGCATGGTGCAATTGCTTTTGAGAGTAGTAAGCTTTATGACAAGGAGATACAAATGAATGTGTATAACCAGGAGATGTTGACCATCCTCCATGCTATTAAGAAATGACACCACTACCAATATGACAGCCATTTTAGAGTGAAGAGCAACCACAGAGTCCTCCAGTACTTCTTGACTCGGTCTAGTTTGACCCCTAAGAAAAGAAGATGGGTCCAATGTTACAAAACTATGATTTTGACATCTCTCACACTCAGGGCAAAGACAACATTGTGGCTAATTCACTCTCATGGATGTGGGCATGCACAATATCTTCCATTTTAGAGTTGCATAGTGATTGGATTGAGGAACTTTAAGAAGCTCATTGTTGGATGAGGATTTCAACCATATATTTCAAAAACTACTAATGACTGAAAACTCCCAATATCAACTCAAACGTGGCCTTATTTGGTCCCATGGGGAGATTCTTATCCCCCACACTTCTCCCTTTATACATAAGATCATAGAGGAGATGAATTCTTGCCCAACTGTTGGTCACTTGGGTATTTTCAAAACATATGATAGGATTGCTAAGAGCTTTCATTGGAAAGGCTTATGGAGGGATGTTAATGATGCCATGAGGCATATTCTATGGTGGATTCCATGAGTTTTTATTCCACAGTGGATTCCATGAGGTTTTGTGATGGTTTCCGTAAAACTATATTTATTTGTTGGGGCTCGTACACAAGGTGGATTCCTTGTGCAAGAAGTTAACGGGGATGCCTGTCCTTTTCAGGTGTCATGTTAATTTAATATGCACGAGGGTGACTCCACAGCGGGTGATTCCGCAAAATACATATTTAAATTAATGGACATTTATGAGTTTAGAGTACACTCGTATTAAATTAAGGTTAGGACAGAGTTCCAACCTATTTATTTATTTTGTAGCTGAAGACTGCTAAATATTCACTTTTGTCAATTTAATTTTATTATTTTCTAACAATTGTGAATGCTTCAGCTGATGTGTAGAGCAGGCAGCGGTGGCGTTGGGAAGCATTGGGTCATAGCATGTATTCAAATTACTTAGAAGAAATTATCATTTTTGATAGGCGCGCATCTTATTATTAAAGACGTGGTGCTAATATTTATTTAGGCACGCTTATTTATTGAAGTGCTTGATAAATATTTATCATTTTGTATGCGCATGGGCGCACGGTTTAAATATTTCATTATTGGACATTGTATTTGGGCAGAGCTCGACTTTGGACTGCCCAACCGCTTTATTATTTATTTGGACAAAAGCAAACACAAAAGCTAAAGCATACTTATTGGACATTGTATTTGGGCAGAGCTCGACTTTGGACTGCCCAACCGCTTTATTATTTATTTGGACAAAAGCAAACACAAAAGCTAAAGCATACTTATTGTAAAATTGGGCTATTTTTGAGCTTTGAGATGAATAAATTTATAAATATATGACTTCTGAAGCGCTCATACAAGGTACGGGGGGAGATTGTACCCAATTGGTCTTTTTGCCTCATGTCGTGCAAGTCTATCTTCTTGCTTTTTGAGCTTAAGTAGAGTTTTTTTGTTCTTGGGGGCCTTCTGGCGCTCACTACATACGCATCCAGCATCTGATTTGCGCAGAGTCGTATTAGAGCGAAGCTAGGATCAAGGGCTTCCAATCCCTTATTATCTCGCGCGAAGGTGAAGCTCCTGGAATGAATGGGATCTACAGTCTCGCGAGAAACCATCAATACTAGCGTGTTCCTGGAGGTGAAGAACCCCTTGCTGTGATGTTGGATCGCAAAGGACCACTCTCTACTAACGGAGGACCACTCGGGAAGTTCCTTTATTAAGTCTTCTTCTTCTCAGAAAAAAAACATGTAAGAATTTTAATCAAAATTGAGTTTATGAAGCTTAACAAAGCTTAAGCCCTCCAAAGTTTGATAATCGATGGTGGCAGTATATGCTGAACGTCGCTGTCATCGTGAAAAAGCTACCAACGTCCTCACACTATCGACATGATTGAGTAAAGCTTTCTTATCTAAAGCTAAAAGCTAAGCTTTGCTAAAGTCACAATTCAATCTTTAAATTCCCTTCCTAGCGGGCGTTCACACTGACTTAATCCTACAAGCCCTTGTTCGTACATGTACTCTAAGAGAGACAGTTTCCAACAAGCAAACTGACACATGCAGTATATTTTCCGCTTGAAAGAAGGATTTCATCAATTTTCGTACTCGCAAAAATAAGAAATATCGCAAAAAGCCATTTAGAAAAAAAAGAAGTAAGCCTTGTAAACCCAACTTTGAGCTACTCTCATCCCGCTAACAAGATTTTGAGTGTGTGAAGTTGTTTGAAAATTTGCAGGATGTCCAATCAAAATATGGAAGATTTTATTGCCAAATGTGATTTACCAGAATCAATGATGGAGCAAAAATTGGACCTAATTATGATGCAGCTTCAAGAGGAACGAAGAGCACGTCAAACTTTGCAAGCTCAACTGGCCACTCTTCAATGATCTACTATGAACAAGATGGACCGCAACCCGAAGATGTTATATGACGTATCAGTCAGTTTGATGATTATTTCCATGAAAAAAAGTATGCAGAAAAAGACAAACTCAATTGTGTCACTAACCATTTAGTGGGCAGAGTATCGTTATGGTAGACTGTTGTCCGCAAAAGTATTGATTATCCTACTACTTGGGAGGCTTTTCAAAAGAATTTTTTGCAGAATTTTCTTCCACCTCAATTCCATGAAAAAGCAATCAAACAGTGGGATCTTCTGCAATAAAGAGATCGCGAGCCTATTTCACAATATATACCGAGTGTTTCTAGAATGCCTTATTGTAACTTCGAATGCTTGAAGATGTACCTAAGGCGATCTACAAGTGTAAGTTTATATCTGGTTTGCTTGGTCACTTCTATGCGGATGTGAACATGTTCAAGCCAACGACTCTCAAGGATGCGATTTCTTTGGCCCATGATGATGAAGACAAAATTCGAGGACGAGAGAAGCGACCACAACAATTCCCAACTAACGGTAACTTCGATACAAAGCAATTCAATTTTAACTTTCAAAGATTCAATCAAAATTGCTTTGTTCCATCTTCTTTCTGTAAATCTTGGACACGACCCCCCTACTTTACCATCAAACACAAATCCAAATCCTAAGCCATCTTTCCAGCCAAATCCCAATATACCTAAACTCCCAACCATTACCAATAATGTTTCCAAAGCCAAACCCATAGTCTGCTACAAGTGCCATCAACCTAGACATCTAGCGGTGAATTGTCAATCTAAAAAGCCAACAGTTCACATCAACTACTTGGGAGTGACTGAAGATGAAGACCATGAAGAAATGCCAAACTTCACGGAAGATGATGATGATATCGGTACTACTTCAGATACTTTACCAGGTATGCCAAATCCTCATTCGTTATTAACGATGAAATGTCTTGTGCATGGTAAAGAAAAGATTATTTTACATGATGATGGGAGCACATACGATTTTATTTCTACAAAATTGGTCAAAGAATTGAATATATATACTATTTCAACTCATTATTGCATCAAGGTTGCATTTTTAGGTACTAGATACAATATACACAAGAGGTTCATGATTTAGAAATTGAAATTGGTGATTATGTTGAGCGTAGAAATTTCTTGGTTGTGCCTTTGCAATCTAGTGACATTATTTTAGGAATGCCTTAGCGTCATAAATATAATCCCGATATAGATTATTCCATGCATTCAATGACGATTCATTCTAATGGGAAACAAATCACATTACATGGTACACACACTTTTGATAACTTTCCATTACTTAGTCACACACAGGCTAAATGTACTTTAAGAAAAGGTAGCAAATCATACTTAGTATGGGTGAATGAAATTGAAGCTAAAGAAAATCAAATGCATCCTAGGCACACACAATTTCTTTCACAATTTAAAGATTGTTTTTCTACTGACTTACCACCTGGCTTACCACTTACACATCCTTAAGATCATAAAATAGACTTAATTCCATGTTCACAACCACCATGTAAAGCACCTTATCGACATAATCAAATTGAACAGAAAGAAATTCAAACCCAAGTTGAAGAATTGTTAACCCGAGGACTCATTAGGCTGAGTAGTTCTCCTTTTGGTGCAACTGTCCTATTAGTTAAAAAGAAAAATAACACTTATAGGATGTGCATTGATTATCGTGCACTAAACAAGATCACTGTCAAGAATAGATATCAGATTCCTAGGGTAGACGACCTCATGGATAAACTACAAGGGGCCACAATATTTAGCAAGATAGATCTTAAATCTGGATATCATCAAGTACGACTGGATACACCTGATATTTTCAAAACTGCATTTAGGACTCAATTTGGACATTATGAATTCCTTGTTATGCCTTTTGGTTTAGCTAATACACCAGCCACGTTCAGTCATATGATGAATCGTATATTTTTGAATCCTCAACATTGTGTAATTGTTTTCTTTGATGACATATTGGTTTTTAGTTAGAATGAGAATGAGCATTATGAACATTTATCCTTGGTTTTCAAATTGTCGAAAGAGAATCAATTATATGCTAACCCTGAAAAGAGTGAATTTTTTCAAACCCAAATTAAATATTTAGGACATATTGTTTCATCTGACGGTATTAAAGTTGATCCTAAAAAAATAGAAGCAAATTTGAATTGGCCGATACCTAAAAATGTGCATGAATTACGTTCTTTCTTAGGTCTTGCTAGATTTTACAAAAAATTTGTGAGAAATTTTTCATTGCTTGCATTGCCTTTGACAAAATTATTAAAGAAAGGTATTGTGTATCATTGGTCTGATAATCAGCAAAACTCTTTTGATTTACTGAAACATGCCTTAACACATGCCTTTGTATTGTAACTACTTGACTTTAATAGACCATTATTTCTAGTAGTCATTGATGCTAGTGGATTTGGAATAACAGCTATCCTTATGTAAAATTCACATCCCATAGCCTACTCTAGCTGCAAACTTAAACCATATGAACTCAAGTATTCTACCTATGATAAGGAATTGCTAGCTGTAGTACAAGCTTTATGTCAATGGAAACACTGTTTAATGGGATTTGAATTCATGATCAAAATTGACCAACAAAGTATCAAACATCTCCTTAGTTAGCCACAAATCTCTGACCGTCATATTAAATGGGCTGCTTTTATTCAAAGTTTTCACCCACTTATCCAATATCATGCCAGGAGGCATATTCCATGGTGGATTCTGTGAGTTTTTATTCCACGGTGGATTCCGCGAGGTTTTGTGGTGGTGGTGCACAGATCAGATGCCGTAAGCGCGCGTAGTGAGCGTCAGAAGGTCCCCAAGAACAAAAGAACTCTACCTTTTGCACACAAATCAATGTAGAAAGCTTGCACGACATGAACAAGAGACCAATTGGGTGCAATCTCCCCCCATGCCTTGTGTGGGCGCTCCACAAAGCATGTATTTTATATATTAATCATCTTCAAGGTCAAATAATAGCCCAAATTACAAAATAGCACGCTTTAGCTTTTGAGTTTACTTTTGTGCCAATAAAGAATTAAAGCTAATGGGCACCCAAGAAGTCAGGCGTACCCAAATACAATGTCCAATACAAATATCTAAATCGTGCGCCCATGCGCATACAAAAATAATAAATAAATATCAAGCGCCTTGATAAATAAGCGCAACAAAATATAGGCGCTATGCCTAAGGTATGCGCCCATCAAAATATTGACGATAACTTGAATACACGCTATCCTCCAATGCTTTCCACTACCACCGCTGCTATCTCTACACATTAACTAAAGCATTCACAATTGTTAGTAAAATAATACAATTAAACCGACAAAAGTGAATACCTAGCAATCTTCAGCTACATAAATAAATTGGTTGAAAATCAATCCTAATCTTAATTTATCACGAGTGCGCACTCTAAGCTCATAAATGTTTATTAATTAAATATGTATTTTACGGAATCACCCGCTATGGAATCACTGATGTACACATAAAATTAACAAAATGCCCGAAAAGGATAGGCGTCCCCATCAACTTCTCGCACAAAGAATCCTCTTTGTGTATGAGCCCCGGTAATAAAAGTTTACGGAATCCACCGTAAAACCTCACGGAATCCACCGTGGCATGGAATCCACCGTGTAATATGCCTCATGGCATCATACCCCCGGGTGGGATAGCAATTGACCTCAATTGCTATTAGTTCAATGTGGAGCTAATAGAGTGGGGAAAGCATTTAAGTCTCTAGTGTGCATCCATTGGGCCTCTTCAACAGGATGGTTTTTAAACTTGACCAAATATCTAGAGTATCTACGGCCAGTTCTAATGGTCATAAAGTCAGTATCTATAATAGTTTCAGAATCAAGGATTTCAGTCTCTTCATCTAGCAAAGATGGGTTTTCATAGACAGTGTGTACAGGTAATTGGCCTCTAAAGGGTCGTAATAAACTAATATGAAAGGTGTTGTGGATTTTCCAATGTTGTGGTAGTTCTAGTTTAAATGCATTGTCATTGATTTTGTGTATGATCTTGAATGGTCCATAGAATCTAGGTGCTAATTTCACAACTGGGTATTTATCTACACTTTGTAATCTACGCTTTTCTATTCGTAACCAAACATAATCATCAACTTTAAAATTCATAGCCTGTCTTTTCTTATTTGCTTGTTTTGTATATGATTGCTGGGCTTTGGCAATCATGTCTTTAACTTCATCAAAGATAGTTGCATGCATGTTAGCAATATCATCAACAGTTTGAATTTTATTTGATAATGATGCAACAAGTGTAGACAATCTATATCCATAAATAACTTCAAATGGTGCTTTCTTTGTAGCTGTGTGTGGTGTATTATTATATGCAAACTGAAGTAAATGTAGATGTTTATCCCATGTGTGTGGTTTTGAAATAGTGTAAGCACGTAAAAGATCTAAAATAATACTGTTAGTAGCTTCTATTTGACCATTTGTTTCAGGATGAAATGCAAATGAAAAATCAATCTTTGTTCCTAAGTTAGCAAACAAAGTAATCCAAAAATTATTACAAAATCTAGAATCACGATCAGAAATAATAACTTTTGGTAAACCATGATTAGTGAACACAGTTTTCAAAAACAATTGAGCTGCTTGAGATGTAGTTAGAGTTTTTTTACATGGAATAAAATATGCTTGTTTGCTAAACCTGTCTACAACAGTCCAAATCATATCATGGTTAGCTTTAGTGTTAGGTAAACCAGTAATAAAATCCATTGAAATCTGTTCCGATGGTCGTGATGGAATAGATAATGGCATTAGCAAACCATACTGTTTACCATGGTGTCTTTTCACTCGTTGACAAACTAAACATTTAGATACAAAGTTAAATACATCAGTGTCCATATGTGGCCAATAAAAATCTTCAGTCTCAATGTATGCAAAGTAGATATAATTCCTCTATGACCTTGATATGGAGGACAATGAATCTCATGCAAAACAAATGATCTAAATGGAATTGTCACACATAATCTCTTTTCATAAAACATGAATCCATTATTGTAAGACAGTGAATCAATAGGAATCCAATTATTTGCAACTAATTTATTCCAATCAGCTTGAAAAGTAAGATCCTGATGATAAGTATCTTTCATAGGGATAAGAGAATCAAATGATATCACAGAAATATTATGAATTGTTGGTCTTCTACTCAAAGCGTCGGCTACAACATTCTCTTTTCCTGGTTGATATTGGATAAGGGGATGAAAACTTTGAATAAAAGCTACCCATTTAATAAATCCGTCAGATATTTGGGGTTGACTAAGGAGATGTCTAATGCTTTGTTGGTCAGTTTTAATCATAAATTCAGAACCCGTTAAATAATTTCCATTGACGTAAGGCTTGTACTACAACTAACAATTCTTTATCATATGTAGAATATTTAAGTTCAGGTGGTTTGAGTTTACAGCTAGAGTAGGCTATGGGATGATTATCTTGCATAAGGACGGCTCCTATTCTAGATCCACTTACATCAGTAACTACTAAAAAGAATAGTCTATTGAAATCAGGTAGTTGTAATATAGGAGCATGGGTTAATGCATGTTTCAATAAATCGAAAGATTTTTGTTGATTGTCAGACCAGTTATACACAATACCTTTCTTTAAAAGTTTAGTCAAAGGTAATGCAAGTAATGAGAAATTTCGCACAAACTTTCTGTAAAAACTAGCAAGACCTAGAAAAGAACCTAACTCATGCACATTTTTGGGTATGGGCAAATTTTAAAATTGCTTCTATCTTTTTAGGGTCAACCTTAATACCTTCTAATGAAACAATATGTCCTAGATATTCAATTTCTGTTTGAAAGAATTCAATCTTTTCTGGATTAGCATACAATTGATTATCTTTTAACAACTTGAAAACTAAAGACGGATGTTCATAATGCTCATTCACATTTTTTTTGAATACCATATATCATCAAAGAATACTATAACACAATGCTGATATTTCAAAAATATGCAATTCATCATGTGACCAAATGTAGCAGGTGCATTAGTTAGACCGAAAGGCATCACTAGAAATTTATAATGTCCAAATTGTGTTCTAAATGCAGTTTTGAATATATCAGATTTATCCAATCTTACTTGATGATAACCAGATTTAAGATCTATCTTACTGAATATGGCATATCCTTGTAGTTTATCCATAAGATCATCTACCCTAGGAATTGGATATCTATTCTTAACAGTAATTTTATTTAGGGCACGATAATCAATGCACATGCGATAAGTATTCTTCTTCTTCTTTACTAATAAGATAGGTGCACCAAATGGAGAACTACTAGGTCTAATTAATCCTCTATTAAGCAATTCTTCTATTTGATTTTGAATTTCTTTCTGTTCAATTTGGTTATGCCTATATGGTGCTTTACATGGTGGTTGTGTACCAGGAATTAAATCTATTTTGTGGTCTTCAGGACGTGAAGGTGGTAGTCCAGGTGGTAAATCATCAACAAAACAATCTTGAAATTGAGCAAGAAATTGTGTATGCCTAGGATGCATTTGTTTTTCTTTAGCTTGAAATTGTTGTGGTCACTTGTCTCTTCCACGAATCTTGTCTTTAGTGTCATGAGCCAAGGAAATTGCATCTTCAAGGGTTGTTGGCTTGAACATATTGACTTCAGCATAATAATGTCCAAGTAGGCCGAACATAAACTTACGTTTGTGAGTCGCTTCAGGTACATCTTCAAGCATTCGGAGTTGCAGTAGGGCATTCCAAAAACGTTCAATGTATTGGAAAATAGGTTCGCGATCTCTTTGTTGTAGAAGATCCCATTGCTTAATGGCTTTTTCATGGAAATGAGGAGGAAGAAAATTCTGCAAAAACTTCTTTTGGAAACTCTCCCAGGTAGTGGGACAATCAATGCTCTTGCAGACCACAGTCCACCATAAAGATGCTCGATCGACTAAATGGTTAGTGATACATTTAATTTTGTCTTTCTCAGCATATGTCTCTTCATGGAAGTAATCATCAAATTGACTGATAAATGCAAGTACAGTCTTTCCATCTCGAGATCCATTGAAAGTACGAAATTTGAAGTTTCTTTTACTTATCTTTGTTTCTTTGCGGATGGATTGGGCTTCAAGTGTTGCATCGATGATACGTCATATAAGATCTTCAGGTGCGGTCCATCTTTGTTGGGTGGTAGATCGTTGCAAATTGGCCAATTGAACTTGCAAAGCTTGTCGAGCTCTTCGTTCTTCATCAAGCTGCATCATAATCAAATCCAACTTTTGCTCCATCGTTGGTTCGGGTAAATCACCTTCAGTCATAAAATCGTCCATGTGTTGTTCCGTCATTTTGTAAAATCCAAAAGACCTCACAGTCTCGAAATCTAATTAGTGGGATGAGCGTAGCTTAAAAACGGGTATACAAGGCTTGTAAATTTTTTGTTTGGCTTTTATGGTCTTTCTCCTTTGCGATTGCGGTGTTCGTTGTCTTCGTAGAAACTGCGTATAATCTTCGTATGACCTTCTGCGTTTGCTGAAACTGGTTCAGCAAGTCTGCAGGTGTGAACAGAGTCTACCAGAGAGCAATACAGTGATTCTGTGCTTCTGTGTGTGAACAACCTTTATGGGAATGGTTGAAGTAAGTCTTTTATGACTTCTGTGACTTACAGAATTAGGAAGACTTGGAAAACTTGGTAGACTTAGGTGATTAAGCTTCTTTAAAGCTTAATTGACTTAAGCTTTAGAAGACTTAAGCTGTCTACGTCGTCGTTGGATTTTTGAGGGGGGGCGTTTTTCGCGCCGTCGTGAGGCGTCAGCATCCCGCGGCATAAATTCGTCAAATTTTGAGGCCTTAGCTTTCTTATTAAGCTTAATAATAAGCTTTTTAACCTTTGAAATAAAGCTTTTAAGCTTTTAAGCTATGGAGGTTACTGTTTGAAGACGACTTGATGTAGGAGTTGTCTACGTGGTCCTCCACCTCCTCAGGCTGGTCCTTCGCAATCAGAGAGTGCAGAAGGGGGTTCTTGACCGCCAGGAACACACCGGTATCAACCGTTTGCGACGAAACTGACTGTAGAGCTCGATCGTTCCAGGAGCTCCGCCTTCGCGCAAGATGGTAAGAGATTGGAAGCTCTCGATCTCAGCTTCGCTCTGATACCATTGGTGCACAGATCAGATGCCATAAGCGCGCGTAGTGAGCGTCAGAAGGTTCCCAAGAATAAAAGAACTCTACTTTTTGCACACAAATCAATGTAGAAAGCTTGCATGACATGAACAAGAGACCAATTGGGTGCAATCTCCCCATGCCTTGTGTGAGCGCTCCACAAAGCATGTATTTTATATATTAATCATCTTCAAGCTCAAATAATAGCCCAAATTACAAAATAGCACGCTTTAGCTTTTGAGTTTGCTTTTGTGCCAATAAAAAATTAAAGCTAATGGGTGCCCAAGAAGTCAGGCATACCCGAATACAATGTCTTATACAAATATCTAAATCGTGCGCCCATGCGCATACAAAAATAATAAATAAATATCAAGCGTCTTGATAAATAAGCACAACAAAATATAGGCGCCATGCCTAAGGTATGCGCCCATCAAAATATTGACGATAACTTGAATACACGCTATCCTCCAATGCTTTCCACTGCCACCGCTGCTATCTCTACATATCAACTGAAGCATTCACAATTATTAGTAAAATAATACAATTAAATCGACAAAAGTAAATACCTAGCAGTCTTCAGCTACATAAATAAATTGGTTGGAAATCAATCCTAACCTTAATTTATCACGAGTGCGCACTCTAAGCTCATAAATGTTTATTAATTAAATATGTATTTTACGGAATTACCTGCTATGGAATCACCCATGTACACATAAAATTAACAAAACACCCGAAAAGGATAGGCATCCCCATCGACTTCTTGCACAAAGAATCCTCTTTGTGTATGAGCCCCGGTAATAAAAGTTTACGGAATCCACCGTAAAACCTCACGGAATCCACTGTGGCATGGAATCCACCGTGTAATATGCCTCCTAGCATCAGGTGGATCCCGTAAAACTATATTTATTTGTTGGGGCTCGTACACAAGGTGGATTCCTTGTGCGAGAAGTTGACTGGGACACCTGTTCTTTTCGAACGTCATGTTAATTTAATGTGTATGTGGGTGACTCCACAGTGGTGGGTGATTCCGCAAAATACATATTTAAATTAATGGACATTTATGAGTTTAGAGTGCACTCGTATTAAATTAAGGTTAGGACAGAGTTCCAATCTATTTATTTATTTTGTAGCTGAAGACTGTTAGGTATTCACTTTTGTTGGTTTTATTTTATTATTTTCTAACAATTGTGAATGCTTCAGTTGATGTGTAGAGCAGGCGGTGGTGGCGTTGGGAAGCACTAGGCAATAGCGTGTATTCAAATTACCTAGAAGAAATTATCATTTTTTATAGGCGTACATCTTATTATTAAAGGTGTGGCGATAATATTTATTTAGGCATGCTTATTTATTGAAGCACTTGACAAATATTTATTATTTTATATGCGCATGGGCACATGGTTTAAATATTTCATTATTGGACATTGTATTTGGGCATAGCCCAACTTTTGGGCCACCCAACCGCTTTATTATTTATTTGAACAAAAGCAAACACAAAAGCTAAAGCATGCTTATTGTAAAATTGGGTTATTTTTTAGCTTTGAGATAAATAAATTGATAAATACATGCCTTGTGAAATGCTCACATAAGGCATGGGGGGAGATTGTACCCAATTGATCTTTTTGCCTCATGTCGTGCAAGTTTATCTTCTTGCTTTTTGAGCTTAAATAGAATTCTTTTGTTCTTGGGGATCGTTCGGTGCTCGCTACGTATGCATCCAACATCCAATTTGCACACCAATTAAGGATTTTGTGACCAAATGTATTCAATGCCAGTAGAACAAAGGCATCACGCTTAGACCTGCTGACCTCTTGCATCCCTTGCCCATTCCTGAAGGGAAATTGACACATATCACCATAGACTTCATCATTGGCCTTCCCATTACCATGAAAGGATGGAACATTATATATGTGATAGTTGATTGCCTCACTATCCCCACTAAGACCCAATACACTGCCTCTCAGTGTGGCCACTCGGTTTATGGAGTATGTATTCAAGTTGCATGGATCATCTAGTTTATGAGCAACTTTTGGCAAACAGTTTTCACATCTATGGACACCAAGCTTGCTCCATCCACTACATACCACCCACGAATAGATGACCAGATAGAAAGGGTCAATAAATGGTTTGAGATGTACTTACGGCACTTTTGCCATCATGTACAACACAATTGGGATATTTGGCTTCACTTGGCTGAATTTACATATAATAACTCCGCCCACCACTCTAGCATTGCCCATTCTATAGATGTAAGGTTCCCTCCCTATAGTCTTATTCAATGATAAGATCAACCCTCAGACTAAAGCTGAGTTGGATTGCATGCATGCTTGCTTCAGTAATGCAAAGTAAATCTTCAAAAGACACAAACCCACATGAAGCTCTATGTTGATGAGAAAAAAGGCATTTGGAATTTCAAGAGGGAGAGTTGGTCCTCTTGAAAGTGCTTAAGTCCCATTACTCCACTCTCAAAGAAGGTAGGGCTATCAAGATGGCCCACCATTTTGTATGCCCCCTACCGGATCCTTGAGAGAGTTGGTGACTTGGCCTACCGATTAGAGCTTCATCCTACCACCAAGATTCACAATGTATTTCATGTCACGTACAACTGAAGCCCTTCATTGGCACCTCAGTGGACTATGTGGAAGAGCTTCCCCCCATAGACAAAGAAGTCATCATTCAGTACATCCCTAAGGCAATCATTAGGTAATGAGATAAACACTTAAGATCTCGATCCATCAAGGAATAACTCAACAAATGGCAAGGCCTACCATTGGAAGAAGCCTCTTGACACTGAGCCACTATTGTTAATGAACTTCCTCACCTCTAAGATGCCCAATACGTTGAAGACTAGCAAGTTATGTCCCCTTTTGACCACACCTTGCTTATAGACTACACACTATTTTAGAACAGTTTTGTACCTGCCCAAATTATAGCAATGTGCTTCCTATATGCCTAAAAGTATATGTCACAAGGTTCATTTCGACATGCGATATGTCCCGTTTGGAGTAGGCTATCAAAAGTTATGGTAGATTTTGATGCCAGGAGGCATATTCCACGGTGGATTCCGTGAGGTTTTACGGTGGATTCCGTAAACTTAGATGACCGGGGCTCATACGCAAAGAGGATTCTTTGTGCGAGAAGTTGATGGGGACGCCTGTCCTTTTCGGGCGTTTCATTAATTTAGTGTGTACATGGGTGATTCCATAGCGGGTGATTCCGCAAAATGCATATTAAATTAATAAACGTTTATGAGTTTAGAGTGCGCACTCGTAATAAATTAAGGTTAGGATTTATTTCTAACCAGTTGATTTATTTATGTAGCTGAAGACTGCTAGGTATTCACTTTTGTCGGTTTAATTGTGTTATTTTACTAACGATTGTGAATGCTTCAGTTGATGTGTAGAGATAGCAGCAGTGGCGGAGGAAAGCATTGGAGTCTAGCGGGTTTTCGACCTTTGGACTATATTTTGATAGGCGCCACGCCTATATTTTGTTATGTCTATAGAGACATCGATTATTTATTATTATTCTGTATGCGCTTATGCGCCTGGATATGTTATTTTTATTTGGACATTGAGATCGGGCGTGCCAGACACTATGGGCACCGTCCATTAGCTTTATTTTCCTATTTTTGGTAGAAAGCAAACTCAAAAGCTAAAAGCTTGTCATATTTTTGTAATTGGGCTATTTTTTAGCAAAAAGATTGGAAATATATATTAAATACATGCTTTGTGAAGCGCTCACACAAGGCATGGGGGAGATTCAACCCAATTTGTCTCTTGTCTCATGTCGTGCTTGTTTTTACATTGGTTTTTGTGCTAAAAAGTAGAGTGCTTTGTTCTTGGGGACCTTTGGGAATTCACTACGTGAGCTACCTGCGTCCGATCTGCGCACAGTGGTATCAGAGCGGAGCAGAGATCAAGGGCTTCCAATCGCTACCAATCTCGGGCGAAGGCGGAGCTCCAGGAACAAACGACCTCTACAGTCAATCTCGTCGCGAACCGTCGATACAGGTAGACTTCTGGCGATCAAAAACCCCTATTTCCACTGTCAGATCGCGAAGGACCACTCTCTGTCGGCGGAGGACCACTCATCAATTCTCTTCATCAAGTCGTGATAAACAGTAAGAAGCCATATCTCTATCTTCAAAAAGCTTAGTGTAAAAGCTTAATACAAAGCTTAAGAAGCTTATAAGCTTCATAATCGTCAAATCGGTGGCAAGAGGAGGACCCCCGAAAAATCCGCGTGAAGAAAAAAACGGCCCCCCCCCCCTCACGATCAGAAAACGGCGGACTTACTTAAGCTTATTAAGCTTTAAGCTTAACTAATTAAGCTTAAATCCTTCTATACTCTGCAAGTTCTACTGGGCAGACAAGTCTGCAAACTCTCGGTCACGCACTCCAGAAGACAAGTTCCGTAAGTCACTTGGAATCAAGTCCCGCAAGTTCTGCAAGTCGGCTAAGTCCAGCAAGTCTACAACTCTGCAAGTCTGTTAAGTCTGCAACTCTGCAAGTCAGACTAAATCAGAACTGACTAGTGCTTAAAACTCATAGAAGACTTGTTCGTTTGCAAAAACTCAGAACTGGAAAGTTGTTCGCAGCAAGCTGTTCTACCTATCTACAAGTTCGTTGAAGTACTTTCAGCAAACGGAGACAGAAATATTTCAGAATTTCTGAAAATTGAAGAAGAAAATACCCAAAAATACATAGCCTTGTAACCCCAAATTTGAGCTACGCTCATCCCGCTAACTGATTTTGAGTGAGAAAGGTTTGTTGAGTTTTACAGGATGACTACCCCACATATGGATGATCCTATGGCTGAAGACGACCTACCCGAGCCTACCATGGAACAAAAGCTGGATCTTATCATGTTACAATTGGACGAAGAGCGAAGAGCTAGGCAAGCCTTGCAAGCGCAATTGACAAAGCTACAAGGAGCGTCCACTGATAAAGAAGAACCTCAAGCTGAAGATTTGATACGCCGTACCATCGACGCCACTCTTGAAGCACAAACCATTCGCAAGGAATCCAAGATAAGTAAACGAAGTTTCAAGTTTCGCACTTTCAATGGCATAAGAGAAGGAAAGACTGTTTTATCATTCATTAGCCAATTTGATGACTATTTCCATGAGGAAACTTATCCTGAGAAAGATAAAATCAAGTGTGTTACTAATCATCTGATAGATAGAGCATCACTTTGGTGGACTGTTGTCCGCAAGAGCATAGAATGTCCTGCTACATGGGAAGATTTCAAGAAGAAGTTCATGCAAAATTTCCTTCCACCGCAATTTCATGAGAAGGCTATCAAGCAATGGGATTTACTTCAACAACGCGACCGTGAGCCTATTCCACAGTATACAGAGCGTTTTTGGAATGCACTCTTACAGCTACGCATGCTTGAAGACGTACCAGAGACGAAACATAAGCGGAAGTACATGTCTGGACTTCTTGGACATTACTACGCTGAGGTGAATATGTTCAAGCCTGCTACCCTTGAAGATGCCATCTCCTTAGCTCACGACACTGAAGATAAGTTACGTGAAAGAGATCGACGACCACAGCCATTCCAAGCAAACGGTAATTATGGATCTAAACAATTCAATTCAAATTTCAGAAGGTTTAATCCAGGTCGTTTTTCATCACCATCTTTTCGCAAGAATTGGCCTAAACCAACCGCATTACCATCCACTGTCAATCCAAATCCTAAGCCTATCCAACAAGCAAATCCAAATATACCCAGACTCCCAGTCATTGCAAATAATGTGACCAAAGCCAAGTGTCACCAGCCAGGCCATCTCGCAGCAAATTGTCATTCAAAGAAGCCATCAGCACATATCAACTACCTTGGAGCTATGGACGAAGACGAGCATGAGGATATGCCGGATTTCACTGAAGAAGAAGATGATCCTACTACTACTTCCGACACTTTACCAGGTATGCCTACTTTACATTCATTGTTGACTATGAAATGTATGGTGCATGGAAAAGAAAGAATTATATTGCATGATGACGGTAGTACGCATGACTTTATTTCAGCAAAATTGGTAAAGGAATTGAAATTGCATACAGTACCTACGCACTATCGCATAAAAGCTGCATTTTTAGGCACTAGGTACAATGGCACACAAGAAGTTCAAAATTTAGAAATTCAAATTGGTCCATATATTGAAAGAAGAAATTTCTTAGTTGTCCCATTACAGTCTAGCGACATTATTCTAGGAATGCCATGGAGACACCAACATAATCCTAATATAGATTATTCCACGCACACAATGAATATTAATTTTCAAGGAAAATCTATTACCTTATTTGGTATGCATGCATCTCATATGTTTCCACTGCTTTCGCATACTCAAGCAAAACGTGCACTACGCAAGAATACTAAATCATATCTCATTTGGGTGAATGAATTGCACGCAAAAGAAACTCATATGCACCCTAGGCATAAGGAATTTCTTGCATATTTTAAGGATTGTTTTGCAGAAGACCTACCACCAGGTTTACCTCCATCACGTCCAGAAGACCATAAGATTGACCTAATACCTGGCACACAACCACCTTGCAAAGCCCCATATAGGCACAATCAAATAGAGCAAAAAGAAATCCAGACTCAAGTAGAAGAATTACTCAATAGAGGCTTAATTCGATCTAGCAGCTCTCCATTCGGTGCACCTGTGCTCTTAGTCAAGAAAAAGAATAATACTTATCGGATGTGTATTGACTACCGAGCATTAAACAAGATCATTGTAAAGAATAGGTATCCTATACCTAGAGTTGACGACTTTATGGACAAACTGCAAGGATCTTCTATATTTAGTAAAATTGACCTTAAATCTGGATATCATCAGGTGAGGTTAGATAGATCCGACATATTTAAGACTGCATTCAGGACACAGTTTGGCCATTACGAATTCTTAGTTATGCCATTCGGATTAACTAATGCACCTGCCACTTTCAGTAGAATGATGAATCGTATTTTTCTAAAATATCAATATTGTGTGATTGTTTTCTTTGATGATATTTTAGTATTCAGTCAAAGTGAAAAAGAGCATTATGAGCATTTATCATTAGTTTTTCAATTACTGAAAGAAAATCAATTGTTTGCAAATCCTGACAAGAGTGAATTCTTTAAGATAGAAATAGAATATCTAGGTCATATTGTATCAAAAGAAGGAATAAAAGTTGATCCTAAGAAAATTGACGCAATATTGCATTGGCCTATTCCTAAAAATGTACATGAATTACGCTCATTCCTTGGTCTTGCTAGTTTCTATAGGAAGTTTGTACGTAATTTCTCATTACTTGCTTTACCACTGACCAAACTTCTTAAGAAAGGCATTGTTTATCAATGGACTGAAAACCAGCAGAAATCCTTTGATTTACTTAAACGTGCATTGACCAATGCCCCTGTCCTACAATTGCCTGACTTTAACAGACCATTCTTTTTAGTTGTGACTGATGCTAGCGGATCAGGAATAGGAGCCGTGTTAATGCAAGATAACCATCCAATAGCATATTCTAGTTCTAAGCTGAAACCCTCTGAGCTCAAATATTCCACCTATGACAAGGAACTCTTAGCAGTTGTTCAAGCATTAAAACAATGGAAGCATTATTTAATGGGTTCAGAATTCATGATAAAGACCGACCAGCAAAGCATTAGACATCTACTCAGCCAACCCCAAATTTCTGACCGCCATATCAAATGGGCTTCATTCATTCAAAGTTTCCATCCTATCATTCAATACCAACCTGGAAAAGAAAATGTAGTTGCTGATGCATTGAGTAGAAGACCTGCAATTCATAACATTTCTATCATATCTTTTGATTCTTTGATTGCTATGAAAGACACATATCACCAGGATATTACTTTTCATTCTGATTGGCAAAAATTAGTTCAAAATAATTTCATTCCTGTTGATTCATTGTCATATAATGATGGATTCATGTTCTTTGAAAAGAGACTGTGTGTTACTATTCCATTCCGATCTTTTATTTTAAATGAAATTCATTGTCCCCCATATCAAGGTCATAGAGGTATCATTTCTACATTACGCATGTTAACTGAAGATTTTTATTGGCCGCATATGGATGCAGATGTGTCTAATTTTGTTTCCGAATGTCTGATTTGTCAAAGAATAAAAAGACATCATGGTAAACAGTATGGGTTATTAATGCCTTTATCTATTCCATCTAAACCTTGGGAACATATATCTATGGATTTCATTACTGGATTACCAAATACTAAATCTAACCATGACATGATTTGGACAATTGTAGATAGATTTAGTAAGCAAGCATATTTCATTGCATGTAAGAAAACTTTAACAGCATCACAAGCAGCACAGTTATTTTTAAAAACTGTTTTTACTAACCATGGATTGCCGAAAGTGATTATTTCAGATAGAGATTCTAGATTTTGTAATAATTTCTGGATTACACTGTTTGCAAATCTAGGCACAAAGATTGATTTTTCATCTGCATTTCATCCAGAAACAAATGGACAAACAGAAGCCACAAATAGCACTATTTTAGATCTTTTACGTGCATACACTATCTCTAAACCTCAGACATGGGATACTCATTTACATTTATTACAGTTTGCTTACAATAATACACCGCACACATCTACAAAGAAAGCACCTTTTGAAGTTATTTATGGACATAGATTATCTACACCTGTTGCATCTTTGTCTAATAGAATACAAAGTGCCGATGATATTACTGTTATGCATAACACTATTTTTGATGAGGTAAAGGATATGATTGCTAAAGCCCAACAATCATATACCAAACAAGCCAACAAGAAAAGACAAGCCATGAATTTCAAAATTGATGATTATGTTTGGCTTAGAATAGAAAAGCGTAGACTGCAAAGTGTAGATAGACATCCAGTTGTCAAATTAACCCCTAGATTCTACGGACCATTTAGAATCATTCATAAGATTAATGACAATGCATTCAAGTTAGAACTACCATCTCATTGGAAAATTCATAATACATTTCATATTAGTTTATTGAGACCATTTAGAGGACAATTACCTATCCACCCTGTCTATGAAAACCCACCTTTACTAGAAGAAGAGACTGAAATCCTTGAACCAGAAGCCATCATAGACACTGACTACATGACCACTAGAACTGGCCGAAGGTATTCTAGATATCTAGTGAAATTTAAGAACCATCCTGTAGAGGAAGCACAATGGATGCACGCTAGAGACTTAAATGCTTTCCCCACTCTGTTAGCTCCACATTGAGCTAATAGCAATTGAGGTCAATTGCTATCCCACCCCGGGGGTATGATGCCAGGAGGCATATTCCACGGTGGATTCCGTGAGGTTTTACGGTGGATTCCGTAAACTTAGATGACCGGGGCTCATACGCAAAGAGGATTCTTTGTGCGAGAAGTTGATGGGGACGCCTGTCCTTTTCGGGCGTTTCATTAATTTAGTGTGTACATGGGTGATTCCATAGCGGGTGATTCCGCAAAATGCATATTAAATTAATAAACGTTTATGAGTTTAGAGTGCGCACTCGTAATAAATTAAGGTTAGGATTTATTTCTAACCAGTTGATTTATTTATGTAGCTGAAGACTGCTAGGTATTCACTTTTGTCGGTTTAATTGTGTTATTTTACTAACGATTGTGAATGCTTCAGTTGATGTGTAGAGATAGCAGCAGTGGCGGAGGAAAGCATTGGAGTCTAGCGGGTTTTCGACCTTTGGACTATATTTTGATAGGCGCCACGCCTATATTTTGTTATGTCTATAGAGACATCGATGATTTATTATTATTCTGTATGCGCTTATGCGCCTGGATATGTTATTTTTATTTGGACATTGAGATCGGGCGTGCCAGACACTATGGGCACCGTCCATTAGCTTTATTTTCCTATTTTTGGTAGAAAGCAAACTCAAAAGCTAAAAGCTTGTCATATTTTTGTAATTGGGCTATTTTTTAGCAAAAAGATTGGAAATATATATTAAATACATGCTTTGTGAAGCGCTCACATAAGGCATGGGGGAGATTCAACCCAATTTGTCTCTTGTCTCATGTCGTGCTTGTTTTTACATTGGTTTTTGTGCTAAAAAGTAGAGTGCTTTGTTCTTGGGGACCTTTGGGAATTCACTACGTGAGCTACCTGCGTCCGATCTGCGCACCAGATTTACCCTAACAACAAGCCTGTAGTGGATAACATGTTGTCCATAGTGTGGATCAGAGTAGTACTCTACACCCCACCCCTTAGCCACTTTGCAAAACCTTTCAAGGTGGGGATGGACTGTAACAAACGTGATACACAAGAACTAGGGGTAGACACCCAATCACACTGATTGGGGTATATAACTTGTAAGAAACCCAGTTTAGGGCATCTGGATATCATCAAAAACATACTCTTCACCTTCATCTCTAGCTTCCATGGCTTCCTCCTTCTTTCTCCCCTCTTTGCTGTCTTTCTCTCTTCTCTTCTAGTCTTTCTTCTCCTGGACCTTCCTTCTCTCTTTGTCTCTCCTTAGCTCATCCTTCTCTTTTCTCTTAGTTTCATTCATTGTTGAAAGCCCACATGTAAAGTAAAAAGACGTAAGAAAATCATTCAATACATTGGTTGATCTCAGGAAAATAGAGCAAAAAATGAGAGAGAGAGAGAGAGAGAGAGAGAGAGAGAGAGAGAGAGAGAGAGAGAGAGAGAGAGAGAGAGAGAATAAATACCCCATTCCCTAGGGCTTGGACCATGAGATTGTACCTAGGGGTGAAGTTGCCATTGCCAATGGGGAAGTAGACCTAAGAAAGATCAAGGACCCTAGTAGCTTCCTCAAGTTTTTTGGTCATTGAGTTGTTGCCATGGAAGATGATAATGCCAATGTAGAGGGGTGAAAGGAGAGGTGCATGATAATGAAGGGGTGCATCATGTCCACCTTAGTTCTCTTGTTAGTATGCAAAACCTCATGTCTTGGTGATTTTCACACTGGCCTTCCACACTTCGATGTCACTCTAGTGGCATTGTACAGATAACAGATGAATGCCATGTTGTTAGTTTACATGGGCTCCACATTCCTCTAACTTGGGGTCAAAAAGTGCACACTATATTTAATTAAAATCTTATTTTAAAATATCTTTTGGTTTAGGATATGTGCCATAATTTCTTTTCACCTAGTCTATGTTCATCAAGTAGTTTGGGCACTCAAAGGGGGCCACAAGGTTAATTAAGGGTCATTCACATGGTACTTAGCTAGGTGACAATCTATTGGCCTGCTTACTCTATCTCTGGGTACTCTTGCTAAATGTTGGGTTGATCCATTTTCCTCGTTGTATTAAAAAAATATTACTTTAATTAATTTAGTGATTAGTTAGAGGGGGTTCACATGGGGAGGAGGAGAAGCGAGGAAGCGGGTGTTTGTATTGAATTTGGGAACCATGCACCGAAAGGGCAAACGTTAAACGAATCGATCCGCATAATGCAAACAGAAGTTTCTGGTGAAGCTTCTAGATAGCTTGTATGGCAAGGCCCGCTCGATCGATCACCATCGGAGACCACGCAAGCCACCGCGCCGTGTCAAGGGGGCTTTCGTCTACGTTCATTTACCGTAGCAGCATTCATCCATTGATGCTTCCTTCTGTGCGCTCCGGCGCAGTGCTCTTCTTCGTCCGCTTCGACATCAGGTAACCTATTGCCATTCACAGTCCTGCGCCTTGAAGAAAGAGATTGCGGGAATTATCATCGTCGTGTTTTCAAGGTGAAGATGCCTCCCCGCGGTTTTCCTGCAGCAGAAGCACCATAACGTCCTGCTCTGCCTTGTACACAGTGAGCGAAATCCGTAGGTGCTGTTCACATTCGTCCCGTGGCACAGCACTTCCGCCATTTTGTGCTTCCTTAAGAGGAGAAGGAAAATGCGCCGAGGCCGACCCCGCCCCCCTGCAGCAGGACCAGGCGGAGGGATGCTCTTCATTCTGGCCTTTCATGCCCTTGCGCACTATGCTGGTCGAGAACAGAAGCCTCCTGTCACAGCAATGCTCATTGTTGTGAACGTGCTGTTGTTTTTCAGGCCTGGTAGGCTAGACGACGTGCTTCCATCGACAAGTGAAGTCTGCTTGAATCCTCATCTGGTTCTCAAGGTATGTTAGTCTTAGCGTGCTAGTACATGAGTGAGATGTTCATCAAGCGGTTACAATTGTTTTGACTATCTCGGGCCATTTTAGTTGTGCAATGATCCTGCAGTGGCTGGCCTAAAATATTCATGCCTAATTTGGTATCTGCTTGTTGGAGGCTCTTTACCAGCTCGCTTGAAGTTTTTTTGTTTGTGACTTTGGAAGGACATTGTTCAGATATGTTTATGCACCAAGTTGCTTCGAGATCAGATTGTATAACTGGCTGATGCTCCAGCGTTGTGTTAGTTAGTCTTGCCATTAATATTTTATTGGCTGGTATGTGTATTTCATGCATATGGTGGTTAAGGTTTTGAGAAGTTTTTCCTTCCAAGTCAGTCTAAATCTCCAGCACAGCTGGAACTGACCAGCTGAAGACATTCCACAGGATGCAGAGAACATGACAACAGTGCTGTGATATATGATGTCTGCATACACCTGACATACACATTACTGTCAAAAGGCATCATATAATGTTGTAGAATGTTCGCTTAGAACTCATGCCTTTTTATATTTTCTTGTCAAATGCAATGGTGAAGGCTGGATCTTTCAGAACAAAACCTTCATGACTGCACTGCTGGCTGACCTTCAACAGTTCAATCATTAATGATGGCCCAATAAATTGCTGGTAGAATTGCTTTAGCTGAACCCATTGGCACATTTACTGAATGAAAAATGGAACTGGAAATGTGAAATGACCAAATTTGGCAGTTCCAGGGAGTTTCCAGTAGCCATACAGTTACAGGAAACAAAGAGATTGAAATGAGGACAAAATGATGTAACAGAATGAGAACAAAACGGAATGGAACAGAACAAAAACAAGTGAAAATGAGACTGAAGATGAGAACAGAAATGGCAAATGGTGGTGCCTTGGGAAGTTGTTGAGTACTGGTGGAGAGTGTCTACTTGTCAATGTTGATCAGAGTCAAAACAAAATAATAGTGATATGTAA
The DNA here is from genome assembly GCF_053477565.2 of Lygodium microphyllum. NCBI lineage: Eukaryota > Viridiplantae > Streptophyta > Polypodiopsida > Schizaeales > Lygodiaceae > Lygodium > Lygodium microphyllum. The sequence continues at coordinate 45,476,855 of NC_141144.1, forward strand.
TTGTAATATTTGCATCTGTGTTTTTTAAGGCAATCCAGATTGAAGCCCTTTGTCTTAGGCCAGGTTTATGAATTTAAGAAAGTCTTTGAAATATTTTGTTCATGCTGTCCCAATTTTTTCCTTGCTCATTGCATTTACCTTTTTGAGATTGTTTATCCCTCAAGCTGTGTTAATTTGAGCAAGTGCACAGCTTGCGATAGCAATAGTAGGTTCATGAATGTGACATGCTTAATTCTTGTTATTGCAGGGATGGGATGTGAAGCGTTGGCTTCTATCTGCATTTTACCACTTGGATGAGACACACTTGGTGTACAATATGTTATCATTGTTATGGAAAGGTGTGCAGCTAGAGGGGAGCATGGGTAGCTTGAAGTTTGCAGAGATGGTAGCTGTTCTTCTGGGTCTATCACATGGGCTTGTTGTGGTCCTTGCTAAGGGCTTGGATGTTTTGGTGGATCACCCTGATACATATTACTCACATTGTGCTATTGGGTTTTCTGCGGTCTTATTTGCACTCAAGGTGGTCTTGAATTGGAACTCGCCTACTCACACAATTGTTTATGGAGTTCCTGTTCCATCACGACATGCTGCATGGGCTGAGTTAATACTTGTCCAGATGTTTGTGCCAGGGACTTCCTTCATTGGTCATCTTTGTGGAATTTTGGCAGGGTTGATCTATGTGAAGTTCTCTCAGTGGCTAACTGCCAGTAGCCTTTTCCCTGGTTTCTTCAGGAGGCTATCTATTCTCCAGTATCAGTTGCTATTGCCTTTTCGATCTCTTTTCAGACCTGTCAGTGGCAGGGGCCGGACCTTTCGTGGGCAAGGTCGAGTTGGCACTAATAATGATGGACATGGCACAGCTAACCAAGGGTTGGCATCTGCTGTATGGCGATGCCAGATGTGCGATTATGACAATCCAATATATTTAAACAGCTGTGAGATGTGCGATGCATCAATGCCGGGAGTTGGTGCAAGCAGCAGTGTCCCATCAGCACCTCCTTTGCCGTCAAATCCAAGTCCATCCAATCCTTCTACAGAGGAAATGAGAAGGGCCCGACTCGCACGTTTTAGCTGATAACTCAGCTGTGCTGTTTATTCTCACACAGAGGAGTCTTTTTTGCACTTGTACATGTTGAACTGGCTGCTTGTAATGTTCTGTTATCACAAAATCTTGTGCACTGTGAGACCTGTGTTTGAGAGCAAAAATTTTGTACAGACCACTTGGTACAGATTTGCCCAAATTCCACAAAGATGGCCTACTGGTAGATTATGTTTCCCTAAATCTCTGATATAACACCATTGAAGGGTTTGTAAACATGATTGGTTTATACTAGTTAATGTGGTGGGGCAAATGTTTGTTTTTAAGGCGTGCACGTGACGATCAACAATTTATCTTTAGCGATGCGTTAGAATGCTCATACATTTTTGAATTGTAATAATTCATCTTGAGAAACCCCTGACTCTGAAAATCCATCTTAAGACTCCAAGGAAAATACAAAGTCTAAGCTCGTGAAAAGTTTTTGTATAGAGGATGTAAAGGGCTCAAATTTGTGCAGCAATAATATCAAGCAATCATTTAATCTAAGAAAATGTTTTCAAGATAAAGTAAGAATTAGCATGGTAGCCTCACTGGCTTTGATATGTTACCCTCACAATACTTCATTCATAAAATGCTGCACGTTTTATCATCACAATTATATTGAGCTATGATAGATATTGTGCAAGTACTCACACACGACAGATTCTCTATGTCTCTCTTGTAAGAATCTAATGATTTTGTCTGCATTGGACATGATCATATCAAGCCCTGTGTTTGGTAAATGTTGTACTAGGTTTTTAGAGATGTGGCTTTTCAGTGCAAAAAGAAATAAATTCACACTGGCATGTGTTAGAGCATATTGCCCATTTGTTTCCAAGGAGGGCTACCAACACTACAATTTCTGAAAATAAGGGCTACATTTCCTCTCTCAAGATTAGGGTGTGGAAATAGAAAATTTAGGCAAAAATGCTATCGCAAGCTAATCCTAACTCAGCAAAACTAGGACTAACTTCTGAGTGATGATTCACCATTCCACTGTTATTTTGTAAAGACATGCCCTAACGGGAAATGTCAATGAATGTTGTGAAAATTATTTCAGGATTTAAATGAGCGGATAGACATACCAAACACTAGGGAATGATAGATAAAGTAGTTGCATAATAACTTGACCAAGTGAGGATGTCAACATTCATTTGTTTATAGGGTAGTATTCCAAGTTTTTTCCTAGCATGGTCTTACCAAGAGATATGGGTATCCAAGCATTTCTTTCCATGGCTTGAAGTTGCCGAAGAATCATGTATCTTGATGCTTTAAGCTGGCATATCTCTTGTATTGAATTTCAAATTGATACAAAATGGTGGATGATGATAACAATCAATAGGCTAGGGGCTAATTAAGACACATATAGTGGGCTTTGCTACACACATGGCACACTTGAGTTTATTAAGTGCCACTCCAAGACGTGAATAGAGGTGCAAGACAAATGTATTAACTAATATTATCAGAGTTCCTAATTGATCAATTGGATTAAGAATACCCTTGTATTGATGCTAAGATTCAGATGGCTATGGCTGATGATAGTTATAGAATCTATAGTGCTGCATACCCAGGCTGCTTTATTGCTAAAGCTGAAGGCATGGGGCAGCATGACACCTTGCAAAATGGTAAATGGTTTAGGGAGCAGGAAACTGTGGAAAAGGGAGACAAAAGGGTTCGAAAGAGCTTATTCTGGAGCCAATACACGTGACGATAGTGATTCCAACAGGACTCTGGATGATTTTGATGCGTCCACCAAGGTGGCTAAACCTAATTGTGAAGAGCTCCAAGCATGGGAGAAGATGGCAGAGGAACTAGAACTAATTGATGTGAAAGATTATCTGCAAGCCTAGCTTATTTTCAAATTCCTTAAGTACCTAAGGAATTGGGTTTATTATTTCTGATAATGTCCATGTTGTACTCACATTGATATCTCTTGAGCTGGCACAGGTTTATTGCTAACCATAAATGGCTTGCTGCTAATGCAAGGCATTTTAAACAATCGGGAGGAAATTGCCTCCATGTATAGGAGATTCTATTGCTCGCTGTACCAGCAGTTAGGCTCATGGAGCACCTTCACAGTTGGCGAAATTCTTGAATCGTTTACAAAAGGTAAAGAGCTTGAGAAGGCGCTGAAAAACTTGGGTAGAAGAAAGTCACCGGGATACAATATGGCATCACAGTGGAATCGATGATTCACCTATGGCCCAAAACTCAAGATTGTGTGTTGCGGTCAATCACTATGTATTGGAACAGAGGCAAGCTCCCTGAATCTTGCACTAAGAGTATCATTACCTTGACTCCTAAACTAATTGCAATGTACTCAGCTTGCCCATTGGATACCGACTTCACTAATGGGGTCCTTGTACAAAATATCCCCAAAGGAATGGCTGATAGGCTAGCTCCTATCTTGTAGAAGCATTTGAACCTTGATCAACATATTAAAGGGAGGTCAATTAGAACCTTGATCAATATGGCTCTGTTAAGGGGAGATCACTAATTGATGATGTGTAAAGCTTTTGATTTGGTTAATTGGAAATACCTCCACATGGTTACCAAGACAAAGTAGGCTTTAATGAAAGAATTTCTAGTGTCCTCTTCATGCTAGCAGGAACTCATCAGGCATATGTGGTGATCAATGGATCTTTAATGGAGTCTTTCAAGGTCTTAAGAGGGGTGAGGCAAGGTTGCCCCCTCAGTCCTTTATTATTTGCCATTGCTACTCACCTTCTTTTTTGTTTGTGGGATTGCATGGGTCATACAAGGAGATTGGAAGGAAATAGATACAATGAGAAGCACACGACTGGTCAAGCTAGCAAGGAAAATCTCAAAAGAGCAATGAATGTCCTTGGAATTTGTGAAAAGCTAGCTAACTTAGAAATCAACCTTCAAAAAATTCTGATGGCAATGGAAGATGCACTACAAGAGTTGGAATGAAAAGGCAAAGTGGTGAAAAGAAGGGTGATATTCACACATCTAGGATTCCCAATGGGAATAAGCATATTGGGTTTGGATAAACCTTGTTGAATCCTTGATAAACTAAGTAAAAAAGTTAATAACTAGAGGACACCACTTGGCCATTACATGTTTGGCTCAAGATCCTTAGAAATTTTCTTTATTTTGCATTAAGATTTTACCTTGCACTTATGACTTGCAACAATAAGAAATTGTAGAAAGATAGGGACGTGCATTGGGTGCTTTCTTTGGGGGAAATATGGTGAACCCAAATACTTAGCTCCAATTGGGATTAACTATCTTAAGAATTGTCTGGAAGAGGGTAGTTTGCAAAACTAGTCAAGGTAACTAATGAAGTGATTGTACTATTGATTAGCCTTTCTAGGACATGTAAAGGGTTTATTATCTACAATTTGAAAAATAGACACATTGAGGAGATGCTATTCACAAGTAAAATTAAAGCTATGTTTTAAGAAGTGGATCCTCCAATGGATAAGATACACAAGAATTAGGGTATAGAATTCTCAAAAGTAGACTTGATAGCATCTTCAAGAAGATTTGGGCCTTAAAGCTCCCTATTAGAGATAGAGTATTCACATGGCGGGTGCTCATGGGAGCCTTCTTGCCAACTATCTCACTTAAGAGAAGAGGAGTTTTGAATAGAAATTGTTAAGGTGGATAAGAAGAGACCCTTAGGGTGAATGCTATGGGGTAGTTGAATTATTGCATGAATATGGTGTTGTATAGTGGTTGGGTCTAAGTGCTACTAATAATTCTAGCATCCTCATTTGCCTTTTTGGAAAAGGTACATATAGTGACATTAGGAACAAAAACGTAACAAAAACGGAAATGGTAAGAAAATGATTAAGTTGCTAATTAGTTGAGGTTTCAAAAGAATGAACCCTCCAAAATTGGCCATTCAGATGTGATTAACGAGAGAATATATTATTCATTTAAGAGGTCAACCATTAAATACCTAAGAACATTAACTCATGTCAGGGGTCACTTTTCAACCATTATTTTTTCTTTTTGAATGGTTAAATATTCTACTATTACATTTTCCACCAGAATCACACGTGTTTTTTTGTCTACATTCATTTGAACCATCGTTCTCTCCTCTTCTCCTTTGTTTCTTAGTTCTTAAAGCAGATTATACTTTGTCATAAATTTTCTCACCAAAATCACATCCTGTTCTTACTAGCGATATGTATTGGTTTCCCTTTGCCCGCTTTCACAAACTCTTGAGAACGTGATCAACAATCAAAATGTCTGTGCCTAGAGGACTAGTGTCACTTACTTGCCGACTTAGCTATAAAGATATGGGCCTTCATAGACGTGAAACGAGATCACCTCGTTAGTTTTTGGCAGACCCAACTGGGTTGGGACATCCAAGATGCATCTTTACTTTGTCTCGTAAGTCATACGTTCGGTAAGATTTTGTTTCAACCAAATCCAAGCTTTTCCTTCTATTTTTCCAATTTGATTCATAAGAAAATAGTTAAAAGAGACTCATGGTGTTGATACAAATTGGTAGGGATAGATATATTAAGGATGAACCTCAAGCTAATAGAATAGAAAGTGAAAAGATTTACCTTGATCTTGGCACTTGAAAATAGAATATCTTTATTATAGAGTGTTATAATATCAAATATTTAGCAAGCACTAATGGATAAGACAAGGGTAACATATTATAATTAGAAGAAATGAAGTACTTTGATTTTTGGGAGACAAAAATATTAATTCGAAAAATCTTGCTACTATTAATAAACCTCCTCCTTTTTTAAATGTTTATTATTCAAATTTTAGTCTATTAAAATATTAAAAATATTAACGAAGTAATATATAAAAGTTATAGTGATATTGTGCATTATATCCACTTTAAGACTAAGAGGATTTCATGTGTGCAGGATGCTTCAAAGAAAATGGAGGATACAACTTTTTACATGATATTAGCTCTTGGGAGTTCTTTTCTCATCATATCCTCAACTGTGATTCTTAATAACACTATCGAGTTTCAATATCCTCAACTGTGATTCTTAATAGCACTATTAGATTTCAATACCTAAATGGTGGCTTGATGTCATGGGATGATGCTACTTATGTTATCCTATCCTTAGCAATCTCTTAAGATCTCTTCCCTTGGTTTGTAGAAAGAAATAGAAAGGACTTGACTCTATTTTTTCCTCTCAAAACTCTAATTCTAATACATATTGATTTTATGATTGAAAGCATCACTACACTACTGATGTCTTATCCCTGTATATCTTTCTTCAAATGTAATATATCTCACTTTCACAAAAAATATCCATCAAAATAATCATTGTGATTATAGATCTTGTTTACTCTATAGCATTCATAGTCTTATTTATTTTTTAAAAATGGTTTAAAGAGTATTCTATGGTGTTATACAAAGTCTTCTATATCAAATAACGTTACATTTTGACAAGTCAATGGAGTTAGATAAATAAATTATTAGTGGTCCTTTATATAACAATATAAACTTTTGATAAATCAATAGACTTGAATAAATAAGTCATTAGCAGTCAAATTCCTACAAGAAATCCATGATAATAGATATAGTTATTTAATATATCTTCAATATTTTTTAATAGCTCAAAAGGGTAGAATATATTATTTAGCAAAGATAAACTATATTTCATAACTCTTCAAAAAGATATTCTCTCTAAAATAAAAATAATTTAGTGAATTGATAGAGTGATTAGCAAAGAAATGAAAATAATAATATATTATCTCAAAAATATATCCTATTAAATACCTCTTATATATTTTTAAAGCTCTTAAAGAAGATAGAATTTATATAGTAAAGATATACTAATGCAATATCTATTGAAAAAGATAGTCTCTTTTAGATTCAAATTATATAATGATAAGGAGAAAAAATAACAAAGAAATAGCCTAAAAATTTTAAAGTTTGATTATGCTTAAGATACATTGAAAAATAAAGTAAAATATTTTTAATATTTTTCAGCTCACTTGCCATTTAAAAAATATTTAAGCTAAAAATAAGTTTGAAAATGACAAAAAATCACGAAAATAAGGACTTGCCTATACGATACGATTAGGAGGATTGGCGACACCACAAATCCTTGTAATCATGCCGTATAAGCAAGTTTTATTTTTTGTTAAGTTTTCTTAAACTATATCTAAAATGCTTGATTTTAAAAGGATTTTTCAGCTTTAGGATAATGGTCATAACTATGTGTGATAATGCTATGATCTTTATTTTTAGTGAGATATTTTACGTATAAAGAAAGTTTAAAAATTTTTCATGGACATTGAAAAAAATGTTGTTAAAAAAATTGAGCTCATTTTCTATTTTAAAACTATTTTAAGACAAAAAACCCTAAAAATTGACAAAAAAATTACAAAAAAATATGGCGTCACAAAATAACACGAAGGGCCTAAACAATGCGAATATGCCCTTTGCGCTGTTTTGTGATGCCCTATTTTTTGTGGGTTTTTGTCATTTTAAAGCTAATTTTTTGACCTTAAAATAATTTTAAAATAGCAAATGAGCTCAAAAAATTCTTAAAAAATTTCTAATATTTTTTCAAAGCTTAAGATCTTTATGGAATTTACTTTTTTATTTGATAGGTGTAAGATCTCACTAAAAACAAAGATCGTAGCATTATCACACCATCTTGTAACTTATGATATAATAAGAAACTTTGGATATATCGAGCAAACATATTTCATTTATATAATTATATTGAGGTATATAAATTTTTTTCCAAATATTTATTCAAAAGAAATGCTAATGGGCAAGACCAAATTCTCAATGTTTTATATATTTATGGTTCAAAAAAATACAGAGATATATAACATATACAGAGCAAATAATATTCAAATCTTTTTTCAATGGTATACACTATTAAGCTTGAATATATATCCTGAAGTTATATTTTCTTATTAAAAAATTATAATGCGTTTACACTATTTAACTCAACCTTATATCTCTGTTCTGTTTTATTTTGTGTCAGGTATGCACAATTAGGTTTTGCAAGGTATCCACCATTGGGAGTCCTCTATGACATGATAGCACCGCATGCAGCCCCACCAACTCTTCCACTTGCATCATGATGACCATCCCATTGTATAAGCTCCCCTACACGGTGCGATGAGGGTTGGATGGGCTCCATGAACTATCTCCCTCGTGCCATAAAATGGCAATCACTTCTTCTCATTTTTCCCCAATGACGCGATAAGGGTTGCTTGAGCTCCATGAATTGCCTCCCTTGCACTGTAATAATGGCAATCACTTCTCACTCTTTCCCAACGATGTGATAAGGATTGGTCGGGTTCCATAAATTTTCTCCCTTGTGCCATAACGGCAATCAATTCTCATTCTTCCCCAATGATGTGATAAGGGTTGCTTGGGCTCCATGAACTACCTCCCTCGTGCCATAACGGTAATTGCTCGGAAGGCTTCCCCAATGGCATGATAAGGGTTTCTTGGGCTCCATGAATTGCCTCCTTTGTGCAAAGTTGAGAAAAGTGATAGAGCCTATCATTGAAGATGTTAGTTACTTATTTTCCCAAATGGTTGTGAATGTTTTTCAAGATGTAGATAAAGAGGATTACCTTAGTATATCTCCAGAAAAAAAGGGTATATTAGAGAAGAAGGATACTCAACTATCAGATTCTGTTGTTCATTTTGTTTGAGGTGAGGTTTATCATTGGTTTTATTAACTTTTGCAAAGTTTATAGCACCTTCATCCTCTTATTTTGGGCTTTGTTCCTATACAAAGCATACATTGCTTCTCTTAGTAATGAAATTGCTAAGAACATACTTGTTGTTGATCCACTTCTCTCTATGGATCTTTTTTCAAATTCTAGCTCAAATATTACATGATGTTTAAAATTTTTTGATAGTGCCACATACACATATATCTTTTTTTAATATGTTGAAAGGTAAATCCCTTATACATAGTTAACTTTGGTGTTTTTAAAAAATATTTGTTGTTAACTAGTGTTTTATTTACATGGGTCATTAGAGTCTAATCTACTTTGATATTCTTGCTCGAGAGTTCATCCTTATGAATTCTATCTCAAATATTCAGGGCATGGCAAAAATGTATGATCAATAGTCTTTTCTTGTTTTCTAGATTTGTTACTAGTAGTCTTTATTGTTTTCTAACAAGTTTTCATTTCTAGTGTTGTTAGACTTGTTACTACCCACTTGGATGCCAATTTTGAAGATATTGTTGACTTTGAGAGACCTTTTAAGTTTCTCCTTTAAGAGATCCACTACAAAGTGATGTGCATAGTTGTGGATGGAGAGTTATCTCAAATGTTGCAGGACTATAGATTCAAAGTTGTTGAATATAGATGGGGTGAATGTAAGTCTTTTATCTTTTGATTTTAAGTTAAAATTCTATTGTATTCTCAATTGAGTTATTGTGTGCTTTGTTTTAGTACAAAGATTACCCTAAGTCATATATGTTGTGGATAAGGGAGATATATATTGAGATAATTCTGGACAGAGCAATCACACTGGTGGACCCTAACTCCCCTCTTCCTCCTAAATCTTCCAAGGGCAAAGCCAAGAGATAGGTGAAATCTACAAGCGGAAGGGGTATTGCCAAGGAAACCACCAAAAAGTCTTTTGTTGCCTCTACAAAGAGAGGTAATGCCATAGCTAGCAGGTCAACCACCATAAAGACTCATGTTGCCTCCACAAAGAAAGATATGCTGAAGTTTTCTCCTTTGAAGTTTGATCCATATCCTCTAAAGCCTCAAGAAAAGAGGGTACCTATCAATTCAAATTCTTCCAGCAACAAAAACAACAACATGTAGCAAGGAATCTAGTGATGATGAATGAAATTGATGAAGATGAGCCTGCGTTAAAGAAGGAGAAAAGTTCAAAGGAAGGAAAACTGAAGATTAGACTAGCCTTGTATTTAAACCATGACAAGCATATTCTTCTAGATATCCTTCTAGGCATCATGGACTTTTGAATGTCTTTGGCTATTTTGAGTTTGAAGCTCTTTACTATTACTTCATCATCAGGAGTCTCCCAATTCAAGGATTTAAGGTTTGGGAATGGTAAATCCTTAACATGTCCATATACAACTTCTCTTGATGGAACCACATATTGTGCATACTATACACAAATCCTATCTTCACTAAAAAAGCAAGTGGTTTGATTAGTATAGATAATGTCTACATATTTTTTATGAGTTGCATAGAACATGCCACTAAGACTCTCCATGGGTTGCCATTGAGAACTTGTTGACAGAAAGATATCTAACACCAATAATCCACTATTTACTTAGTGCTTTAATGAAAAAATATATTTGCATATAAGATTCAACTCGAAATTAAACTTATAATGTCTTTGCTAAGAAAAATGTTCATTTGGAGGCAAGTGCATTTCCTTTGCCATGCAAACATGTTGCACCCTAGCAAACCACCCCTGAGCTGCGATTTTGAAACTAGTGGTACATCCCTTCTAGAAATACTTGATATCCTCTCGTTTCATTTTCTTCACCTTGTTAGGGTCCCTACAAGATGGCAACATGGTAACCCAATCGTTTATACTAAACATTTTGGGCTTTCATTTTCCATATGCACTTCTATTAAAGATGGCACAAGAGTTTATAAAATGAGAAGGACGCCTTGTGGAAGCCATGGAAAAAAGGGAGCACAGCCAATGTGCAAAGAAGGAAATTCAGAGAGAAAAGGTCGATGAGCCCAAAACAAATGTCAATAAGGCTAATGGAAATACACTAGCTGCTAAGAAGAATATTCAAATGTGACTTGAAAGTTACAAAATCGATAGTATTAATTGCATATTTTTTTAATCTCATCTTTTGTCAGAATTTATTATCTTTTTGAGCTTTGGAGCTACTGAAAGATGTTAGATCTTAGAGATGCCAAAAAAGAGGGAAAATCCACGGAATGGTCTCCACTATCTCCAAAGCAGAGGAGACAAGAATACCATATTTTTGCACACGTGGAAAACTCTCATTGGCTTGTTCCTTAATCTAGTGATTAACACAAGTGCCATTTTTGAAGCATTTTGGCCCTAATGGAAGTTTAGGATTCTAGCCATTCACATGGTTAGAATATTAACACATCTAAGAAATTTGGGATGTAAAAAATATACGGGTAATTCAGGAGGATGGCTAAGAAGTTAGATGGGGGAAAATCAAGTATAAGATATGGAACTATGGAGTATTGCAAGTATGGTAGGAAAATTAGATAAGAGAGGCTTGGCCAAATTATCCATTATCTTTGAATTGGCCAATGCTCTAATTTTTTCCGTAGGTATAGTCTTTTTGTACCTTGAATGCCAATATCTATTTGCCTAATAATACACACTAGGCGCTTTGTGCCTAGTCTCCTCTCGACGCTTCACGATAGCTTATATTTGGCGCTTCGCACCAAACTTTGAAGCATCACTGCTACTATTGGTTTAAAGAACTGCGTATAAGGATCTTCAATATGAAGCTCATTGAAGCATAAAATGACCAACTATTTTATCCATTGGAAGGCTATGGTGATGTGTATAGATTATCCATGTGCTTCGACACTAGTTCTAGGCAAGGGCTTCACACCCATATAAATATTAAAGTATAGAGAGAGATATGCACATGCACCATGTAGCGAACCCTTCAAAACCTCTTCCTAATATATAAAAGATTTTCTCTCTCTCCAAGACAAATGCATGTGCTACATACATGTTTCAAAAAGAGATTTTTAATCATAAAAGTGCAAGATATGAGCCCATTACATATTAGACATCATGTGTAAAGTATGTAACTCATATTATTGTGAGAAAAAATTAATTGCCCTTTTTTCACACTACATTAAAATTTGAAAACTCATTGCCACCTTCAAATTTTATCATTATAGCATAAAGTTGAGAGTATTGTCATAGTGTTAAAAACCGTAAAGTGAAGAATCCTATGTACAAATAAGAGGCAAGCCAAATATTTATCCTAGTATTGGTGGCCCTACAAATGTGAACAACTAGCTACTGAATTACATGCAATTTCATAAGCAATTGGGCTAATGGCCTCAATTTTACAATGATAGCACCTAAAAGTTAAATATGGCTAGGAATACCCTAAAAGAATGCAACTTGAGCTCAAGCATTGTTTTGTGAGGTTTGTGATGGTCATTTTGGAGTTTTCTTTACATATATAAGTTAGAAGGTGCTCTACTAATGCCTTTGTGTGTGTGTGTGTGTGCATGTGTGCATGCATGTGTGTGTGGTGAGGTAAAATTAGAGGGCTACTTGCAAGGGGGATCAATGCACCATTTTGTGAACTCTTGCACTATTAACTTACGAATGACAATTGTACAAAGAAAGTTTGGCTTAATTCTCTTGGCCGTACACTATTAACTTCCAGTTGCACTATTAACTTACACCATTTTGCAAACACCATTGGTGATGTCTTGGCCCTACACCATGGCTTCATGGAATTCTTAGAAATTTTAGCAATTGCAATATGGGAAAAGGCCATGCCCAAATTGTGTAGGCAGGGACAATAGCAACATTCTAGGGTGTCGGCCAGGGCTTCAACACCATCTGTGCCACATAGAGAGAGAGAGAGAGAGAGAGAGAGAGAGAGAGAGAGAGAGAGAGAGAGAGAGAGAGAGAGAGAGAGAGAGAGAGAGAGAGAGAGAGAGAGAGAGAGAGAGAGAGAGAGAGAGAGAGAGAGAGAGAGAGAGAGAGAGAGAGAGAGAGAGAGAGAGAGAGAGAGAGAGAGAGAGAGAGAGAGAGAGAGAGAGAGAGAGAGAGAGAGAGAGAGAATTGGAATCGGAGCAATAGAGCTCTTTAACTTTCTTTTGCTCCTTCTAATCCACAAAAAGTTGTCTTTCAATCCTGTATGGAATCACAAGTTTGCCAAGTGGAATACTTATCAAAGTCCAAAAATTGTTGAAGTTGTGTGGTCTATAGGCGACCAAATAATCTCCCTAACAAAAAATCACTTTTGTATACAAGTCATTTCCAAATAGTTCCTTTTGTATATGGTCATTTCATAATCGTTTCTACCCTGAGCACACTCCATTAAATATAAATATAAATAAATAAATATATATGCATGAATTTTGAGACTCATTCAATGAATAAGTATGGGGTTGTGTCCAAAGTGGGTAGAAAGCTAAAGCCATCCATCTTTTTTACCTTCTCGTGCAATTGTTGTTCAGATCTTGGTCTTGTGTGCTTCTTCCCTACATACAAAATTGTTGTATATAACAAAGGGCTAGCAAGCAAAAGGCTATAACACCCCTAGCTCTTCCATTCATTTTGCATGTCCATGCATGGGTAGGTATGTCACATATGAAACTTTGCCAACTATAACACCAATGACATTTAGATTAGAAACATGCATTGGCGAGTCCTTGAGGGTACCCACATAGAGATCAACATCATGAAGTCTTGTGTTGATCCAAACTCCATATCTAGTGAACCACAAGTATTCCAATATATGAACCATATATCAACACTTATACCCATGCTTTTGGTCTTAAAGAAATGTTCTACCTTTCAAATCATTATATAAGTATTGATATAAGTCCTATAAATACACTTCCGTTGGTAATTTTGGTCATACATTTTTGTTATCATTACCACATGTATGACCTCCTTAAAATATAGAAATACAAGTGGTATAAAGACATACAATTGTTGCAATTTTTGGCAATTTCAAGTTTTCTACTACTGGTAGTTTTGGTGGTATTACCAATCAATAGGAGAACACTATATCTATAATGCTACAATATAATTGTAGCATTTTGGATTTGGGTTTAGTTCCAATTTTGACACCATATTTCACATGATACAAATTAATAAAGAGACCTTGAACAACAATATTTTGCAATACATTAATGATATTTTTGTTTGGATGTGACTTTGGAAATGAATATTATATTACAAGCAAACTAGTTATTTGACAAAAAATGCTATAAGTATATATAGCATAGATTTCACTCTCTAAGTGTGCTAGCATGGACTATATACCATCCCACTAGACTTCTTCATAATTAAAATAGATTCAAGAACAAGGTGTTGTAAGGTCAATTACATTGTATAATTACAATTATGGTGCAATAACATGGATACAAAATGAAAGACACAAAGAAAGATGTCCACATAATAGTATTTATCAAACCAGCTTCTTTCTTCACTCCCTAGTGAAGAAGTGCCAATCCTATAGATCCAGATGTTGGCTTCTCTTTGTTACTTTTTTAACTCCTATTTTGTAAGGTGGACAAGCATATTTTAGCTACATTTTTTGTCAAGAATCGTGTGGTGGGGGGACTTACTTGAGCTGCTATGCGCCAAACACACACCATACACACAAGAGGAAGCTCACTTAAGAAAACAAGAAGAGAGATGGAGACAAAATTTTTCTTGTTAGTTTCTTCATCTTCTTCCACACGTAATAAAATGTACACAAAGTATATGTAAGATACAACATAAAGGAAAGTGGCCTACTAAGTCAAATAGTGTATAACGTGTGCATAACTGACTATAGTAATCGATTAGTGCTATAAATATGCCAGCTATAGGTAGGCGTAACAAACTAAATATAATAAGTGATAAGTCAATGGACATGTGAGGATCATAATGACTACCAACATGCTAATTGTAGACATATAGACCCATCTAGCCAGACCGTCCATTATCAATGTTTGCACATGTTGAGCTTGCCATCTCAACACTCCCCCTCAAGCTCAATTGTATCTTTGCAACTCCAAGTAAGCTTCGAAACTTTCGAAGCTTCCCTACACCCAATGCCTTTGTGAAAATGTCAACTATTTGATCTTGTATGCTAACATATACCAAGTCAATCTCTCCTGCAAGTACCTTCTTTCTCATAAAGTGGTAGTGCACCTCAATGTGTTTTGTCCCAGCATGGAACATTGGGGTTCCTAGCTAGCTGTATGCTACTCATGTTGTTATAGTGAATGCCAACTAGAACATCTCCTTGCACATCCAAATCACCCACTAACTTTTGTACCCATACCACCTCATATGCTACCATAGCAACACCTTTATACTCAGCCTCCTCTATAATCGATAAAGAAAATGTGTGTTGCTCTTTTTTCTACTCCATGTAACTGTTGCACTACCAAGGGAAAGCATGCATCCTTGGTAGATCTTGTGTCTAACATGCTACTAGCCCAATCTACACGTGTGTATCCAAACACTTGTACATCCTTACCTGCCTCATAAAAAACTCCATAATGTAAAGTAGACTTCATATACCTCAATATGTGTCCAATTGCATCCAAATGAGGCTTTCTAGGCATATGCATAAACTGACTAACAAGGCCAACAACATGGCTCAAGTCTGGGCCTTGTGATAGTCATGTAAATTAGACTCCCTACTATCCTCCTAAACATAGTAGGGTTTTCTATCTCATCCCCAATATCAGCACTCAACTTCACATTTTGCTCTAATGGTACCGAGACAAGATTAATCACCTCAATACCAAGAAATTACCTTAGCTCACTCAAATCCTTCATCTCAAACTTCTTCTTTAAAAAATCCTTCACTTTCGCAATCCCATTGTCCACTATCACCTGTAATAATCAAGCCATCCACATAAATGACTATGATGACCAAGCATGCATCTCCCTTTCACATAAAGTGAGTGGTCATCAGCATAAAAAACATAAAAGCCAATGTTGATAAGATACTCTCTGATCTTGTTGGACCATTCTCTAGGTGTGCTTGCTTTAGCCCATAGAGCGCTTCCTTTAACTTGCACACATATGTGGGATGCTCTAAATCCTCATAACCTACTAGCTGCTCCATATACATCTCTTTTTGAAATTCACCATGCAAGAATGCATTCTTTACATCCATTTTCTATAAATTCCAACCTTTGGCTATTGTCAAAGCAATCACACATCTAACAGTTGCCATCCTAGCAACTTGACTGAATGTCTCTTCATAATCTATGCCATGTGTTTGAACATAGCCTTTTGCAACCATCCTAGCCTTATACGTGCTAATTGAACCATCTGCATTATGCTTGATTTTGTAGAACTACTTACATCCAATTTCTTGCCCTTAGATAAGGGTGCCAAATCCCAAGTCTTATTGGCTTCTATTGTAGCCATCTCCTCATCCATTGCTGCATCCTAATGAGCATGAACAATAGAATCCTAGAAAAAAGTAGGCTCAACATCTTCAACTACCTTTATCATATAAGCATAATGGTGAGTGGCATAACCTTCAAAACCAAATATTTTAATAGGACATTTGATCCTGCTAGACCTGTGTACCATTGGATTACTCAGTGGAGCCTTTACATTACCTTGTGCTCTTTGTACACTTGGTGTCCTAATTGAAGGAATATCAAGCTTATCATCCAAACTCTCTGAACCACTAGAATCTCCATCAAATCCCAAATGACCTAGTAGATGCATCATTACCATTTGATACTTTCTTCTTCACTTTGTCTTTACTTATAATACTTGTAGATGCACTTGAAGATGTGGGGATACTTCTTAGTCTCCCAGACTAAGGGCTAATTGTAGATGTAGTACCAGATGATGTTTTTGGGGTCCACTAAGGCTTTGTGATTATTGGTTTTCTTTTTGTACATAACTAACATGATCATCATCATCATCCAATGCATTACCACTAGATGAGTACCAACAGCTTATCTTAGTTAACCTTTTTGCTTTGCTGAATGACAAGTTAGCATGCAATTGAAGTGTAGGATTTTTTTTTTTGAAATTTATTAGTGAAAAATTAATGGTTTGATAGGCCAGAGAGCTTAAGTTTGCCTCAAAATGCCCAAAAATGTTGAAAAAAGGTGAATTGAGCTTTGCAGGCTAACCTAGATGCTATGTCATGTGAATGGACAGGATGACAATGTCATTATGCTCATTCACATTACTGCCATCTTGCCCATTTATGTGACATAAGCATCTAGGGCAGGATGCAAAGTTCAGATAACTATTTTTTTGACATTTTTGGGCATTTTGAGGCAAAACTAAGCTCTTTGACACCAGTCGAGCCATACAATTTTCACTAATAAATGTTTAATTATAATTTTCACATATGTTGTACTCTAAGAATATTAACACATATGTCATGTAACGTTAATTCCTAAAATACTTTAATATTATCACAATTAAACATAAAAAAATAAAAAATATACTTGAGAGAGATTACAAGGAAAAAATAATTATAGTATAAAGTACAATGGCATTTTTCTTTATAAGGATATGCTTTATGTTTACCCAAAATGTGATTCACTAACTCCTTGTTAACAAGAATGATCTTGTGTGCATTTGAGGTGATGATGGATGTACACATAACTTTTGATAGGGCGTTCAGAATAGAGAGTTGAGCCCACCCATTTGGGGTGGATGTGGCATGGGCAATGGCTATGTCACTAATGGGGATTTGGCCAACGTAGTGCCCTATTAAGACATCCTTCCCAAACACTCCTTGATCCTTTTGGTGACTTATAAAAGCATCTAGTATGTCGAGCACGGTCTACATTGACATGATGTTAGCTTAAAATAGTGTGCGTAGTAAAACAAAGTGTTTAGGACTATTGATACACTTACTTTTTACTCCACATCGATGGCAACCTTTGAGGGTTTAGTCAAGTCCACACTTGACTTGAATTTGACTTGAACTCATTGATTATGAGGGCTTGCTGCTTTGCCAAGGATACCTCTTGTGCCACCAAGTTGGCTTGCACTAGCTCACACTCTTGGGTGCCAACACTATGGTATACTCTGTTAAGTCATCCCGGGGGGTCCACTAGGGTTTACCATATGGTACCACATGAGTGTAAGGGAGGGAGGTTGTTTAAGGGAAGGAAGGTACATTTTATAAGGTGAGGTCCCATAAATAGGGGGTAGATAAGGGGTATTTTCATATATTTCTTGCACGCAAGTGACGTCTCCTTATTACTACTAGTGAATCCCCCGTGTAAGTCATGACATCTCAAGAGCTATGGGTTCACCCTCTATGAATTCCAATTTTGGTTGGTGTATTCCACATGAAAATCATTAAACACGAGGATAAAGTCATTGGTGATTGCCAACATCAACAACACCTCATCCTCCCTCACTCTAAAAAAATACTCCACATTATGGAGAAACATGAATTCTTTGTCATTGATGGAGACTTCGCTCATGCTATCTATGTGATAGTCTACATAATTTTTCAGTAGAGGGTGCAACCTCATGCTCGCCTGAGCCGCCTTGAAAGGTGTTGTCCATATAACAACTATAGATCTATCGACAATAAGGTCTAGATATTTTATTTCTTCTGCAATCCCAGCTTCCTCTCTAGCATTGTCTTGGTGAAGGCTTTAGATCATGGACATCCTTTAGCAAGTCTCCCACATGCTCTTCAGTATCCACTATGATTACAAAGGGATCCTCACCTTCATTGAGTAATAAAACGAAGGTGGCAGTCCATGAGAGGTAGTTAATACTAAGCTAATCAAAGTCTATTCCCTGGCCTACCTAGGAGTGAGGTCCTTGAAGTAGGTGAGGGTGAGATCTGCACAAAAACGACCTAGTTGTTTATAATATGTCTCTATGCCATTGATGTACTTTAGGAGATTACAAGAGAGAACCCATTTCTTATTGAAATCCTCCAACCTGACTCTTATAAGTATGTGTTCATGTACTCCATAGGGTATTGCTAGCTTGGACCATGCCACAATACCATATTGTAGTACTTGATATTAGGGCAAAAGATATTGTAAACATTTTATCTCCCAACGAATTCCATGCCCTAAAGGAATTACATGAAGCTATTAAGAGTGCGATCCATCATGGGAGGAGGGATGTATGAGGCAAGTGCAAGGGTAGTTGGGAGAGGAGAAGTGGTTGGAGAGTTGGAAAATGAAAATTATCTATTCATTGTAAATTTTTGATACATCATTTTTTACACAAATTTTTACTTATTATAAAGCACTCAATAATTCTTCTCCATTCTTTTGTTCATGTAAAAGAAAAAAATCAAATAAAACTAAAATATTGTCCCAACCAAAATAAAAAATTTCCAATATTGAACAAGCGTACCTTTCTACTAATATAAAAGTTGAAGCTCTCTGTAAGAACACTTCCCATCAAGAAAATATACTCCCACAGATTTAGGAGAATCCAATAATTACTCACAATCAATCATTCCACCTAGCATATGAATTTCAATATCAAATGCTTGCCCCATGTCTTCAATGGACTCTAAGGGAATCCATTGGCCTGCTTTCTTCATCCAACGTCAGTAATAGAAGTGTATATATAATGATGAATATACAATCAAGAAACAAAAGATAACATTAGAGACTACCACTCAACATGAAAAGATGCCACCTTTGTGCACCCACCCACCTCACTCCATCATTTTTCAAAATTGAAATTAAAAAAGACCTCAATTATGTCCATGTAAATGAACATGAAGGGATATTGATGTATATTATTGGTTTTGAAGATATAAGCAAAAACATGAATTGGTATAAACCATGAAAGATCCACTAATCTTGAAGCTCACCCAAATCTCAATGAGCTATGAATGTCATGTATGATCTTCATTTTTAATATTTGAAGCATCCATTCATCTAGAATGGGCCATTCCAAAGAATTGAGAGATGGAGAAGTAAGCAATTCAAGAGAACCATATGAATCAATTGATGTAGGCACTATATACACAAAGCTATAAAAGAAAAACTTATGATACAAAAGATATTGTGATGACTTTCTAATCATCATTGTTTCACCCACATCCACATGTAGAGCTTTATATATCCTAGACAAGCTTCTCAAAGGTTCCTCAACAAGATTGGAAGAAAAAATGTCTGACAAGAGAAAAGAAGTAAAAACCTCAAAAACGTATGAGAAATTAAGAACATAAAAAAAAGAATTACAATTCAAGGGAAAAAATGGTCGAGTAGTCCCAAGAGGTAGCTTCAAGTCCTTTGCACCATACACATATTGAGTTGATGCAACAACACCACCATCTTGAGCCTCTCAAAACCCATGCACTCTACCCTTCAAATGATTTTTTAGTACACCACAATGACAAACTCAATGAGGCCCTATTGCTGAAGGGTGCATGTAGATCCATGAATCCTTCTTAAACAATGCTCCTTCCCATTTTCCATGCTCATCCTTTGTATTTTGTACATAATAAGCAGATATGAAACCATGGAATCTCATTTGCTATCATGTAGATCCCATTGGAATGGTAATGGAAGTAAAGAGGGATGTGTGGCTATGGTTGTATGAGCATAGAAATATGAGAAATTTTGTAGAATGGAAGAAAGAGAATGACCATGGAAGAAAGAGAGAAGTTGGGTGCTAGGTGGCTATGGCTGGGAGAAGATGGGGGACTATGTGGCTATGGCTATACCTAGAAGAAAGAGAGAAGCTGGGTGTTGTGTGGCCATGGCTAGGAGTAGTTGGGGGTTGTGTGGCTATGGCTGTGTGAGGATAGAAAGATGAGAAGATTTATGGAATGGAGGTAAGAGAATAACCATGGAAGACAGAGAGAAGCTGAAAGTTTTGTGACTATGGCTAAGAGAAGCTAGGGCTCTATGGCTATGATTGAGAGAAGCTAGAAGCATAGAAATCTAAGAAGATTTGCGGAATGGAGGTAAGAGAAAGACCAAACTAGAAGCATGTTTTGTAGTAAGACACCAAAAATTACATTTTTTTGACTATACACGCCACAAAGAGAGGTTTTGGGAGGGTAGAGAAAGCCATTTTTGGAGGGGGATAAATTTTCAAATTTTGGGTCACCTTTTTGGATGTTAGGTTGGTCAATTGACTATACATATCATAAGAACAGGTTTTGGGGGGAGGGGGGGTGTCAAGGAGTGCCATTTTTGGACGGGGATAAAATTTCAATTTTTGGGTTATCTTTTTGGTTGCCTAGTGGGACCCACTTGACATGGGGTGGTAAAAGTGGAGGGGAGGGAGGGGGTAAAGGGGGACAAGCCTATAAGTGGTAGGGATAAGGGAAAAAAGAGGCAGGATAAAATGTGCACACTACCACTCTCCCATTGGTTCACTTCAAATCTCTTCATTAGGAGAGTCATTAACTCTTAAGCTAAATAGTCCTTTTTGAGTCCATATTCTCCCTAATGCAATGGGACACTCCCAAAATGAGCAATAGGATGTGTTGTATTGTCACCTATTTCTACAAGACCAGACATTTGAGATTTTTTCATTTCTCTAAACTATTCTCCATGAGATGTCTTATGGTTAAAGGTATGTAAATTCACATACTATACATCATCGATCATTATTGCTTATGCATTTGCACTTATTGCAATTTATCATATGCTACATAATAAATAACTTCTCATTATCAATCGGATTATTGATTGATGCATAATTGTTATGTTGTCTTCTTCCATTTCCATTATTTCCACATTCTCTCTTTTCTAGATAGTCATATAAAATATGACCCTTTTGACCACAATTATAGTGTTCTTTGTTATCATAACATGTATCCATGTCCTCTATGGCTCCCCCTACCTCAAGAGTGACATCTATCACCTACATATGACTGTTTCTATGTGTCATGAGATTGCCCTTGATTTTTCCAATAATGGCAATCACTGCAACCTCTACCACTATGATCTCTATCACTACAACTATTGAGTTTGTCATCATGGTTTACTAAAAAATTGTTGGAAGGGTAGAGTGCTTGGGTTTTGGGAGGCTTGAGATGGTGGTCTTGTTGCATCAGTTCAACATGTATATGGTATGAAAGACTTGAAGCTACTTGTTGGGACTACTCAACAAAATTTCCCCTCTAATTGTAAGTCACTACTTTTATGTTCTTAACTTCTCATATGTTTTTGGTGTTCTTACTTCTTCTCTCTTGGACGTGCAGGATTTTTCAGAGCTCGAAACGGAGCCCGGATGAGGAAGAGGCCACAAATTGGCCAAGATACGAAAGGGTGGACACAACTTGGACCAAAGGGGGGGTGCCCTTTGGGGACTTCAACCCCCCCCTCAAATTTAATGCAAGAAATCGTGGAGGAAGTGTAAAGAAATGGCGCGATGCAGGGCGGCACATTTTTCGCCCTCATCCTCCCACATGATGATTCCTAGCGGTGAGCAAGCTATGCAACCGACATTGGGCCTCAACTTCTCCCTCTTGGCTGATCATATCGCTGGTCTTCGCGCGAGGAATGGTGGTTTGGATGAAGAGATCAGAATCTAGTATTTCTCTCTCCTCCCTCTCTCTCTTCTCTATGGGCTGTTCATGTGTACTCTCTTGAAGAAGGAACCAGGTGGAAGAATGAAGGAAATGGTGATGGAGATTGATGGAGATGCTGAAGATTGAAGTACAACATTGGATTGAGAACAATGGAGGCTCCATTTGCTGGTTATGAAGTCATTCAAGGTATCTCGGGTTACGTAAAAACACGGTATGACCATTTTTATGAAGAAAAATGAAGGATTTTTGATAGTTTATGATGATAATTATATTCTTATTGGATGAAAATTTATATGAGTGCTATTTGCATCATGATTAATTACTGTTTATCAAAAAATGTTGGTTTTGCAATGATTTACATGTTCTATTTAATTCTCGTAAACTCGAAATGCAGTTTTTAAGCGGTAAAATGGTAGTTTTTCCGTTTTTTTGGGTGGATAAAAGATGTTCCCATGGGGGGAATATAGAAGATAAATTGAATGTTAGTATGCTGAAGTGATTGGAACAAGAAAAATTAGAAAATAGCCTATTTTATTGCCAAATAAATCAAGAAAATGGAGAAAATAAAGGGAAAAACAGGAAGACGTCTTGGAAAAATAGGAAAAAATATAATGATTGTTTGTGGATGTATAGTAATGGCAAAGCATGAGGTTTGGCCTCAGTTTTCCCTATCTCCTTGTCAAAGTTTGTGATTTATTGCTTTTTATACATTAAACCATGACAAAATGAACCTCTACACCTATGCAACAAAAGCAATACCTAAATGTAGGGGGTTGGGATGTTTGAATGGTGTGAATTGCGTGCTGATTGTTGTTGATTTTTTGACGCATTTCATGACATAGGGTTTGGTGTATTTTAATTAAGAGGATAGTAGCACGAGTGTTGTCTCGGTGCTATCCTTACATCGTCGCAACAGGTTAGTAAATGCATTATAAAGCCTGGTTGTGGACCACATGTGTTTGATTGAGAATTATATTAGAGCACTTTAGAATCATCCACTTTTGCATGTGCATGTTAACTATGGTGTTAGAATAAAAAAACTGGATGCATAGCACTTGTTTTCAATGACAATGACCCACGTTTGAGTATGGAAAGGCATCCTAAGCCGTAGGATAGATGTTCATTTCTTGGGGAAGTATTTGGTAAGGACACATGGTATCTCTTGGAATACGTTTAAAATGAAAGAGTGGAGTTTGTTCGCTTGTTCTATATGTTGAGCAGCACATCAATGGGCTAATCCCTGCGATATAGGAGAGCTGCAGTAGGGCTGCGGTGATTCCACCGAGAGGTTGCCTCCTATGTATGTGATTATTGTGGTATTTATTGCCAATGTGTATGGGTTCTCCCTCTATGGAATTTATAGAAAGAGAAACATTGGACTACAAACTATATATGCATAGATTAGGCTTTAGGATAGTTCGTCCTTTAGTAGTAGATAGATGCTCATGGCCCACGAGGCTGTGAGGGTGTGTTTGTCTGTTATGAGTATGAGGTCTGGCTAGTGCCATAGCCAATGTCGGCCCGTTTGAGGTCCCATCAGCGGTCCTAAGTGGAAACGGCCAGAATACTTCCGCTATGTGGCAGACACGGAAAGTCCTAGATCGCAAACCTCGTGACATTCCATGGGAGTGCCGGGCGGAGCTTTGTAGACCTCCTTTCCGATGGACTGCTAAGATGTGTCTTGAAGGGGAAGTTTGGACACGTTACAGTTGGTATCAGAGACAACCATTAAAGGATTTGTTTTTTTTAGAAATCTTAATAAGAAGAAGTAAAGCAAATGTTGCTATTCAGAACATTTCCTTACTTTCGATGCTGTCTTGCAGAATTATGAAGCATGGAACAGGTTCTTAGTATTTCGAGTCATGTTTATGATCGTGATGCATTCCCCAGATTATCGACAAAGGGTTGAGATGATGAACATCCTAGACAACATTTATAATCCATCGCCTTTGTACGTGGAAGAAGATGGACGGGTGACTCAGGAATCTACTACATAGCTGCTCACCGGTTTGCATACCTTCAAACCAACCAAAAGAGGATCAAGTGGTTGGAAGACCTGAAGATCGTGAAGCTGTTCACTTTTGTGGAGGCTCACGTAAACTCAACTTTACATATTCAAGGTCGGAGGGTTGAACTGAACTCATATGCATACGAGGAAGTGACCTGTGTAATCCCCACTGACAGGATCAAGGTATTGGGACGCTATGAGAAGAATGGGTTCCAAAGGAAAGGATACCCTAATCTTTTGATGACTTACCGATTCCTGAAGATCCATGACCCGAAACCATACTATTATCTAGTTTCCGTAAATAAATGTAATACAACATTATTCTCCCCGAACTAAATGTAACAGTTGCTCTATCATCTCAGGAAATATTGTACTCCGAAAGGGCTATGCCCTTATAAATGCAATAAGACTTCTTTTTATCAATGTCTGTCTTGTCCACGAGAATTGAAAAAAAGTTAAGTGGCTAGGATTCTTGGTTGATAGTTGAATTGGGTATGAAATATAAATCATAATGATTAGCGAGTTATAACGTTAAGAATCCTTTATTCAGGCACAACCCCAGGTATAGATTCCTAGTTCGTCTCCTACATCAAGTACTGCAATAATCCAGGAGAAGAAGTTTCTTCTCAAGCAGATTAAGCCGCCAGAATTTGACGGGAAAGGTAGGACTGTCCAAGTGGATGTTGAGATTTGGATAGAGTCTATGGAGGATTGCTTTGAAGTAGCCGGTACTGCACCCGCCAATCAGGCTGTGCTCGCCAACCTAAAGCTCACCGGCGAAGCCAAGCTTTGGTGGAAGCAATGGTGCAGAGATCAAGGGATCACAGAAGGATCCGTTACCTGGAAAAAACTAAAGAAAACTGTGCAAGGAAGATACTTACTACCTGTATATCGCACATAGAAAATGAATGAGTTCTACGAGCTAAAACAGCTGGGACTCACTCTTGACGCATACTACTCAAAATTTTTCTCACTTCTTAAGTATGCGCCACAGATGGACATGACATAGTAGGTGTCAAAATTTTGTGCTGGTTTAAACCCACCAGTGAATACCCGTCTTGAATCTATGCGCCCGTTAGATCTACAGAACGCACTCATTCGAGCTGCACCTATAATTCAGGAGGTGTAGGCTAGGCCAAGAGATAACAAAACTTGGTCTTATAGTGACCCGAACATAGGAGCATATAGGCCTCAAATGAAGAGAGTTCAAGGTCAGAACTGGGGACAAAGAAAGAAAGCAAGGAATAATAATGCCAACAGCTTTGTCCCAACCCAAAGCAATGGATGAAATCTCCATTGTTTCCACTGCAATGAGCCTAGTCATTTTAAGAGGCAATGTCCCAAGCTTGGAGGAGGACATTTCCAAGCATCTTTCCAAGGAACTGGCCGTGGCCAGGGAGCCGCTACACAAGGCAGAGGAAGAACCACCTGCTTTGCCAATAGGGAAATGTATGAAGAAGAAGATATGACCATGGAAGCAGAGTTTGAAAGGGCGACTGTCCATACTGCTCTTCACAAGAAAGGCCCGAATTGCCAGTTTTCGGTGATTCAAACACCATCAGACTATCAAGGTAAAGGTTTCAAGACCTTGATTGATTGTGGTAGTACACATTCCTTTATCTCACCAGCTTGTGCAAGAAGATTAGGAATAGCCATAGTAGAAGCACCTAGCTTGCTTGTGGAATTAGCAAATGGTCATGAGGTCACTTGTACCAGGCAAACTGCTAATGTGGAATTCTTTCTGGGAGGAAAGATGACTTTGGTCAAATTCAGAGTCATGAACCTAGGTATCCATGAGTGTCTACTCGAAATGGATTGGCTTAAACTTAATGATACCCACATTCATTGTGCAAAGGGCCAAGTTTCCTTTTGAAACTCTAAAGGGGAATTGGTCACAACTCAAGGTGAGGTTGGAAAGCCAAAAATTCAATTGGCCAAAGCATTTCGGATTATAAAGGGAGTCAGAAAGGGACTATCTGTCTACTTGATTAAGCTCAATGAGTTAGATCAGAAGCAAGAGTCTAGTGAAGGACCTTCATGGCTAAAGGAATACATGGACGAATTTCCTGAAAAGTTGACAGAACTCCCGCCTCAAAGAGAAGTGGACCGTGAGATCAAGCTAGTGCCAGGAGCTACGCCAATTGCAAAGAGACCTTATAGAATGTCCATCCCAGAAGCAATTGAGCTGAAGGAACAACTCAAACAACTGCTAGATCAGGGCTACATCCGTCTTAGCAGTTCACATGGGGAGCTCCAGTACTGTTCCAGAAAAAGAAAGATGGAATGCTTCAATTGTGTATTGATTACAAAGGGTTGAATCAATCAACTGTCAAGAACAAGTACCCTATTCCTAGAATAGATGAGCTTTTTGATCATCTTCAGGGTGCAAAGATATTTTCCAAGATTGATCTCAGGTCTGGTTACTATCAAATAAGGATCAAGGAAGAAGATATCCCAAAGATGGCCTTCAACACAAGATATGGACACTTTGAGTTTCTAGTTATGTCATTCGGACTCACGAATGCGCCTGCCACCTTCAACAGGTTAATGGCCATATCTTGATGACTTCGTGCTCGTCTTCTTTGATGACACTTTAGTCTATTCCAAACAGGAAGAAGATCATAAACCCCAACTACGGATTGTCCTTGAGACAATGAGGGCACATAAGATCTATGCAAAAATGAAGAAGTGTGCATTCTTCAAGCGTCAGATTGAATATCTGGGATTCATCATATTAGCGAAAGAAATCTAAGTGGATCCGGCCAAAGTCAGAGATGTTCTAGAATGGCCAAAGTCAGAGATGTTCTAGAATGTCAAAGAAATACTCAGTTTTCTTGGATTGACAGGATGGTATAGGGTCTTTGTAAAAAACTATTCTTTGATTGCAGCACCTCTGACGGACTTACTGAAGAAGCAAACATCCATTCATGGTCAACTACTGAACAAACCGGCTTTAATAGATTGAAGCAAAGTTTGGTATCAGAACCTATCCTAAAACTTCCAGACCTCAATGAAGAGTTCGAGGTAGTAAAACTGATGCTAGCACACTTGCCTTAGGATGTGTGCTCATGCAAGAAGGTCATCCTGTAGCATACTCTTCAAGGAAACTGAAGAGCCATGAGAAGAATTATGCTACCCATGATCTAGAATTGTTAGCTGTCATCCATGCTCTAAAGCTTTGGAGACACTACTTGTTGGGTAACAAATTTACTCTAGTGACTGATCATAAAAGTCTCAAGTGGATCTTTACCCAGAACGAGCTCAACATGAGGCAACATCGATGGATTGAAGTGCTGGAGGAGTATGATTTTG
Organism: Lygodium microphyllum; assembly: GCF_053477565.2. Taxonomy (NCBI): domain Eukaryota; kingdom Viridiplantae; phylum Streptophyta; class Polypodiopsida; order Schizaeales; family Lygodiaceae; genus Lygodium; species Lygodium microphyllum. Next base: position 45,504,399 of record NC_141144.1, read on the forward strand.
AAATCAAATATCAATCGGGAAAGGAGAATGTAGTTGCCGATGCACTCAGTCGGCAAGGCATTTCTTAATTCTCTAATCTTGCAAAATCCATCAACAACTAGATCTCTAGCTACAAAGGTATCTATGCCAAACAACCCAATACTTGAGCTAGCTAGAGAAGAAGCATGCCATGATCCAGCCTATCAAAAGATACTAAAGGAGATCCCTATCAAGGACCAGGACCAAAAGCTACAGGCTAAGTATCATGAGTTCTCTATCAATAGTGGACTTGTCTACTATAGAACGAGATTATGTATACCAGAAAGCCAGTCACTTAAGTAGAAGATACTGTGGGAAGCTCATGATTCCCCTTTCTTAGGACATCCTGGTTGTGCTATGACTCTCAATGCAGTTAGGAAGAGCTACTATTGGGAGAGGCTTAAAGGTGACACCCTCAAATATGTCACTGAGTGTTTGTCTTGTCAGCGTATCAAAGCCGAACATGTCAAAATGCCTGGAAAGTTACAACCACTTGACATTCCCCAAATGAAATGGGAATTCATCAGTATGGACTTTGTTGTTGGCCTACCCCAAGTTCAGGGAGGATACAACTCCATCATTGTTGTGGTTGACATGCTTACTAAGGCTGCACACCTTATTCCAGTAAAGACAAACTATAAAGCCTCAGACATTGCAAGGTTGTTTATCAAGGAGATATTCAAGCTACATGGGTTACCTAGAAGAATCATTAGTGATTGTGATTCTCTCTTCACATCACATTTCTGGAGAGCTATCTTTGAAGCCATTGGGACTCAACTCTGTTTTAGTACAGCTTACCATCCCCAAATTGATGGCCAAACGGAGCGAGTCAATCAAGTCATCGAGGATACGCTAAGGGCACACTGCTGTCGTGAACCAAAAAGGTAGATTCAATACTTGCCCTTGCTTGAGTTTGCCTACAATGCTTCTTACCAACAAAGCATTCAGATGACCCCTTTCCAAGCATTGTATGGGCATGACCGTCGAAGTCCCCTAAACTTCTCAGATCCAACCTTGAGGGTTGAATCTTTAAGGCAGATGCTGGAAGAGATGGATGACCAAGTAAAGTCAATAAGACATGACATCCAAGCCGCCAAGGATAGACAGAAGGCATACGTGGATTTGAAGCATTAAGATAGAATCTTCGAGGAAGGAGACATGGTCTTCATTTGCGTACGCCCAAAGAAGAGTTCCCTATCCTTAGGAGATTGCAAGAAGCTAAGTCCAAGGTATTGTGGACCATACAAGATCCTCAAGTGCCTGGGACCTAATGCTTATAGACTGCAACTCCCTGAGAACCTAAAGGTTCATAATGTATTCCATATCAGCCTATTGAAGAAGTATGTACCTAATCCTAGCCATGTACTTGATGACCAACAAATTGTAATGCCTTGCCAAGGAGTCCTTGAGCTACGGCCTGACAGGATCTTAGATGTTAGGGAGAGACAACTGAGATCCACAACCTTGAGAGAATTCCTCCTCCAGTGGAAAGATTATCCCGAGGAGGATGCCACTTGGATAGATGAAAGCACTCTCAACCATCAATATCCCTAGTTTATCTCGAGATGAGGACATCTCGATTTCTCCAAGGGGAAGAGAATGTAATATTTCTGTTGAAAAATATTACTAGCCGCATGAGACTCATGAAAATAACAATGCTAGCATTGAAGTTATGGATGGTGCGATCTTTAAATTGTACACGACGTATCATGACTCTCCACTGGTCAAACGAGACCAAGATTTAAAAAAACCCGCATATCTACATGTGAACCTCCTCTTGGGAGGAGGTCAAGAGGATAATTGATAGATTTATTGAAAGAAATATTATATTACCCCTTCTTTCCCCCCAGTCGAAGGCCATGCTGGAGGAGAGGGAGTGAGGCGCAGATGAGTAAGCGCTAGTGCTGGAGGTCGTGGGGGGGATATGGCCATGCAACAGGCCGCATGGGGGAGAGAGGTCTCCTCTCCCTTCACCTATAAAAACCTCCTCGAGGGGGGGGGGGGGAGTAATAAGGGAGGGAGTGAGAAAAGAATATTGTGTCAGACTATGCTCGAGTGGAGGAAGGGAATAGAACAACGTGCTGTGTGCGTCAGCTGCTGCCGTACGGGAGGAGCCACCACCTACAACCTGAGGCCACCGCTGCCATTGCCATGTAGTCACTAAGAGCCGTCAGCAATTCGTCGTCCCCTTGCGCCACATGGCCATCTTAGGCCCCAGAAGCTTCTTGAAAGCTTTTAAGGGCCTCCTTCAAGCCCCCCTTCCCGTGGGGTTCCACCCAAGTCCCTATAAAGCTCACCTTACCCCGGGGTTTTAAACCCCCTTCCCGTGGATTCGTAGTAGCCGGTTTTAAACCCTTTTCCATTGCAATTCCCACAAGCACATTTTACCCCCGGGTTTCCCTTAAAACCCCCTTCCCATTGTGACTCCCATAAGTCCCTTTAGATTCTCAATAAGCCATTTTATCCCTTCCTGTGAAGTCCATTGTAACCCAGAATTTAAGGGCCTTTCCATTGCATCTGTCACAAGGCCAATCTCCTCGCCGGATTTAAGGGCTTTCCCATCAAACCCTCCTAAAGATAATTTTTCGTCCCTCCGAGCTTCGAGGAGGAAGCCTATAAGGCTTCCCCATTAGATCCCCAAATAAGCCCATCAGGGCTTTTGAAGAAGAGGGGTTTCTCTAAGCGCCTTTCCACTTGAATTCCCCCATAAACCCATCCCCAATTTTCCCCCCACACTCCTTCTCCACAAAGTCCCTTATCCCCAGAACTTCTATGAAAGGAAGGAGAAGTTCATAAGTTCCCATTTCCAAAGCCCAAATTCCACAAGAAGGTGCATCGGTCAAGGAAGCTGTATCTCAAAGGGAATTGCACGTACAAGGGAGAACGAGCCAAGATCACAAGACTACGGCCAAGGCAAGAAGGTCGAATTCACGATGGCCCCTAAAAAGGCACAAGGCGCAACCGTAGGAGGATCATCTCCTAACATTCATGTGGACATTTCACCAAACCCACAAGTCCAGGTTTTCTTCCTATTTTTGATTTACGTCGTAATATTTCAATTATGCATGGTTAATTCACGTAAGATGCACTTTTGTGATTGAAAAACCTTGGCTATCTTAAAGAAAATAACTCACAATTGAAGAATCGGTCATTTATATTTCTCAAAGAAACGAACAAAAGAAGAACATAAGACGTCTATGCATTCTTAGCAAATTGTTTTTATGTATTGCAAAGTAGCGAATCTAGATAAACTAATGACCATCATTACAAAGTCGAAATTATTGTAGTACACTTCGATTATGCATGGAAAGATTAAATCGCATGTCGTATTATTAGACATCTCTTTATTCGCAATGATTCATTAAAGAAGATTGCTAACAAGTGTAGGAATTTTGCAAGGCATGGAAATGATTCTAGGGCTGCATGAAGTAGGTTAAACTCTAGACAATTGGCATAAATCTCATTCAAACTACATAGTAGTTAGGAAATGTTGTGTAATGCTCATTCAAGCGTAGGAATATTTCATTCAGAAATGAAGTTAGGGAAAGGCTGCATGGTTCGTTTTAACATAAACCCTAAAAGCTTAGCAGCATGAATCGTGAATGCATCAATGAAAATTATGTCGTAACTTAACATACTCTTTGATCAAGACAATATCTTCATGAATAGACAAGTAAATTGGTTTACCCTAAACACCTAAACTGCAAAGGAATCACTTAGGAATGGTTAAATCGATGCAACATATCCCAAGTGCTGACTAGGGTTTAGCACATTGAGGACGTGACCTAGTCACACTTATTGCCAAGATGAAACTCTCATACCCTAAAGACCTGCCCACATTCACGAAATGTAGGGACAATAGGACATACTTGCAAGAAATGATCTAGGGTTTCTACCCTAAGGATCACTCGCTAAAAGATGAAACTCGGATTGAGTGGAACCCTAGGATCGACGATGTCGGCCTAGTGCAATCGGAAGTGGATTGGATATGAAGACACCCTAAACCCTGTTTCCTATCCAATCATGATTCTGTGATTAGAAGACACCGTTCGATGGGTGAAATAGTCCCATGAATTAAATGCGACACTTATGCAAGAAGTTGCAATGTCACATGATCTTGTGGTTGACCACAAGAGAATGACCAATTCCTCGGAATGAGATTGGCAGATTCTTGCGCAAGTTTATTTTTGCAAGAGGATGAGTACTCATCCTGATATAGTACCTTTCTTGGGAAAAGTGACCAAGATAAAGGGATTAGATATTTGCTTGGAAGCAAAGGACTACCAATAATTTGGAGTAACATATTTTCTATTAATAGAACTTAAGGTATTGATTAAGTTGGGTTAATAGGGTACGGCCCTAACCCAAGGACATAAGGGTTAACAAATAAACCCTTGGGGATCTTGCCAAGTCGCAATTGATCTCGGATCAAATGCTGGATGCATTCGGAGAGAAGGATTCACTCCTTAGCAGTTGGCCAAATAGCGACCACTAGAAATGATTGTGCTTGTAACAGTTTAAAGAGCATTGCTTGCTTTGTTTGCTCAAGGAACTAAAGGATTAAAAGATATCTAATGCTTTAGGTTGAAGGCCTGAAGGGAGAGGCAGCCTCAGTTACCCCCGACTGTCTGCCTGACCCTAACCAAGGGGGTTGTTAGCCGCACTGGGAAGGTAGACCAAACCTGCCACGTGAGGTCTCTCTGTTGGGCACTACTTGGAGCAGGAGGACGCTTGGGTGCCAGGGGGGCCTCTGGCCATAAATCCCTTGCCTTTTGAGCCCTGCACAAGAGGCCAACGTGACTCAGGATTGGATCTCGAGGCCCGCATACTAGTCTATGGGAGGAATCTTGGATTAGTAATCCATGTGGATTGCTGGATAGCCTTTGGTGGATTATGGATAAGCCTATGGGCTGGACTTTATAAATGTATTCCAAAGATAAATATGATAACCTATTGAAAAGGAACTTGTTTGACACTGTTTTTCTATGTCAAGTGCTAAGATTACGTGAAGGAACCAATGCCTAACGGGCTAATTAAGGAAGCTACTTGATGCATGTCCAACTAAATTTGGTAGGTAATTAGGTAACTAAAACAACATGAGGAAAGTGCAGTGGATGTGGCCATGGGTTCGTCCTACGGATGGGTGGTCCTGGTTGGCCGAGAACTTTTCTCAATCATAATGGACAGCAAGAAGATCGTTTCAAAGGAATTGAATAGCAACAGTGTTGACCTAGAGTCTAGGTTACAATAATCCTGGCTTACACTGTTTTAGGGGAACGGAATGGGACTATGCCTCTTGGCAGAGAGGTCGAGCCTTGCATCCCTCTCGTTTTCCATTCTCGTTGAACCAAGTGCAGTGTGAATCCGCTTCGGCCCTGACGTTTCTGCGTAAAGTAGTTCACTTGGGGGTTCGACGCTAGTTGCCATTTAGGAAATGACCATTAGGGGAAACCATGATTTAGGTCGGTCCTAAGTGGGAACGGCCAGAATACTTCCGCTATGTGGCAGACATGGAAAGTCCTAGATTGCAAACCTCGTGACATTCCATGGGAGTGCCGGGCAGAGATTTCTAGACCTCCTTTTCAATGGACTACTAAGATGTGTCCTGAAGGGGAAGGTTGAATGTGTTACACTCAAAGCTTGATTTCGCACCCCGTGCATAGAGAAGACACCACATATATAGTGAGTGAATATCAGTTAAGGATTGGTTGCAATAAAAAGGAACGCACTCAGAGATAATAACAAAATGAACCCACCAATAGGAGATGACCCCAAACATAGAATAGAACCTTGGACCAGGAGACCACCAAGAAGGGCAAGAAGTGAGCACAGTTGAAATTGCAACTATCTCTGACCTACTTAACCTCATAGGCAGCCTAGCAGATGAAGAAACCGTCAGCATGGCAAGAAAATGCACAAACTTTGAAAACGATGAGCTAGACACGATGGACTTCTCGATCGAGATCCAACAAATGATAGGGAAATATGACCTGCAAGTGAAGGTAGATCATCAAGGTAGGCCAGCCTAGAAGATCATAGCCGACATTGAGGAAGAGAGAAAGCTAGCATGACACACGATGCAATGCATGGAGGTATACAATCAAGAATAGCAAGCTAGGAACTTATAGCGAGACATGGAGATGTGAGAGGCCCATCAAATACTAGCTCTAGCCAATAGGAACTGAACATGACCAAATGTAGAGAGGGGGAGAGTGCTAGAAGTAGATCTTACATTGATTGAGCTTCTCACGAAGTGACTCCTAGATAACACCATTCTAGAGCAGAGTGGAATAGCTTTGGAAACCTCATTGCTAGTAGGATTAGGAATCAACCAAGGCTCCATGAGCTAGTAACAATCCTTGCACTTGCGAAGCAATTAGATAAGTATCAACCTAGTGATGACCTATATAGCTTTATAGAGCAGTTCAAGCAAGTTTGTGAGGCAAATGGCCTCACTGGTCTCTCTCAGTGTGCACAAGCCTTTTGCTTATGCCTAGGCGATAAGGGCAGAACATTGTATACTAGCTTAGACATGGCGGATATGACCAACTTCAATGACCTCAAGAGTCTCTTCATTAAGAGATTCTCTGAGGTGGCATATTTTGACAACCTCATAGTTGACTGATGAATGTCAAGCAGATGGACAAGGAAGACATTAGGGACTACGTTACTCACGTGCGAAGTCTCTTTAAGAGGATCATGTGGAAGCTTTCGCTCAACTGCCAAGACCCACGGACCGCTTATTGTTTCAAGCGTTCCAAGCCGCGCACTAATGGCTACCTCTAACATAACCGATGCGCCATCCATATCTATGGGTGTAGTGAGCTTACCTCCATGCCGTTCGAGTTACCTCCTCTCTCGCGCACTCCGGTAGCTCCACGATCCAAGTGAAAGCTTCAAGCAAACTCCATCCTCAAGCTCCACGCTCCAAGCTCCATTGCCACGAGCAAGACAAGAGAAGAGAAAAGAAGAGAAGAAGAGAGGAGAAGATGGAGAGCTTCTCCTCCTCGGTCCCTCACCCTCACACCCTCACTCCCTCACACTCTCACACTCCCTCTCTCAAGCACAAGCTCAAGCAAGCAAGAAGAAGAAGAAGAAGAAGAAGAAGAAGAAGAAGAAGAGCTACTTTTGGTCACACACAAGAATGAGCTTCTCATTCACTTTTCAACTTTATATATAAAACCCTAAATCCCTTTTGGGCGGTCATCCCCATTTCCCCTTTTTTACATGGCCGGCCGTAGCCTAGGCCCCGTTTTCCCATTGTTCTTCTATCTTCCTAGCTTCCTTTCCACCGCCCGTCTACATTTACAAATTGCACGGGTGAGAGCCCGGCGCTCCTTGAATTAAACCATGATGTGCTTGCGCTCTTTTACAAAAGTTTTGACTTGCGCTTTTCCTTGTGCGCCTTTCTCCCTTATTTAGGACTCTTCCCCTTGTGCGTCTTTGTCTTCGTTTCTCTTTGCCTTGGCCTTTGTCTTTATATTCTGTTTTAGCTTTCTGGATTTTCCACCGCCTGGCACTCTTTTACAAGATTTCAGGGTGCGCCTTTGTATTTTAAAATGCACATTTCCCCTTTTGCATTTGGACTTTTAAGGTTGCCCTTGCGCTTTTGGCCTTTTCTCCTATTGTTTCTTCAGTTGGGCTACCTTTTTTCCGCCTTTGCCTTGCATCTTTTTTATTTCCTTTTGCTTTCGTCGTGTTGGGGTTAACATTACCCCCCTCCTAGACGAGTGCCAGTTCCATGGCACTCACCGTCGTAGGTAGCAAGTGTTTAGCATGCACCAAAGACATGGGTGGCAAGGACGTCTATGGTTACCATGGCAGAGTGTTGGTAGTGGTGGGGAGGAACGTCATTGGGGGCACATTGGTGGGTTGAGTGGTAGGTGGTAGGGCAATGGGAGTTGGTGGTAGGGCTATTCTTTGGGGGGGTTGCACTGATGGAGTACAAGTGGCAGTTTTTTGGGGATTCTGTACATGCTGATTCTTGGCAGGCTTACACGGTGATAAGGATAGGAATTCAGAGTTGAGTGTTGATGAAGAGCGAACGACACCTTCGTTGGAGTCTTCAATACCTGCAATTGAAAACCTCTCATGTGTCTCTCCCTAAGGGGTAGTGCTAGTCTTTTTATCGTGCACAAGACATATTTTGATTAGTTTGGGAGACAGGTCGAACTCTAAGTAAGCTGAGAGTATTGTCCTGCACTTGAGGACCCAAACTGTGTATATACTATGGTGCAGATATTATGGGAGTGCTTGTGCATACTTAGATAGTACGTAGTTAGAAGACCGCGGGCTAGTTTCTCGTAACAATGTGTTGATGAAGCAAAGTTGTCCGTGTTGAGAAGAAGTACATGTGAAGGTATATGAGATATCCTTTGCATTGTGACTGCATGACATAGCATAATTGAATACAGGGACACCGCACTTTCGGTAGCTGGAAGCTATTGGACTTGCTTGATGAGGACGGTGTACATTTCATGGCCAATCGTGCGGTGCTTACCACAATTGATTGCAATGGTATTAAGGTAGAGTACAAGAGGGAATGGTGCAAACGGGTTAGGGTGACAGGTCTAAACATAGGCGAGACAAGCTCCCTAGGTGTGTCCTGTTCTTGATGTGCCTTGAACAATTGTGGGTGATGCTAAAGGGCTAGGGGACTAGGGACGGAGCCAGTCGATCAAGATCACTAGACGTACCTAATTTGAGGACCCCTAGGTGCCGTGCTGTGATTGTGGGTGCGTCTTTTCGTTCATTTCTTTTATTGTTTTTTTTTCTTTTTTCTCTTTTTTTCCTTTTTTTTATTTTTTGTTTCTTTTTCTTGTGCTTTTTTCTTTCTTTCTTTCTTTCTTTCTCTTCTCTTTTTTTTTTTTTTTGACTTGCCTGAGTACAACCATTGCAATATGTTGAGGCTATCAATCTTTTAGTGGGTTGGAAAATATCAAGCTTCGAAGGCTCAAGAAATGGATATTACAGTGATGATTGTGCCCTAGCCTCGTTGTTAGAGAAGCAGTTGTTGAGATGGGGAGATACACTTGAGATATTGCAAATCTCCTTGCGACACACGAGATGTTGGTACAATTGAGGTAACGATTTCCGTGAACCAACTATAGAGCTTGACCCAGAAAGAGAGCGTAGCCCATGAATACGCTTTGGGCTATGCGATGTGGGCGGTCGGCAAGGGTGATTTTTGCTTTCAACAGCGTGGATTTGTCGCGGCTCTTTGTGGGGTGATGGTCTTGCGGTGATCGGGCATTGAACACTTTTGCACAAAGACCTGTATCATCCTGTATCCACTTGTCACTTCATGAGAGTACATGCATGGTATATGTCATAACTATAATAAACCAGTGCAATGCAAGGAGGCATCACTTATCTGAATTCTATGGTGTTGACTTAGATATTTATCACCTACGCTTGATTAGCTTTTTCTTTTGCTAAAGACATGAAATATATTAAATGCAGATATGAAAAGTTCGTACAATTCGGGAACATGTCAATACTGAACCATTTAAAGGCAAAAAGTCCTGGCCAGGTAGCATTTGATAAGCCTTTATTCAACATGGGGATACTCCATTTGTACGAGGCGGGGCGAGTCTGGGTGGTCGGGTGACTGGGGCTCTGCTAGTGCGGGGCTCCCGTAGGGTTGGGTAGGGAACATGTTGGTTGGGACATGAATGGTGTAGTCCCGGGCCACCACCATTTCCAAAATACCTTTAAATAGTTCATTGAATTCTTCCCTGTCCCGAGCTGCCCTTTTTGCCCTTGAGCATCTGGTGCCCGAGCGTATGTTGGGGGTTTGTGCCACTGGTGTTGCCACATTGTGTGCGCCTCGTTGAGTGTCCACTCCCCTGGCCCGTGGATTCTTTGGCCTTCGTCTGGGGCGGTGTCGCTTAGGGCTGCGTTGCTTGGCGTATCTTTTAAGAGTGGGCACGTAGCGCACCGGCGGAGGGGCATGTGCTGCATGTTCCCGTCGGCTGCGGAGAGTGTCCTTGCAAGCTAGCTGCCCTTGGTTCTCCATGTTTGCCTCGCGGGGGGCCTGTAAGATGCGAATCAAGGATTAGGATTTGTCACATGATAAGACCATTCATATGTAAGGGATTATAGTGCATTTTATCAAGCGCATAGGACGAGAAGGGGAGGGGTGGGGCATGCAGTGTTGTTGTAGAGGGATGGCCCCCGTGATGTATGTTTAGCCTCCTGCCATTAGCAGATCTTGGTTCACGCCAAGTTACGTTGGCTGGCGGTCATGGATTTAGGCAGGGCTCCTCCTCGGAAGGATAGACCAGAAAGGGAAGAAGGTGTATAGAAAGGGACTACACCCTGTCTACACCATTAGAGTTGTTGGTCAAGGCTTCCTATGGCGGTAATGTGGGTTGCATGCCCTTCACTTGGAGGTGGGAATGGTCACACAGCTTTTAAATGCATGATGAGAGGAGGACTTGAGAAGCTTAGCCAGTCAGACCCAACTCTTCTCCCTGCGCTTGACTATCATTGCTTGTGTGTGTTGATATTGTTTATACATGGTGACACAAAAATCAGTGTTTATTTATATACATATTTATGAATCCATGTCAGTTCACGAGGATAAGAACCAATTGTGGAACTCGGGGTTGTACTGGAGAGTGGCACACACATCCAGCACTCATGGTAGCTTACTTAGTACTGATAGATATTTTGCCACATCGAGCAGCATGGACCCTTGTCCGAGTCTACTGGCAACATGTAGCTCCTCCTCAGTGAGAACCTTATCCAACAGAGAGTTTTCTTGGCTAGGTTCACCCAAGTCTATACCCCAAATGGCAGTCAGCACTCAAAGGGAAGTTGGTGCCACATAGGTTGGGTCCCTTTGGGATCGCCATTTGGCCAATCACTCCTCAGAGACTGTCATGATCTGAGCCCCCTACTTCGGCCATTACAACGCGGAGTTCGCACCAACGCTGCTCAAATTGACTCTGGCCTGCTGACAGTCGCTTTAGTTGCTCTATGTCTACGAGATTAGGTCGGTAGAGCACTTCATTGAACGTGACGGTTAAGCGCAATTCGTCAACCTCCTTGTCCGAGATGAGTTGCAAGCATTCGTGTAGGAGCCTACTATAGCGCCCATCAAGGTGTTCCTGCTCTTCCCAAGATAAAGGGAAGGGCAAGTAATCTCCAAGCTGCTCCTTGGGGATTGTGCCCATGTCCGCAAGGACGTAAACGCATGCAAACACCTTGAGCTTAGCATCCAACTCAGTTAAGCATTTTGCGACACTTCTATGTTCAACGAGGGCTTGCTCAGTTGCTATTTCATGCAAGGTTCTAGGAGGTTGCCTAGGCTTTAGCATAGCTGCGGGTTCATGCCTATATGAGCAAGATTGGTCAACACTAGGATTGCTCATGCTCTTGGGGTTTCCTTGTTTCTCTTGAGGCTTCATTATTGGATCATAGTTCTCCTTGGGTGTGACTGGTGTGAATTCATCACCCTGTCGTGACAGTGTTGTATCCACTCTTGATTGGTCGATACGAGTTCTATTGTCGGTGGATTGAGTGTTGAAAGAAACTATTGATGGCAACGGTTGCTTTGATTTTTCAGAGCACACGGATGTGTCTGAGGTTTCACTACTATTAGGAGAGGCATCAATGGGCTCATTGGTGGATGGAGTCGATGCTTTATTCATCAGCTCTCCAGCACTCTTCGTCCCAATGTCCTTGGGGTCCGCAACCACCTGGAACTACTATTGTTTTCACTGTTTCCTCCTCTTTTTCTTGGTTAGCGTAGGTGCATCTAACGTCTCAGGACCCTGAGCTATATCAACTGTTGATGTGCTTGGTCGGGCCTCAGCATTTCCCTTCTCTAGAGACTCCTCATGGGACCTAGTTGTGTCCTGCGGAGTAGCCTCGCCAGGTTGCATGGGTACAACTGTCTCCCTTTTGGGGGAGTGTAGCTCTTCCGCCCGTTCCTATATGCCAAACTCCTCCAACCTAGGCTTTAGGCGCTTTGAAGTGCTGGAGTTTTTAAGGAGGTAGGTCGCGACACCTCCTTCACAAGGATACGTTCCGCAAGGGGTGTTGTCACGGCCAAAGATTGTGACTACTGTGGTCCCTGATTGGAAGTAGTGGTGGCTAGTTCAGTGGACTGGCTACCATTGGTAGACTGCGGTGTCAAGTCCTTGGGTAGATCAGAAGTGGTTGTGCCTTCTGTTGCCCTTTGCATATTCACTTGTGTAGGTTGAGCAGCAGCACGAGGCTGCTGCTGCCGTGCTTCCCGTGTCCATTTAGATGAAGGGGATGTAGGAGATTTGGGACTCCTACGTGGGCTTGGCACTGACTGGAGAATTTGCTCGTGATTGTTAGATGTTTCTGTCATTATCTTTGTTGAGCAATCAGCCTCATCCTAAGCAATGTTGTGCCTGTGGTGCTCATTATCCTCTTGGGAAGTCAACGGCTCTCTGGGCACTAGTGGACCTTGTGCATGCTCGACGGTTACCTCTGATATCTGCTTGCTAAGTATGCTAGACTAGGGATCCACTTTTTGATAGGCCATGTTTGGTTTCTTGATTTCGACCATGAGGGGCTCGGTCACTCCACTGTTTTTGACTTGGGACTTGGTTTTTCGTTTAGATCTCCTCCTACGCTTCTTTGCTCTTGATATGTCCTGGCCTTCACTCGACAAAGGAGGTTTAACAGGGGGTTTTGGTACCCAAATCCATCGGTTGCCTGCATAATATCCTTGAGCACGTAGCAATGCTTTGGATATCCATCGTGGCATTGTGCTGACTCTCCATCGATGCCTTCGTCTATAAGGCTTGGGCTTATTTTGGGGTCTTCTACAATATTCTAAGTCCAAAGGCTGTCCTTGGCATTGTCTCCTGACCTTCTTGTTTCCAGCATGGCCTCACTCACTGGTTCTCATTGTTCGACCTCTGCTTGTATTAACTCTTCCAACAAGTCCTCGCTCTGGTCTCAGCAGGCTTGACTGTTATGTCAACACCTTGCTTACCTTTCCCTCGAGGTTCGATGAGGTCACCCTTTCTAAAGGTCGTGACTATCCTCACACCCGGTAGTGTCAGGTGTATCCTCTATGCTACATAGTTAGCCTCACACTTGGTCACCCTTTTGAAGGGTCTTCCTAGGAGGATTTCTTTCCCGCAACTAGCACTATTTGGAGGAACATGAAATAGGATAGGCAAGCTTTCCATTTCAATTGTCGCAAGGATCTGGCACTTCCCCATGAGTGTTTGTGGGCGTCCCCCATAAGGGCTAAGAGTTGCACTAGTCAGTGTGAGCTCTGGTTGGCCTAATAGGGTCCATGATTCATAGGTCAAGATGTTAAAATCTACTCCTTCATCAATCAGAGCATCAATAGTATTCTCTCTTTTCGCAGTGAGTTTGACCCTAAGATAAGCAGGTGGTACTATGTCTTCATCTTCTGGGTCCTGGCTTGTAAATTTAAGCCTTCTGACAGATGCCCTTGAGTCCCCACTTGCATGACTAGACGTGGATTCTCCACCAATGTCTTGGGTTTTCTGTGCAGTGTTGCTCAAGGTACATCTCTCGTCAAAAGTGTCATGTCTAGTCATCCTTGCATTGATAGCTTGATGATGTTGCATTCTGCTTCGACTAGACACAGTTTGAACACAATGTACATGTGTTCTTATGGTGTGGCCTTTTTTCCCTGGATGGCTAGATTGGCCCGTTGAGGTTCTAGGGTCTCTGTTTCTCTCTATTTGGGTATGGGCTTTTGGTTGCTCTTTTACAAGTGAGGATCCATGCTCGTGTAGAGCCATTACTACACTAAGGTCCAATTTGGACGACCTATCACGACGTGCGTTTTCCCTCCAACCTACTTGGGGGAGGTGCGGAGGGGCAGAGCCCCCTCTGCGGGGGTCCAAGGGGGGGTAGTCCCCCCCGGCCCGCAGGGCCGTTACGGTAAAAGCCATGCACAATTTGGAGGACCATTTATAGCCAAATTTTGAACTATGTGCTCTAAATTTTAGCCCAGTGATGGATCTGTGATGTGCCTTTAGCTCTATGTAGCCTTTGGGGTCAATCTCGAGGTTCAGATATGTCAAAATTTGTGTTCTAGATACCTATCCGATTTTGACAGTTTTCTGTCCGATTCTCAGATGTCCGATTTTCAGGAGTCCGATTATTAGAATCGGACGTCCGATTCTGGGTGGTCCGATCAGCCCAGTGGTTCGATTTTGGTCACGTTCGATTTCTGGAGTCGGATCGAAAAAGTGGTCCAATTTTGGGAATCCAATTGGACAGGGTGGTCTGATTCTAGTAGTCCGATTTTGGACTGATCCGATTTTGGACTGGTCCGACTGGTTTGATTCGGATAGGGGTGGGTCCGATTTCCTTGATCGGATGAGGCGTCCGATTGGACAGGTTGGTCCGAGTGTTCAGGTGGTCCAAGTGTCCGAGTCGGACGGGGTTGGTCCGATCGGACAGGATGGTCCGATCGGACGGTTGTCCGAGCATCCGATTATGGACTAGTTCGATTCTGGGTGGTCCGATTATGGTCTGGTCCGATTCTGGGTGATCCGATTCTAGGACTCAGACGGCCTGGTCCAATTCTGGGACTTGGACGGCTTGGTCCGATTTTGGGACTCGGACGGTCTGGTCCGACGGCGCGGACGGCGGCCCGCAAGTTGTGCGCGTTGCCTCTAGGCTGACGTCTACTACACCGAATCGTCCAACGCCTTCTTGATAGGTACAAGACACTACAAGGGAATGCTAGACATGCCTAGAATCACTGTGGTGCTTGAATCAAACGGCACTCCCAGGATCTATGCCCCTATTTCCTTGTTTTAGCTTGTTATATAGCAACATAAAACCCTACTGTTTGCTTCTTTTTCTTTGTTTTTTCTTATCCTAAATGCATACAAATCACAAAGCAATCACCTATACTACTCCAACATGCTTTTCCAAATCCAAAAAACCAAAACCTACTTGCTAAGGAGATCGAATACCTCTTCAAACTCCCTCGCTTCCTACCTATCTACCTCAAGCAATGGTTTGGGGAAAACCCTACTCCAATGCTCGATTCGAAGTGCGCAAGCGCTCAAGGCTTGAATCAGTTGGTCCCGGCAACGGAACCAAAATGTGGAAGCTTTCGCTCAACCGCCAAGACCCACGGACCGCTTATTGTTTCAAGCGTTCCAGGCCGAGCACTAATGGCTACCTCTCACATAACCGACGTGCCATCCATATCTACAGGTGTAGTGAGCTTACCTCCATGCCGTTTGAGTTACCTCCTCTCCCGCGCACTCCGGTAGCTCCAGATCCAAGTGTAAGCTTCAAGCAAGCTCTATCCTCAAGCTCCACGCTCCAAGCTCCATTGCGGCGAGCAAGACAAGAGAAGAGAAGAAGAGAGGAGAAGATGGAGAGCTTCTCCTCCTCGGTCCCTCACCCTCACACCCTCACTCCCTCACACTCTCACACTCCCTCTCTCAAGCACAAGCTCAAGCAAGCAAGAAGAAGAAGAAGAAGAAGAAGAAGAGAGTTACTTTTGGCCACACACAAGAATGAGCTTCTCATTCACTTTTCAACTTTATATACAAAACCCTAAATCCCTTTTGGGCGGTCATCCCCTTTTTCCCTTTTTTACATGGCCGACCGTAGCCTAGGCCCCGTTTTCCCATTGTTCTTCTATCTTCCTAACTTCCTTTCCACCGCCCGTCTACATTTACAAATTGCACGGGTGAGAGTCCAGCGCTCCTTGAATTAAAAAATGATGCATTTCGCTCTTTCACAAAAGTTTTGACTTGCGCTTTTCCTTGTGCGCCGTTCTCCCTTATTTAGGACTCTTCCCCTTGTGCGTCTTTGTCTTCATTTCTCTTTGCCTTGGCCTTTGTCTTTATCCTCCGTTTTAGCTTTCTGGATTTTCCATCGCTTGGCACTCTTTTACAAGATTTCAGGATGCGCTTTTGTATTTTAAAATGCACATTTCCCCTTTTTCATTTGGAATTTTAAGGTTGCCCTTGCACTTTTGGCATTTTCTCCTATTCTTTCTTCAGTCGGGCTACCTTTTTTCCGCCTTTGCCCTGCGTCTTTTTTATTTTATTTTGGTTTCTTCGTGTTGGGGTTAACATATCTCGACCAATGAATGACCAACGGAGAGAGTTGTATCCATGGTGTTTATCAATGGAATCCATAGCAAAGAGCTCTATAAGGCCTTAGAATGCAACTCAAGTTTGTAGAGAGATGTGCTGGCCAAAGTCTTTGTGAGGTGCCTCCTCCAATAAAGCAAGAGGAGTCCTCTTAGTAGTCGACTGAAATTCATATCCATGCATATCACCATTGCGTATCCCCATGGGAAATATTTGACTTAGTTAAACATGGGAATCTCAGTTCTACTTTACAAGGGAAGCATGGACGACCCCTAATAGTAATCTAATGCCCACCTAAGAAAGACCACTTTGTAATCAATCAAAGGCAAGAGTGAAGTTAACATCACACTTGGTTCAAAGAGAGTGAGAGACAAGGGAGAGTGTAACTTGATCCCCCTACCCATAAGGTAAAATCTCAACTTCGACCCCCTAAAATGGTATTAAACCTACTAATTAATCCTACTGGTATTGGGAGGGTCATGATTTAATTAGTTCTATCTAGTGTTGAAAAGTTACCCAACTTATTGGGTCCACCTAGCCATAGGTGTCAAATCGTCAGGATCGAATTCTCCCACTTTTCTTGATGGGGTTTGCTTAGTTTTCTAATTAGCAAAGCATACTACCACATTGTTTGGACATATAAAATCAGCTTTCTTTTATTACTCCATTAGACTGGGTTCGTTAAACTCAATCTTTAGTACATAACAAAAAATTTAAAAATCAAATACTTTATTTCAACATCACTTCGCAGAGTGGTACGAACCATTCTTTTGCAGAAAGACATCGTCCAACCTAGGATCTTTGTAATATTTCTACTACAAAATATTACGACCCCAGATCCCATGCAGAAGCAATGAAATTGTGTGAAGGCATCCTTGTTGCATCTCGCAAAAAGGATAGGGCTTATGACACATAATGCACTTATGTAATAAATTCCTGGTTGTGACTCGTGTATAAAATAATTGTAGACAGACATTAAATGATGTCTAAATAGTTGCAATGAAAGGAAAAGATTTATGAACTTTGACAAAAAACATATATTATGCAATTCACATGCAATGAATAGTTACATTTTAGGTTGAGTTAAGTGATAAAGGAAGGATTAAATCAATGATGTATTCATTGGCATCTGGTCATGAAAGAATGATGCATCCATGCATAGAGTTCTTTGATCAAAATTTGCAATAGGGAAAGGATGCACCTTCATTAAAATACAATAGCTTTGAATTTGATGCATATACGTAGGATTTACAAGAAATAGTTCTGAATGTCAACTAATACCGTTTAGGGCAAGGAAAAGAAAGATCATTGTAGATCCTATAGTTGCATAGAAGAAAAAGGTCTATGGTCTTGAAATTGCATATTCGCATGGAATGATACATCGCATAGATCTTGTAGTTACTTCCATCTTTTAGGGAAACTTCTTGCAAACTTTAGAGGGAAATATTTGCATCTCTAAGCGAAGGATCATCTTTATCTGTAAGACAATTAGATCAATTAAGTAAATCATATGTAAATGTAACTCGCATGAGATTCATAAAGGCGTACGACGAACACCTCAATGTGCCAGGTTACGTTAAGTTACGTTAAAATTCTGCTTAGTATCACACTTAGGATGCCGATTTAATATTTTCGATCTTAAAAGTTCAACCCATATTCACGAATGTTAGGGTTATCAAACCAATCATGCACGAATGATCTAGGATTCTCACCCTAAGGATCAGTTGACAAAATGCGAGACTTTTGGAAGGAATTTTAGGGGTCCTAGGGCCAAAACATTTATCAGCCTAGTAGGATCAGGGTTTTGGATTGGGGTCAATAGGACTCCCAAACCCTATACCATGATCAAGAAATACCGCATGATGGGAGATATAATTCCACAAGTTAGGTACTGACACCTATCCCGTGCAACAAACGTGCAAGGCCATATGCTCATGCATCTAAATCACAAGTTAGTACTGCTATACCTTAGACCAAGGTTGGCAAGTTCTAATTACAAATTAGTTTATGTAAGGAATTGAGTTGTTGCCCTACTACAATACTCCCTCTTGGGAACTGTTTTGCCAAGCTTAGGGTAGTGGTGAATTGCCAACGAGCAATTTGACCAACCAAAACGACGGGGTTGTCCAGAAGCTATTCAATTATAACATAAGGGAACCCAAGGTAGTAACAATTTGGAGTCAACTGGGTATAAACCCTATCTCAAGGAAAAAGGGTAAACAAGTAACCCAGCTTGCTAAACCTTTGGGATCTTGCCAAGTCGTGAATGATCCACGATCGAATGCTGGAAGTATTCAGGGAGAAGGAATCACACCTTAGTAGTTGGCCGTACGAACGTCCACTGGAATGCTCGTGATTGTACACTTAGTTGCATTGTTTGTAAATCTTTTCTCAAGGAACTAATTCAGGAAAAAAAACTAATGCTTCAGGTTAAAATCCTGGAGGGAGTGGCAGTATCAGTTACCTCTAACTGTTTGCCTAACCCTATCCAAGGGGATTGTTAGCTATACCAGGTACGTGGACCGAACTTGCCGTGAGAGGTCTCTCCGTGGGTGCTACTTGGAGCAGGAGGACTCTTGGGTGCCAGGGGAGGCTCTGGCCGTAAATTCCTTGCCTCTAGATCTTGTACAAGAGGCCGACGTGACTCAAGATGGGATCTCGAGGCCCGTATACTAGTCAAGGGGCGGAACTTGGAATAGCGATCCTTGAGGATTGTTGGGATAGCCTTCAGGCAGGATATTTGGTGTATTCCAAAGACTATGATTAATAAAGATCAAATGTTGAAAAGAAACTTGCTTGACATTGTTTTTCTATGTCAGTGCCTAAGTTATGTGAAGGAACCAGTGTTTAATTGGTTAATTACAGAAGTTGTTTTTGCTTGTCAAACTAAATGTGGTAGGTAATTAGATAACTAAGAAACCCGAGGAAAGTGCGGTGGATGCGACTTAGGGTCTGTCCTACGGAAGGGTGGTCCCGGTTAGCCGGGAATTTTTCTTAAAGGAATTGATAGCAAAGTAGTAATGACCTAGAATCAATAGAGTTAGAGTCCCGATTTATGCTGTTTTAGGAGAACGGAATGGGACTATGCCTTACGAGCAGAGAGGTCGAGCTTCGTATCCCTCTCATTTTCCATTCTCCTTGAACCAAGTGCGGTATAAATCCGCTTCGACCTTGATGTATCTATGCAAAGTGGTTCGACGCTAGCTACTTCCTAGAAACTTGACTATTAGGAAAACCCTAACTCAGGTCAGTCCTAAGTGGGAACGGTCAGTTGCTTCTGCTTCGTGGCAGACTCGGGAAGACCTTGATCTCAAACCCCATGACATTCCTTGTGAGTTTCGGGCGGTGCTTTCTAGACTCTCTTCCCGATGGGCTGCTAAGACGTGTCCCACAAGTGGACAAGGGGGACACGTTACGGTTGGTATCAGAGCAAACCAAGGGGATCCAATACTTACAAGGGAATTTAATGAGGGGACGTAGAGCAATGTTGCCGTTAAGAACATTTCCTTACTTACTTATGGATGCTAGGCTGCAGAGTCGCGAAGCATGGAACACATTCTTGGTATTCCAGGTTATGTTTATGACTACAATGCGTGCTTTCGATTATCGACGGAGGCTAAACATGATGAATATTCTAGACCACATCTACAATCCTTCACCCCTATACGTGGAACGGAGATGGACGGGTGAATCAGGGATATATTACATAGCAGCCCACTGACTTGCGTACCTTCAAACAAACTTGAAGATAATCAAGTGGATGGAGGATTTAAAGATCGTGAAGCTATTCATCTTTGTCGAGGCTCACGCGAATGCAACCGTGCATGTCGGCAGTCGAAAAGTCAAGCAGAACAAGTATGTGTACAAAGAAGTGACTCAAGTAATCCCTGCCGACAAAATCAAGGTGCTGGGATGTTATGAGAAGAACGGGTATCAAAGGAAGGGATACCCCAAGCTTCCTATGACCTATCGATTCCTGAAAATCCATGAACCCTCTCCATATTATTACTCAGTCCCTATAGCTGAATGTAACACAATCCTATTCTCCCCAAACTAATGTGCCAATCAGCTTGTCCTATCTTCCCAAAATAAATGTACTTAAAAGGGCTATGCCCACATGAATGAATAAGATTTTTATCATTGTCTGTCAAGGCTATAAGTGTTGGTAAAGGAGTTAAGTGATTAGGTCACTTGGCTAAAAGCTGAACTGGGCATGTGAGAAACGTTTAGTAAATTTTAACGTAAAGAATCTTATTGCCTAGGTGCAACCTCAAGTGCAGATTCAGGATATCTTTAGACCCTATCTTGATGCAGGATATCTTGATGACTTTGTACTCATCTTCTTTGACGATACCCTAGTCTACTCCAAGCAGGAAAAAGATCATGAACCCTAGCTTCTCATTGTTCTTGAAACAATGAGAGCACACAAGCTTTATGCCAAGAAGAAGAAGTGTGTATTTTTCAAGCGATAGATCGAATATCTCGAATTCATTGTATCAGCAGAAGGAATTTCAGTAGATCCGGCCAAGGTCAAAGACGTTCTGGAATGGCGAACACCAACTTCTGTTGTAGTTTTCTTAGATTGACAAGATGGTACAGGGTCTTTATTAAAAACTATGCTTTGATTGCAACACCTCTGACTAATCTACTAAAGAAGCAAGTATCAATTGTATGGTCACCTGCTGAACAGACCAGCTTTGACAAACTAAAGCAAAGCTTGGTATTAGCACCCATCCTAAAACTTCCTGATCTTGGGAAGGAGTTTAAAGTGATAACTGATGCTGGTGCACTTGCCCTAGAATGTGCACTCTTACAAGAAGGTCATCCCATAACATACTCTTCAAGGAAACTCAAGAGCCATGAAAGGAATTATGCTACCCATGATCTGGAGCTGTTGGCTGTCATCCATGCTCTCAAACTTTGGACACACTACTTGTTGGGTAAAACATTTGCCTTAGTAATGGACCACAAAAGTCTTAAATGGATTTTCACCCAAAATGAGCTCAAAATGAGGCAACGTCGATGGATTGAAGTACTGGAAGAATATGACTTTGAAATCAAATACTGGCCTAGGAAGGAGAATGTAGTTGCTGATGCACTCAATCGCAAGGCATTTCTAAATTCTCTGATTTTGCAAGATTCATCAACAGCAAGATCTCTAGCCACAAAGGTATCCATGCCAAACAACCCAATTCTTGAGCTAGCTAGAGAAGAGGCATGTCATGACCCAACCTATATTGCTAAGGGAGATCCCCATCAAAGATCAAGACCCAAAGTTGGAAACGAAGTATCAAGAATTCTCTATCCATAGTGGACTTGTCTACTTTAGGACAAGATTATGTATCTCGGCAAGCCAATCACTCAAGCAGAAGATACTTTGGGAAGCTCATGACTCCCCTTTCTCAGGACATCCTAGCTATGCCAAGACCCTTAATGCGGTCAGGAAGAGCTATTATTGGGATAGGCTTAAAGGTGACATTCTCAAATATGTCACCGAATGTTTGTCTTGTCAATGCATTAAGGCCAAACACGTCAAAATGCTAGGGAAATTGCAACCACTGGACATTCCCTAAATGAAATGGGAATTCATTAGTATGGACTTTGTTGTTGGCCTACCCCAAGTTTAGGGAGGATACAACTCCATTATGGTCGTGTAGATATGCTCACCAAGGTTGAAAATCTTATCCCTGTTAAGAAAAACTATAAAGCCTCAGACATCGCAAGGTTATTCATCAAGGAAATATTCAAACTACATGGGTTACCCAGAATAATCATTAGTGATCGTGACTCTCTCTTCACCTCACCCTTTTGGAGGGCCATCTTTGAGGCCATTGGGACTCAACTCTATTTCAGTACAGCTTATCATCCCCAAACTGATGGTCAAACATAACGAGTCAACCAAGTCATTGAAGATATGCTTAGGGCACACTGCTATCGCGAACCCAAAAAGTGGATTCAATATTTGCCACTAGTTGAGTTTGCCTATAGTGCTTCTTACCAACAAAGCATTCATGTGATCCCTTTTCAAGCACTGTATGGGCACGATTGTCGTACTCCTTTGAGATTTTTGGATCCAACATTGAGGGTTGAAGCTTCAAAGAAGATGCTGGAAGACATGGATGACCAAATCAAATCAATAAGGGAGGACATCCAAGCCACCAAGGATAGACAGAAGGCTTACGCAGACTTGAAACAGCAAGACAGAACCTTCGCTGAAGGTGATATGGTCTTTATTTGCATACGTTCAAAGAAGAGTTCCCTGTCCTTGGGTGAATGCAAAAAGCTAAGTCCAAGGTATTGTGGACCCTACAAGGTTCTCAAGTGCCTAGGGCCTAATGCTTACAGACTTCAACTCCCCGAAAACCTAAAAGTTCATAATGTATTCCATATCAGCCTATTGAAAAAGTATGTGCCTAACCCTAGTCACATGCTTGATGATCAACAAATTGTAATGCCTAGCCAAGGAGTCCTTGAGCTATGACCTGACAGAATCCTAGAGGTTAGGGAGAGGCATTTGAGATCCAGGACCTTGAGAGAATACCTCATCCAGTGGAAAGATTACCCCGAAGAGGATGCCACTTGGATGGATGAAAGTACTCTCAACCAACAATACTCCTAGATCTTCTCGAGATGAGGACATCTTGATTCCCCTAAGGGGGAGAGAATGTAATATTTCTACTACAAAATATTACGACCCCAGATCCCACGCAGAAGCAATCTCCCGCGACAAGAAACTCTGGTCTAAGTGCTCCCCCTCGTGTACTAACAAACCCAGCCCTTGCATTGTGCATAGGAGACCGTGGCTCAAAAAATCGTAACCCACCGCGGGAACTCCCCTTCAAGGGAAAAAGGAACAATTAATAAATTGCAAAATTTATATATATATAAACTCCCTCTCCTTCACCTGTTGCATGGCAAGGAGAGGGAGTGTGTGTAGGAGAGGGAATGGGAAGTGGAGCATGCAATCTGCCACCTGTGTGGCCACCCCCACACCCCCCCCACCCACATTCACCCTATAAAACCCCCTCCCAAGATTGGGGGGCATCGTGGAGGGAGCTGCCTGCCGTCAAACTACCCGTGCCATGCAGCCAGGACTACTGCCATCATTGCTAGGCTGCTGCCGCCATCTCCATCATCATCATCATCATCATCCTCATCATCATCATCCTCACCATCGTCATCCTCACCATCATCACTCCAATCATCTTCACCAACACACGTCATCTCTATTTCTTCTAGAAGCTTGAGAAGCTTCTATTGAAGCTTCTCTAGGCCAAGTTCACCTGTGCCTCTCGGTTTTTTTAGACTGTGTCTTGCAAGGATCGATTCCTGTGCAGCAAAGGAGATCTCGAGCAGTAGTAACTTCGAAGCTCGTAAGGGAGCCAAGGAAGAGTTCGCTGAGTCGAAATTTACTTCGTCAATGGCTCCTAAGAAAAAGTCGAGAGGAGCGCATGCGGGAGCTTCCACCCAAAGTATGAGAGTGGACAATGCCCCGATATTGAATGCCCAGGTTTTGAAAAATATCCCCACATGGAAAGGATGCATAAAGCATGTTTTAATTCACATAGGAAACTTAAATGCATTGGAAAATTTATATACTCGTTCGATTTACAAAAGTTTAGTTGCATGACGAGTACTTGCATTTGATTGCACTTTCATGATCAAGGGTAGTCACATTTTTGAACGTATGATGCATAAGTTAAAAGATGAAATTGTGCGAAGGCGTCCTTGTTGCATCTCGCAAAGGATAGGGCTTATGACACATAATGCACTTATGTAATAAATTCCTGGTTGTGACTCGTGTATAAGATAATTGTAGATGGACATTAAATGATGTCTAAATAGTCGCAATGAAAGGAAAAGATTTATGAACTTTGACAAAAAACATATATTATGCAATTCGCATACAATGAATAATTACATTTTAGGTTGAGTTAAGTGATAAAGGAAGGATTAAATCAATGATGTATTCATTGGCATCTGGTCATGAAAGAATGATGCATCCATGCATAGAGTTCTTTTATCAAAATTTGCAATAGGGAAAGGATGCACCTTCATTAAAATACAATAGCTTTGAATTTGTTGCATATACGTAGGATTTACAAGAAATAGTTCTGAATGTCAACTAATACCGTTTAGGGCAAGGAAAAGAAAGATCATTGTAGATTCTATAGTTGCATAGAAGAAAAAGGTCTATGGTCTTGAAATTGCATATTCACATGGAATGATACACTGCATACATCTTGCAGTTACTTCCATCTTTAGAGAAAGTTCTTGCAAACTTTAGAGGGAAATATTTGCATCTCTAAGGGAAGGATCATCTTTATCTATAAGACAATTAGATCAATTAAGTAAATCGCATGTAATTGTAACTCACATGAGATTCATAAAGGCATATGATGAACACCTCAATGTGCCAGGTTAGGTTAAGTTATGTTAAAATTCTGCTTAGTATCGCACTTAGGATGCCGATTTAGTATTTTCAATCTTAAAAGTTCAACCCACATTTACGAATGTTAGGGTTATCAAATCATCCATGCAGGAATGATCTAGGGTTCTCACCCTAAGGATCAGTTGACCAAATGCAAGACTTCCACAATGAATTTTAGGGACCCTAGGGCCAAAACATTTATCAGCCTAGTAGGATCAGGGTTTTGGATTGGGGTCAATAGGACTCCCAACCCTATACCATGATTAAGAAATACCGCATGATGGAAGATATAATTCCACAAGTTAGATACTGACACCTATCCCATGCAAAAAGCTTGCAAGGCCATATAATCATGCATCTAAATCACAAGTTAGTACTGCTATACCTTAGACCAAGGTTGGCAAGTTCTAATTACAAATTAGTTTCTCTAAGGAATTGAGTTGTTGCCCTACTACAATACTCCCTCTTGGGAACTGTTTTGCCAAGCTTAGGGCAGTGGTGAATTACTAAGGAGCAATTTGACCAACCAAGATGACGGGGTTGTTCAGAAGCTATTCAACTATAACATCAGGGAACCCAAGGTAGTAACAATTTGGGGTCAACAAGATATAAACCCTATCTCAAGGAAAAAGGGTAAACAAGTAACCCAGCTTGCTAAACCTTTGGGATCTTGCCAAGTCGCGAATGATCCAGGATTGAATGCTGGAAGTATTCGGGGAGAAGGAATCACACCTTAGTAGTTGGCCATACGAACGTCACTGGAATGCTCGTGATTGTACACTTAGGTGCACTGTTTGTAATTCTCTGCTCACAGAACTAATTTAGGAAAAACAACAAATGCTTCAGGTTAAAAGCCTGTAGGAAGTGGCAGTATCAGTTACCTTCGACTTTCTGCCTGACCCTATTCAAGGGGGTTGTTAGCCATGCCGGGTATGTGGACCGAACCCGCCACGAGAGATCTCTCTGTGGGTGCTACTTGGAGCAGGAGGACACTTGGGTTCCAGGGGAGGCTTTGGCCGTAAATTCCTTGCCTCGGGATCTCGCACAAGAGGCCGACGTGACTTGAGATGGGATCTCGAGGCCTGTATACTAGTCAAGGGGCGGAACTTGGAATAGCGATCCCTGAGGATTGCTGGGATAGCCTTCGGGCAGGATATTTGATGCATTCCAAAGACTATGATTAATAAAGATCAAATGTTAATAAGGAACTTGCTTGACATTGTTTTTCTATGTCAGTGTCTAAGTTATGTGAAGGAACCAGTGTTTAATTGGTTAATTAAGAAAGCTGTTTTTTCTTGTTAAACTAAATGTGGTAGGTAATTAGATAACTAAGCAACTCGAGGAAAGTGCGGTGGATGCGACTCAGGGTCCGTCCTACGGAAGGGTGGTCCTGGTTAGCCGGGAACTTTTCTTGAAGGAATTGATAGCAAAGTAGCAATGACCTAGAATCAATAGAGTTAGAGTCCCGATTTATGTTGTTTTAGGGGAACGGAATGGGAATATGCCTTACGGGTAGAGAGGTGGAGCTTCACATCCCTCTCGTTTTCCATTCTCCTTGAACCAAGTGCGGTATAAATCCGCTTTGACCCTAATGTATCTGCGCAAAGTGGTTCGTCGTCTGGGGCTCGACGCTAGCTACTTCCTAGAAACTTGACTATTAGAAAAACCCTAACTCAGGTCGATCCTAAGTGGGAATGGCCAGTTGCTTCTGCTTCATGGCAGACTCGGGAAGACCTTGATCGCAAACCCCCTGACATTCCTTATGAGTGCCGGGTGACGCTTTCTAGAATCTCTTCCCGATGGACTGCTAAGACATGTCCCAAAAGTGGACAAAGGGGACACGTTATAGCCTTCCAATCCCTTAGGATTGGGCACTTTATGTGATCACACTCCATCCACGGTGAACATGGAATTTACTGGCTCAGAGCCCCTCTACGCTTCATTGAGCCTTCGGAGCTGTCCTACATAATAGATCCACTTATCACTTGGCCCTTTTCCATCTCAAGTGCTCGAGTGATCAAATATCAAAAACACCTATCTCCCTCAGGAGCATAGGATCCCCACCCGCAGGTGATTTTTTTCAAAAACACCTACCTCCCTCGGGAGCGTAGGACCCCCACCCTTAGGTGAGTTTTTTCACACTCGGTAGAGTGTTTAGGGAGCATTGGGTTGGGGATTCCAATATCCCAAACCATCATAATCCACATCTTGTCCGGTTGTGCAAGCCCAGAATCATAAGAGCCATAATTCATCATTCATAAATCCAAAATCAGTCATAACCATAAAACATTTTTAACACAGTTGTCAATGTATGCGATGCATAGAATCTATCCCCTTCATCAATTTTTGTGTTCCTTCCTAAAAAGCATTTGATGAGGCATTTGATAATACTAATATGATTTTACAAGTTTAAGTTTGTTCTAACTAATCGTGATCCTTTTCTTATGTACTAACTTAGGGTTTACAGCCACAACCTCGATTTGTTGTGAAATAATCGATCCTTCGGGTTGAATGGATTCGGGGTTAACTTTTGCTTGTGCTTCAACATTGACTACTTCTTCACATTGGGGAGTTCTCTAAGTGTGACCATGCTTAGCATCTTGACGTCTCTTGGGAGCCATGTAAGAAGCCCGATGGGTTCATGCACTAGTTCCACGTAGGGGTGGAGAGTGAGAGAGAGAGAGAAGCTTGATTGATTGCATCAGAGCTTCATTGTGTCAACAATAGTAGAGAGACTTTTGCACAGATTGATGCATGTCTTTGTGTGTCATGTGTATCCTAATATGACACTCTACCCCTGTTTATATAGTAATTGGGGGGGGATAAAGAGAGGATGCTTGCTTTTTAGCGTATTTGATGATGTCATTAATGATAAAGAGAGAATGCTTTCTTTTAGCGCTTTTGATGATGTCAGGGAGGGGGCTCTATTTTTGCAGTGAGAAGATAAAAATTGATGAATATATGGATGAGGATGCACAGTGTGCTACGTTGCTGGGTGGGCGTCACTCTAAGGTATACAATTAAGGCGGTGACCAAGGCAAAGACCTTTGCATCTTGGCCTTGGCATACTTGGCAATAAGTTACAAAGGCTTCATTGGCGCTATTGGCTGCAAGTGAGAAGCTCCCACTAGCTTGTAGGAAAATCTTCTCGGGGGTCACCCATCCCAGTAGTGTCGTCACCCAAGTGCAGTTAACTCCCAACAAGTGACTAGTTCTTTTTGTTATCCTATACTACAAACATAGTTTTAATAAGCTAGTCTTGGGAGGGTTTCCCACGTCTTTCTTCCATGAACTAGTATATAATATCTCATTTAATAATAACAATTATCTTCATAAGTAGAGCCAGTTTCATAATTAGAGCTAGTTTTTTTTTAAAATGTGCAACATAAATCAAATTTCTTTGGAATGTATATGCACATTGTTTATTAAAATAAACTAAGCAATAGGGAAATTACATTCTTCCCTCCTTAGAGAAATCGAGATGTCCTCATTTCGAGAGAAACTAGGGGCATTCTTTTATAAGGGTTGCCTCATCAATCCAAGTGGCATCCTCTTCTGGATAATCCTTCCATTGTACTATGTGTTCTCTTAGGATTTGGCTTCTTAGAGGTTTCTCCCTTGTATCTAGAATATTCTTGGGTTGCATTTCTAGAATTCCTTGGGTAGGCATGACTATTTGTTCATCATTAAGCACATGATTGGGGTTTGGTATATAAGGTTTCAGTAGATTTACATGAAATACATTGTGAATCTTGAGATGTGGTGGCAATTTAAGCTTATAGGCTTGCCTTCCCATTACTTTGATTACTTCATATGGTCCATAGTACCTTGGACTAAGCTTTTTGTATTTCCCCAATGATAATAAGCTATTTTCGGGTCTTACCCTTAGAAACACCATGTCATCTACCTTAAATGTTCTTATGGATCTTTCAAGATCTACATAGGACTTTTGCTGATCTTGAGTAGCTTGGATGTCATGTCAGATCTATTTGATTTGTTGGTCCATCTCTTCAAGCATAGCCTTAGAAACCTCTACCTTCAGAGTGGGATCTAAGAAGTTTAGAGGTGAATGGCATTCTTGCCCATACAAGGCTTAAAATGGAGACATCTTGATAGTTTGTTGAAAGGCAGTGTTATAAGAAAACTTCACCAAATGTAAATGTTCAATCCACTTTTTTGGTTCTTTGCCACAATAAGACCTCAAAATATCTTCAATGGTTTGGTTCATCCTCTCAATTTGGCCATCAGTTTGAGGATGATAAGTAGTACTGAAGCATAACTGTGTTCCAATTTCTTGGAATAGGCAAGTTTAAAACTTAGAGGTGAACATGGAGTCTCGGTCACTCATTATGCTCTTTGGCAATCCATGTAACCTAAATACTTCTTTGATAAAGATTCAAGCAATGTCAGATGACTTATAGGTTGTTTTGACTGGGATCAAGTGTGCAACTTTTGTCAATCTATCAACCACTACCATGATGGAGTCATATCCACTAGTAGCAGTAGGTAATCCAACAACAAAGTCCATACTTATTGACTCCCATTTCATTTGTGGAATGTCCAAGGGTTGAACTCTCCAGGCACCTTGATCCTTTTTGCCTTGACTCTTTGGCAAGTCAAGCACTGAGTTACATACTTTAATATATCCCTTTTTAATCCTGGCTAGTGATAGCTCTTACAAATTGTGTTGAGTGTCTTGGCATACCCCGGATGTCTTGCAATGGGGCTGTCATGTGCTTCCCATAAGATCTTGACTTTCACTTTTGGTCCTTTTGGGACACATGCAATCATGGTAATATGGACAACCATTGCTAGCATGATAATCCTTAATCTTAGACATTTCTTTGTCAGAGCTTTCTTCTTGAAGTACCTTAGTCATGAGTCCTTCATATTCCTTATCCTCAGAAATAGCTTGGCGTACAAGCTCAAGCACAGGGTTATCAGGCATGGATACAATTCTTAAGCTCCGAACTTTGACAATGCTCTGGAAAAAGATTTTTCAGCTTAAGGCATCTATAACAACATTGTTCTTCCTTGGACGATATTTGATTTTAAAATCAAACTCTTGCAGTATCTCTATCCATCTTCTTTGCCTCATGTTTAGGTAAGATTAGGTGAAGATCCACTTAAGACTTTTATGATCTATCACTAAAGTGAATTCCCTTCCCAGTAGATAGTGTCTCCACAATTTCAAGGCATGGATTACTGCGAGTAACTCTAGGTCATGAGTGGCATAGTTGGACTCGTAGGGTTTAAATTTTCTGGAAGTACATGCCACTAATCTTCCTTCTTGTGCCAGCACCCCACCAATTGCAAGTCCACTTACATCAGTGATCACCTCAAATGGTTGACTGAAGTCAGGGAGTTTTAATACAAGTGCAGTGGCTACAACTTCTTTAACCTTATCAAAGCTTTCTTAATGCTCAATGGTCCAAAGGATTACTATATTTTTCTTCAAAATTTTTGTTAAGGGTGCAATAATGAGGAAATAATCCTTGATGAAGATTCGGTACCATTCTGTGAGTCCCAAAAATCCTTAGATTTCTTTTACTGTCTTAGGTATTGGCCATTCTAGGATATCTTTTACTTTGGTAGAGTCTCAGAGATTCCATTAGCGGAAACAATGTATCCAAGATATTCAATCCTGTTAGTGAGAAATATCATTTACTTATCTTGGCATAGAGCTGATTTTCAGGGACTAGTATATCATCAAAGAATACTAGCACAAAATCATCTAGATATGGTCAAAAGATGTGTTGCATTAGATGATTGAATGTAGCTGGAGCATTAGTCAATCCGAATGGCATGACTAAAAATTCATAATGACCGTACCTGTGCTGAAGGGAGTCTTTGGGATATCTTGTTCCTTGATTCGAATTTTATAGTATCCGGACCTTAGATCAATCTTGGAAAAAACCTTGGCTTCATGTAGGCGATCTAAAAGTTCATCAGTCTTGGGTATGCGATACTTGTTTTTGATCGTAACCTGGTTTAGTCCTCTAAAGTCAATGCAGAGTCTAAGTGTTCCGTTCTTTTTTCGGAAGAGGACAGGTGCTCCCCAAGATGAATTACTTGGGCATATAAATCCTTGATGTATCAATTGCCTCAATTGTTCTTTAAGCTCAATAGCTTCAGGAATAGACATTTCGTACAGTAGTTTTGGCTTCAGAAATCAATTTTATTTCATGATCAACCTCATGCTTTGGAGGCAGTTGAGTCAATTCTTCTAGAAGGACATCCTCAAAGTCATTGATCCAGGAAGGTAGAGTGCCTTCATTAGTCTTTTAGACCTTATTCAACTGGATCATATAGATTGGTTGACCTTTCTTCAATCCATTCATGACTCGACTTGCCTTGGCTAGTTGGTGGGGACTCTAGTTCTTCCAGCTTTCCCATATGCCTTTACAGTTTCTCCTTCCAAGTCTTGAAATATTATTTCCTCTTTAGTACATAGAATCTAGGCTTTGTTCTTCATGAGCATTGCAATCCATTCCCAGAATGCAATCGTAGGATTCGAAATTCTACTTAAGTTATCTGGCTATCTAACTCAAATTGAAGTTTCCCTATAGTTTTGGTTGAGGCGATTTCCTTCTCACTAGCCAATTCTACTATCATTTTCATTGTCCCCTTGGATTCTAGATGCAATCTTTTAACTATCTTGGGGTGCAAGAAAGAAATGCATGCTACCACAATCAATTAAGATTATAAATGATGTTGTTTTGGTCCCTTCCTTTCCACAACATCATGAATGGATTCTCTTTCAATTTCTTCACCTAACGTGCATTACTCGGGCTATCCAATCATGGTATTTACTTGCGCATAAGCTATTCTTCCATGTCCATGGTGTCGAAGGGTTTTGAAAGTAAAGTTGCAACCACAGAGGACCTTGACTAATTTTAGGATAGAAGATCAATCAAGTGAGATCACATTTAATTACAACCCTGTTCAACATCAACAGCTTCAGCTTCATAAAGGAAACAAATCTGATTTATAAACTGGCTATTCAAAAACTGAAGTTCTTCACGTCCCTTCTTGCTATTTCAGAAAGAAATCCGCTGATTAGTACTGTATAAGAAGCACCAAGATAATATGTATGCAGAAGACTAGACTCTTGCTATTTCAGAGAGGAACACTCTGTAGGTTGTTTGCTCACTGTTTTTCAGCCATGGAATACATATTTTCTTCCAACACTGTTTAGAGCCACACTTGTTTCCTCTTCTGATCTGCTGCTATTTGTAGACATCTATTAGTCACACTAGAGACAGCCTTTCTATGCCTTGTTAATGTATGCTTCAGCTTTTGTCATATCTGTTATAAAATTCTTTTTCTTCTGCATAACCTCAAGCTCTCTATCCAGGGCCTTCTGGGTTTCTGTTTGTTTTAAGTCTTGTGTTAACATCCGAAGTCGTTGTTTCAAACTCTCAATCTCCTTTTCACGAATATTTTGCTCTTCTTTCAAATGCTTCTCATTCTCTGGTTGAATGTAGCTTCAGCTTACAAGGTTTATAAGCATTCCTAACACGTCAAAATTCAGGTAGGATAGCATTCCCATTCTGTAGCAAACTATCATCAATTTTTCTATATGTTTGCAAGTAGCTCCAGAGTTCTACAAAAGATTCGTGGTTCGTAATTCAGCATCAATCCAGATAGGCATTGGGCCATTGATCCTTAATCGATGGAGAAGTTCACAAAGAAGAGCTCGACGGATTCCTGAAAGCTCGCTGCCTTGCAATTCCTTGACCAAAAAGAAATTTTGCTTCAGCTTCGGCTTCAGCATGCTTCACTTATAGGATTTTCTCTGCTTCCACCTTCTCTTGTGTTGCCATTCTGAGCCTAATAATCATTTGCAAGCTCATGTTACCCCTGTCGGTTATGAAAATGACGCAACCAGTTTCCTCAAACTATTATGGGGAAAGGTCGATCCAATATATGGGTTGCTTGAATTCTGCACAGCCTAAATTTTGCACATTAGGTCCCAGAATCCCTGATCGATCCTTTGTCGCCATTAACAGATATCTGCAAACGCACAAAAATGAGCTTCCTTGGTGGCGAATTTTTCAAATTCATCAAGCAAGCTTCATCCCATGGATAAACGACGAGCCAATAAGGCTTGCCTAAAGTCGGTTGAAATCACAGAAGTATTCTCCGACTCAATGCTTCAAATTTAGCAGGATGCGCAGGTCCTCTGGCAGTATACCATCGATTAGCAATACCTTTCTATGTGAGCTTAAGACTTTGCAAGCTCTGTTAGCTACCTCAGGACAGGAAATCTTTTTCATACCCTAGAATGAGACTGCTTCTTCTAGTTCCAAAGCAAAGCGTGCGACAATCTCCCCTCTTCATCTTCTTGATTCATGCACTTGACAGGCCGAAAAATCCTAACTGTGACTGATGAGAGCATAGGCAGAACACAGACATGCACACAGCCCACAGAAACGAATGGCGCTGCCTACATATCCACCAAAGCGCGGCCCCCATGCCTTCTTTCTCTCATCCTCTTTCATTCTTGCTTCCCTCCAAAAAGCCCTCATTTAAAAATAGTCATCCCCTTCTTGCTTTTTCTTTCAGCTCCTCTATTCGTGCCCCATCATATACAACCAAAGTACCTCTATTGTATATGCCTAGAGAAGATATAGCAGCAGTCATAGAAGATCTAATACGGAAGCTAACATGCATGTCATTCTGAAAATATTGAACTTCACAAAGAACTCCACCATTCACACCTACAAATATCAAAACACCATATACATAACCAATCTCAGAATCTGTGCTAGTCTCAGCCACATCTCCCAAAGCTCCTGTGAACTGTTGATCAAAATCTCCTCGTCTAGGTTGACTGACCACTTGGCAAGACATGCCAACTAGAGCATTATTGATAAGTTCCTCTTGCTCCAAACCCTCTTCACTATACTACCTACGCAGAACAAACGTATAATCACAACAACTAAATATGTACAAAATATCAACTCCCACACACAACTTTTGGGTGGATTTCACACCTCAAATGCGCAGCAATACGACATCCACCCCCTCTAATCCTGCGCATCCTCCGGATGGGCCAACTACCCATGATCGTTATCATCAACATCCATAAACAGATCAATCTCTTCATTGTGTATTTCCGGTATATCAACAAGATTATCTGTCATATCATCTGTCTCTTCCATTGGAGTTTCTTCTCGTTGCTCTTCTCTTGCAAATTCTTCCAATGCATAATCTTCATCATCTCTTTTCTTGAAAATCTTGATTCTTTTTCCTGCAATAGGCACTCTAAGCACTGTCCCATCCAATTCTGTCAGCTCATATGTTGCATTATCAAAGACATGTCTGACTATGTACGGCCCACACCATCTTTTCACCATCTTCCGAAGTGCAGTATGCTGATTTTCAAGGCTGCTATCAAAGACTAATACCTAGTCTCCCTCTTCTATTGCTCTAGGCCGCAAGCGATGCCTGCTGTCAAACCTGTCCTTATTTCTTAGTCTAGCAACCTTCAACCTGTCAATAGCTAGCTGAATATCCATTGGTCTTCTCTCCAACTGCCGAATCCGAAGAGCTAAGAGCTCCTCTCTCGTCAAATCCTC
The DNA here is from genome assembly GCF_053477565.2 of Lygodium microphyllum. Taxonomy (NCBI): domain Eukaryota; kingdom Viridiplantae; phylum Streptophyta; class Polypodiopsida; order Schizaeales; family Lygodiaceae; genus Lygodium; species Lygodium microphyllum. The sequence continues at coordinate 45,538,526 of NC_141144.1, forward strand.
CTGCCAAGGTAAAACTGACCAAGTCAAAGCACAAGTCTCAGTCGGCATAACAGGTTTTTGACCATACATCAACTCTGCAGGCATATATCCTGTGGTAACACTATGAGTCGTACGATCAGCCCACAAAGAAAATGGTAGAAGTCTCGGCCATTCTCCAATCTGTCCTCTGCATGCTTTGGCTAATGCTTTCACTATCGGCGGATGCCCTCTTTCACTCTTCCCATTTCCCTCTGGATTGTATGCTGTGGTTAGAGCCAACTTGATTCCTAGTTGAGAGAAAAACTCCCTAGCTTCATCTGCATCCAATTCACCGCGATCCGCAGTGATCTTACCCACACAACCATACCTGCAAAAAATTTCTTCAAATAAGAACTTACACACTGCACTAGTGGTCTTCGTTCTCAAAGATCTGCCCTCAACATGATTGGTAAGATCCTCTCTAGCCAAAACAATATATCTCATCTGCCATAGACCCATAGGCATAGTAACCAAGTCAACTACCCACTTATAATGAATGCATAGCGGATAGGTCGGATGAAGCTCATCTCGATGACGCACTACCGAATACATTTGGCAGTCCCTGCAAGTCTCTACAAAGTGAGAAACATCTCTATACATGCCTTCCACCAATATTTCTCCTTGATTTTCTCATAAGTAGCCCACACTCCTCTATGACCAGCCCAAGGACTCTCATGAAACTCCCTCATCACCTATAACTGTGTCTCTCTATCGCAGACAACCAGCAAAGGTAATCCGCCTCTTTTCTTCGGATACTTCCAAAGAAATCCGTCCTTGAGAAAATAACCATAAGATTTCCTTCTGATCTTCTTGAACTCTTCATCTGTCCATTCATCTCTTTTGCTTAGTGTACTAAGGTACTTGCCAATCTGCAACCAATCTCTAACATAGAGTTCTTCTATGAAAGCCACAATATCATAGACATGGCAAACATGATCAACCATAGTGGCTGAAATTTCTGCATCATCCTCTTCTGCAAGTAGTTTTTCCTCATCATCATATCTGGCTCTAGACAACATATCTGCCACAGGATTATCCTTTCCTGCTATGTGTTTAAATTCTGGATTTAATGACTTGATGTATGCAATCCATCTCAACATAGCTATATCCGGAGTAGAGCAACTCGTAATCATACCAATCAATGGCAAGCAATCTATCTCTACCACAACTGAAGCTCCAATAAAGTACTCCTTGTCACATTTGAGAGCCGTAACAATCCCCAGTAACTCCCTCTTGATTTGCGGATATCTCCTCTGTCTCTCATTTAGGACTTTCACCCCAAATCGAATAGCATACCTGTTTCCATCTGCATCATCTTGATCCACAGCCCAACCTATGCCAATTGGACTAGTGTCAACTGTTAATACAATAGGCCTTTCGCAATTATAATCCGCTTTCCTAAGAGTAGGAGCAATCTGCAATAACTTCTTCAATTTCCGCATGGCTCTAGTGTGGCTCTCATCCCAATAGAATTTCTGCCCCTTTCGAAGCAGCTGATATAAACAATCTGCTATGTGTGCAAAATGAGGTATCCAAATCATATAAAACACACAAGCTCCAATGAATCTCCGTACCTCTGAAGTGGTAGAACAATACTCTGTAATCTTGCCTATAGCATCCACCTTCTCAGGTGAGGGTTTCCTGCCATAATACCCACACATATGTCCAACAATAACAACCTCATTTACTCCAAAAACAGATTTTTGCCCTGATAGTGTTAAGTTCACTTCTTCTAACCTGGCCAAAATCTTCTCACAAGCTGAAATATGATCAGCCACAAAGTATCTGCATCCCTGCTCATTTAAACTCTCATTCTTCTCTTCTTCTGTACACCCCTTAATGGGCACATCATCCAAGAAAGGCATAGTAAGCTGAGGTATATAATCACGAAGAACCTTATGCATGGCATTCATCATATGCGCAACAGAATTAGTGGCACCTTGAGGCAAGGTACACATCTTGACAAGCCCAATAGGAGTTCTCATGGTGGTTATTTCCCTGCTTTCCAAAGCCAGTTGAAACTGATCATATCCTGAATACAAATCACCTAAAGAATAGATGGCACGTCCAGCAAATGCTTCTGCAAACTCATCCACAACTGGACCTATACTAACATTTGTGATAGTAACTCTGTTTACTGGCTGCATGTCCTATATAAATCGGAGAGTACCATTCTTCTTTCGAACCATAAACCACCTGTTTGAGTATGGTGTAGATGAAGGCTCAAGAATTCCCATCCTGATTTTCTCATTCAATAAATCAATCAACTTTGGCAGGTGTGCCTTAGGCACTGGAATAGGTCAAAGATTCCATGGAATATCAGGAATAGTAAAAATGACCATAGGAGCAACAATATCCAGATTCACACATCCAATCTCATACGGGAAAAAAGCAAACCCCCTTCCAGGTCACTCAAGCATCTCCTGAAAGCATTGCTTCTCATAGGTAGCAAGAAATCACAATTTCCAATTTTCAATTCAGCAAGAGTCTTTGCTGAAAATTTATGGCCTATATGCTCCGGATTCCTCAAAATTGGCTGTTTGGCAGCCCTCTCTATTTGCTGATCACTGTCAGGTGGAAGCGGTACAGCTACCGGCTTCACCTTCTTATCCACAGTCTTGTATTTCATGTCAACCCTGGCTTCATTATGATCCTTTGCATTACTCAAATCTTGCTGTAAATCAGCAATTCTGCACTCCAATGGCTGAATATCCTCAGCCCTCTACTCTATGGACTGCATAGGAACAGCCCTAAACTCTGGATGCTGAAATACTTCAGCAGTAAACTCTGTTGGCTGAAAATTTTCAGCCCTCTGTGTCTCTGTAAGCTGATCATAATCAGCTGGAAACTCTGTTTGCTGAATTTCTTCAGCACTCAACACTTTTTGCTGAATCACCTCAGCCTCTGATTCAATCTATGACACAAAATCTGCAATTTCATGAAACATGTCCAGGGATTGCACTAATACATTACTGTGACAACTCTGCATATCAGCTTTTAGCATATCTTCCATCTCTGTCATCGTATTTGCACAAATCATATTGTCATACATCCCATCTATGTGCTCATCATCCTCTAAAATTCCTGCATTTTTCAAAATTTTCTCCTTCCTGCATATGTACTGCCTGGTAGCTCTAGGAAACTTAGAAGTCTTCTGATAACTCATCGAACTGTTTGCTGAAATCCTAACAAAACTGGAGGAGAAAACACTGCTGTTGCCATGAGGCGAGAACTCCAATCTCCTCTGCTCTGTACCACCGTCGTCTCGCGAAACGGAGGTACCTAATGAAAACCTGAATCCCTCACAGTGGGCAAAGGTGGATCTCTGAGAGTATCCCTGTTTCTAACATGGTTCACACACACAGTCATAAACTGAACTGCTCTCATGCCATCTTTACTGCGAATCCATGCATAAGCAGATCCATCATCCATTACCTTTGTTTCCATACGCATCTCTGTGATGAATGGCTATCCAAGAATTATGGGATAATAGCATGAATCTTGCACAAAGAAATGGAAATCCTCCTCTACATCTCCAATAGAAACCCTGACACTGGGACATGCAGCATACAAATCACCTGCAGTGTTGTTGGCGGCTCTCATACGCCACTCATGCTCTACATCCATAGGCCATCTGTTGCTCTCATAAACTCCACAAATTATGAGATTAATCTCTGAACCATGATCCACCAAAGCAACATAAGGCACCTGTTTCTCTCCAATTTTTACCATCGTCTCTGTATTTGCCCTAGCCCAATGACTCCGCGAAAAGTGACTACGCGGTATCAAGACAGGATCATCAGTTTCAGCATAATGCATAGGCTGAACCCTCTTCTCTATCTACGGAAAAATAGAAGCATTCTCAACCATAACCTCATCCTCATCCTCATCCAACTCCCCAATCAAAACTCCCTGTGTATCAGTAGTAGGCAATGCATGTCTTTTCCTCTTCAGGACCTCTTGAAACTGATCTTGAAACTCTCTTTTTGAGATGCCCAAAACCTCAGAAATAGTAAAAATCACCTCACTGCCAAGTATCTTGTCATTAAAGATTTTCTTCATGTCTATAGATGTCTCAATATCGGACATCAATCTAAACCCTGGCTGCTTTCTCTCTCTAGGCTCTTGCCTCTTTTCTCTCTTTTGAGCATCTTCCATCTGTCGTTCTGGCCCTGGTCTCAAAGACGGTCCTGCAATAGGTGGAGTAACAAACTCACCCCCTCTAGTCTTTTTAGCTGCACTTGGATTTTCTTCATCCCTCTTACGCTTCTCCTCAACAAGTACATCTGCTCCCTGAGACTTAGCCAAGTAGGCATAAATAGAGTACCTGTCAACAGGCGAATCCCAACCTGTCTCAGATCTGATGCTAGAGCCTGCAGTAGTCAAAACAGTTTGCTGAATTTTTCCCTTGTTTGCAGTCTCCATAGCATAAGTCCATAGTGCTGACTGATTCTCTGATCCCTTCTCAATCTGGACTCCATATGCAGAAGCATCTCCTCTAGCTGTCACATAAGAAGTACGCGCAGCCATGTCATCCACTAACTTCTTCATTCCGCCTTTCCCAAAGTTGGTAGCAAGCGGAGCTCCTGTTTCAGTCAACCAAATCTTACCATCTTGTCCCCAAAATACCAAATTCTTCCTCCTTGCATCCTGAAAAGATTCACAAACCCTGCAATGCTGATGGTTCGTACTATCACACCAAATACATCTCTGATCTCTCCTAGGTGCACTAGGAGCACTCTTGGGTGCAGTAGGAGCACTAGAAGAAATAGTAGGCACAGTCGAAGCAAACTGCTCTTTCAAATTTCCCACCAACTCCGCTTTAACTGACTCCAGTGTACAATCCGTTATGCCTTTGATTATATCATCAAGAGAGGTAGGCACCGACGGAGTGGATGGTTTTGGAGCAGAAGGAGCCGGCATCGGTCTTGGACCAGGAGGAATAGGAGGAGTAGAAATAGTAGGCACTGGCATAGGCCAAGAAGCTGGCTGAGGAGGAGAAGAAATAACAGGGATAGAAGCAGGCATAGGAGCAGAAGATGGTATCGGTGTCATAGAACCATTCTGTAGGTGGGTCTTCCATATCCTCCTCTTGGTCAAAGTCGAGACTGCATCTGGGCATCCTGCCAATCCGTTTTAAGTCCCATAGGCTTCGTGCAATCCTCAAGAAGCTCTCCCAAATCTTCCTGAAGAGCAAGATCTGCAGCTTGCAAGAAAAGCTCAACTTTTTCAACATCCAATGCTCTTTGTTCAATGGCATCAAGCTGACTATACCTCTCTTCAAATTCTCGAATCAACTCTGAAGCAGCTAGACCTTTGTTTGGCATGTAGACCCACTCTCGGAATGACCGCCTGTAGCCATCCCAAAGTTCTCAAGGAAATACTCTTCTTTCAGGGCCTTCTTAAAATCTTGCCAATGTGAATTTTGAATAAAAAGATCAGTTACTTTTGTCCTCAAGGTGGGTGTGACAAGACGAAGGAAGTACTTACTCATAAGTCCAGCTGGAACTCCAAAAAACCCCATCTTGATCTCATATGTCTTCAAATATGCTGAAACATTACGGCCATCAAATAGATTCTTCTCATTCTCAACTGCTTCAATCGCCTTAGTCGCGCTGTTTGCATTCTCCTGCTCTGAATATAGTTGCCTTCGCTGAGACAACTGTTGTTGATGCAATTGCTGCTGCTGCTGCATATACAATTGTGTCTTCTGATTTTAAAGCTGCATATACATGGACATATTCAGCAAAATCTGCTTTAGATCATTTGTTGAAGTACTTGACGCAGCAATCATTGATGGAGCTTAAGTAGAGGACGCAGCTGGAATTGTAGAAGAGGCTGAAATAGATGCTGAAGTATCTCCCATCCTGAAATTTCTGCGTGTTCGTTTCACGTCGGGTTCACCAAAGATGTCGAAGGGTTTCAAAAGTAAAGTCGCGACCATAGAGGACCTTGACTAATTTCAGGATAGAAGATCAATCAAGTGAGATCACATTTAATTACAACCCTGTTCAACATCAATAGCTTCAGCTTCATAAAGGAAACAAATCTGATTTATAAACTGGCTATTCAAAAACTGAAGTTCTTCACGTCCCTTCTTGCTATTTCAGAAAGAAATCCACTGATTAGTACTATATAAGAAGCACCAAGATAATCTGTATGTAGAAGACTAGACTCTTGCTATTTCAGAGAGGAACACTCTGTAGGTTGTTTGCTCACTGTTTTTCAGCCATGGAATACATATTTTCTTCCAACACTGTTTAGAGCCACACTTGTTTCCTCTTCTAATCTGCTGCTATTTGTAGACATCTATTAGTCACACTAGAGACAACCTTTCTATGCCTTGTTAATGTATGCTTCAGCTTTTGTCATATCTGCTATAAAATTCTTTTTCTTCTACATAACCTCAAGCTCTCTATCCAGGGCCTTCTCGGTTTCTGTTTGTTTTAAGTCTTGTGTTAACATCTGAAGTTGTTGTTTCAAACTCTCAATCTCCTTTTCACGAATATTCTGCTCTTCTTCCAAGTGCTTCTCATTCTCTGGTTGAATGTAGCTTCAGCTTACAAGGTTTATAAACATTCCTAACACGTCAAAATTCAGGTAGGATAGCATTCCCATTCTGTAGCAAACTGTCATCAATTTTTCTATATGTTTGCAAGTAGCTCCAGAGTTCTACAAAAGATTCGTGGTTCGTAATTCAGCATCAATCCAGATAGGCATTGGGCCATTGATCCTTAGCGGATGGAGAAGTTCACAAAGAAGAGCTCGACGGATTCCTGAAAGCTCGCTACCTTGCAATTTCTTGACTAGAAAGAAATTTTGCTTCAGCCTCGGCTTCAGCACGCTTCACTTATAGGATTTTCTCTGCTTTCACCTTCTCTTGTGTTGCCATTTTGAGCCTAATAATCATTTGCAAGCTCATGTTACCCCTGTCGGTTATGAAAATGACGCAACCAGTTTCCTCAAACTATTATGGGGAAAGGTCGATCCAATATATGGGTTGCTTGAATTCTGCACAGCCTAAATTTTGCACATCAGGTCCCAGAATCCCTGACCGATCCTTTGTCATCATTATCAGATATCAGCAAACACACAAAAATGAGCTTCCTTGGTGGCGAATTTTTCAAATTCATCAAGCAAGCTTCATCCCATGGATAAACGGCGAGCCAATAAGGTTTGCCTAAAGTCGGTTGAAATCAAGGAAGTATTCTCCGACTCAATGCTTCGAATTTAGCAGGATGCGCAGGTCCTCTGGCAGTATACCATCGATTAGCAATACCTTTCTATGTGAGCTTAAGACTTTGCAAGCTCTGTTAGCTACCTCAGGACAAGAAATCTTTTTCATACCCTAGAATGAGACTGCTTCTTCTAGTTCCAAAGCAAAGCGTGTGACAATCTCCCCTCTTCATCTTCTTGATTCATGCACTTGACAGGCCGAAAAATCCTAATTGTGACCGATGAGAGCATAGGCAGAACACAGACACGCACACAGCCCACAGAAACGAATGGCGCTGCCTACATATCCACCAAAGCGCGGCCCCCATGCCTTCTTTCTCTCATCCTCTTTCATTCTTGCTTCCCTCCAAAAAGCCCTCATTTAAAAATAGTCATCCCCTTCTTGCTTTTTTTTTCAGCTCCTCTATTCCTGCCCCATCATATACAACCAAAGTACCTCTATTGTATATGCCTAGAGAAGATATAGCAGCAGTCATAGAAGATCTAATACGGAAGCTAACATGCATGTCATTCTGAAAATATTGAACTTCACAAAGAACTCCACCATTCACACCTACGAATATCAAAACACCATATACATAACCAATCTCAGAATCTGTGCTAGTCTCAGCCACATCTCCCAAAGCTCCTGTGAATTGTTGATCAAAATCTCCTCGTCTAGGTTGACTGACCACTTGGCAAGACATGCCAACTAGAGCATTATTGATAAGTTCCTCTTGCTCCAAACCCTCTTCACTATACTGCCTACGCAGAACAAAAGTATAATCACAACAACTAAATATGTACAAAATATCAACTCCCACACACAACTTTTGGGTGGATTTCACACCTCAAATGCACAGCAATACGACAACGGCCTGGGTTGTTGTTGCCATTCCCTTAGCCTCTTTCACCAACCGGGTTTTGGGCTAGGATTTTGAGGACAGTTAGGACAGTTTTTCCTTAGGTGTCCAATCCTTCTGCACTCGTAGCAATGCCTGATTCCTATCCCATTTGGTCCTTGGGTGATTACATTAGCTCTACCATTTCCTCTGGCATTGGCATGTTGATACCACGATTTGGGTAGCCCCTTCCACAGTTGTTTATTGGAAGATTCCTTTGGCCATTTTGAGTGATTTCCTTGGCCATAGGTTTTGCTTGCATAAGAGCATCTTCGAGAGTTGTTGGTCTCATTGATTCAAGGCGAGTGTCCGAAAGTGGATTTAGTCCGCAGAACCTTGCAATCTGTTGAGACATTGTCATTGGGGGTGCATATTTGCACAGACTCACAAACTTAGAATAGTATCCTTCCAAGATTAGGCTTAATTGTTGTAAGTTGTAGAATTCATTCATCTTGATTGATTCAAAAGATGGGGGAAGATAACGTCCTCTCACAGCTTCTTTAATCTCCTCCCAAGTTTGGGAAGCTTTTGTTACCCCTTTATCTCGGCAAAACTATTTCCATCAAAGCTTAGCTTTACCAGTAGGACTAAGATGAGTAGTCATAGATTGATTTGCATCACTAGTTTTAGCGGCTAGGAAATAGTAATCCAAACCTCAATCCACATTTCTGCATCTTGCTCCATCTTGGGTCCTTCACCGCTAAACCTAAGTGTTGGTATCTACTTGAGAAGAAACTTCTTCTCTTGGAGTTCCTTGTATGTTTCATCAATTTGCACCAGTTGGAAATCCTGATTATTTCTATAACTTCTTTGTTACGAAAAAAGGTGATTTGGCCTTCATTTCGTAGGAATTGATAAGATTTTTGGAGATTGGGATATTTTGAAAGCTCATAAAATTTTTGACTTTACAATTCTGGTAAGGGCGATTCTATCGGGAGAAATAACCTTTGTGTATTAGTCATACACCCATTTATTTCTCATTACAACTTTTTCCATCTATATATTTTGCCTTATCATTTCAATGAGTATCATACTTATAAAGTCTTATCAATTTGATGTCAAGAATTGCGTGGTGGAGGGGGTTGCTCAAGATGCTGCGCCGAACACACACAGAATGCATAAGGAGAAGCTCACTCAAGAGACAAGAAGAGAGATGGAGGCCAAAACGTTTTCTTGCTGATTTCTTCTTCTTCTTCCACACACTTTACAATGTACACAAAGTATAGATAAGATACAACATAAAAGGAAAGTGACCTACTAAGTCAAACAATGCATAACCGACCACACTAGTTGACTGGCGCTATAACTATGCCAGCTGTAAATAGGTGTAACGACCTGAATATAATAAGTAATGAGTCAGTGGCCATGTGAGATGTATAATGACCACCGACGTGCTAAGTGTAGACGTGTAGACCCATCTAACCAGGCGGTCCATCATCAATGTCCGCATGTGTTGAGCTTGTCATCTCAACACTCCCCCTCAAGCTCAACTGTATCTCTGCAACTCCAAGTAAGCTTCAAAACTTTTGAAGCTTCTCTGTACCCAATGCCTTCGTGAAGATGTCAGCTATCTGATCCTGTGTGCTGACATACACCAAGTCAATCTCACCTGCTAGTACCTTCTCTCTCACAAAGTGGTAGTGTACCTCAATATGTTTTGTCCTGGCATGGAACACAGGGTTCCTAGCCAACTGTATACTGCTCATGTTGTCACAATAAATGACAACTGGACCTTCCACCTGAACATCCAAATCACCCAATAGCTTTTGCAGCCATACTACCTCACATGCTGCAACAGCAGCACCTCTATACTCATCCTTTGTACTCGACAAAGCAACTGTAGATTGCTTTTTGCTGCTCCATGCAACTGCTGCACTACCAAGAGAGAACATGTATTTGCTGGTAGATCTTCTATCAGACATACTACCAGCCCAATCTGCATCTATGTATCCAAATACTTGTACATCTGTACCTGCCTCATAGAAAAGTCCATAATGTAATGTGGACTTCACATATCTCAATATGCGTCTGACTGCATCCAAATGTGGCTTTCTAGGTACTTGCATAAACTGACTCACAAGACCAACAATGTAGCTCAAGTCTGGCCTTGTAATGGTCATGTAGATCAAACTCCCCACTATCCTCCTGAACATAGTAGGGTCTTCTATCTCATCCCCAACATCAGCACTCAGCTTTACATTCTGCTCCAATGGGACTGAAAGTGGTTTGCATGCAGTCATACCATACTTGGATAACATATCCAAGCCATACTGTCTTTGGGACAACCATATACCATCATCACATCTGATCACCTCAATGCCAAGGAAGTACCTTAGCTCACCTAAATCCTTCATCTCAAACTTCATCTTCAAACGGCCCTTGACTTCAGCAATCCCACTATCACTATCACCTGTAATAATCAAGTCATCCACATAGATGACTATGATGACCAAACCTGCATCTCCCTTTCTCACATAAAGTGAGTGATCAGCATCAGAAACATAAAAGCCAATATTGAGAAGATACTCTCTAATCTTGTCAGACCATGCTCTAGGTGCTTGCTTGAGCCCATAGAGTGCCTTCTTCAACCTGCACACATACGTGGGATGCTCTAAATCTTCATAACCTGCTGGCTGATCCATATACACTTCTTCCTGCAAATCACCATGCAAGAAGGCATTCTTTACATCCATTTGCTGCAACCTCCAACCTTTGGCTGCTGCCAAAGCAATCACACATCTGACAGTTGCCATCCTAGCAACTGGATTGAAGGTTTCATCATAATCTATGCCATATGTTTGGGCATAGCCTTTTGCAACCAGCCTAGCTTTGTACCTGCTAATAGAACCATCTGCATTGTGCTTAATCTTATAAACCCACTTACATCCAATAACTTTCTTTCCCTTCGGCAATGATACTAGATCCCAAGTCTTATTGGCCTCTAATGCAGCCATCTCCTCATCCATTGCTGCATCCTAATGAGCATGACCAACAGCCTCCTCAAAACATGTGGGCTCAACATCCTCAACTAGTTTCACCATATAAGCATAATGATGAGCTGCATAACCTTCAAAACCAAATCTTTTAACAGGGTATCTCACCCTGCTAGACCTGCGTACCACTGGATCACTCAATGGAGTCTTTGCGTTAACGCATGCTCTCTGCACACCTGGAGTCCTCACTGAAGGAATGCCAAGCTCATCATCCAAGCTCTCTGAGCCACTAGAGTTTCCATCAAGAACTGCATCAATGCCTTCTGACACTTTATTCTTTCCTTTGTCTTTACCTGTAGTGCTACTAGATGCACCCGAAGATGTAGAGGTACTCCTTAGTCTTCCAGACCAAGGACTACCAGATGATGTCTCTGGTCCACTAAGAGTTCGTGATTCTTGCTTTTCAGCCTGCACATGAGTGTCATGATCATCATCATCATCCAATGCATCACCACTAAATGCATACCAACTGCTCATTTCATCAAAGATGACATCCCTGCTCACTTTGAACTTACATGTGACAGGGTTGTAACAGTGATACCCTTTCTGCTCTAAAGAGTATCCAATAAAGATACACTTTTCAGCCTTGGGATCCATTTTCTTCCGCAACTCATCTGGCACATGAACATACGCAATGCAGCCAAATACTTTCAAGTGTGAAACATCAGGCTTCTTACCTGTAAAACATTCTTCGGGGGTCATACCATGAACTGCAGCTATGGGAGTTTTGTTCATAATATAAACAGCAGTATGAACAGCCTTAGACCAAAAATGCTTAGGCATATTCTTTTCAGCCACCATCAAGGCGCATGCAACTTCTGCAATATGCCTGTTTTTTCTTTCTGCAACCCCATTTTGCTGTGGGGTATACGTGCATGTGAACTATCTCTTTATCCCATGAGACCTCAGAAAATCACTGAACTCATTGGAGAGGTACTCTCCCCCTCCATCTGACCTCAAGCACTTTACTTTCAAGCCTGTTTCTCTTTCAACTGCAGCCTTGAAAGTTCTAAAGTGATAAAAAGCTTCACTCTTTTCCTTCATAAAATATACCCACAGCTTTCTAGAACAATCATCAATGAATGTGACGAAGTATGAACTACCTCCAAGAGATACATTTTGTGTAGGTCCCTAGATGTCTGTATGCACAACATCAAGGATATTTCTACTTACATCTCTGTCATGTGAAAAGGGTTGTCTTGCCTGCTTACCAAACTGACATGCTTCACATACCTTTTGAAATTCTGCAACTTTAAATGTAGGCCACCCTGTAACCAACCCTTTGGACTGCATTAATTTCAGCCTTTGTACATTTGCATGTCCAATGCGTTTGTGCCAAATTTCAATGTCTGCAACAACACCTTTTCCTTTGGCATACATAGCAGCATTCATAGTAGGAATTCCAGCATCTAGAGTGAACATACGTCCAACTCTACTTCCCTTTGCTACCAATCTGCACTTGTCATTGAAGTCTTCTACAAAGCAACCCTTTGCATTAAATCTGACTTGCAGCCCTTGCTCTACCATTTGACCGACTGACACCAAGTTCTTTGTAATAGATGGCACATGTAATACATCTGAAAGACTCTTAAACAACCAATACATGACCTTTTTATCCTTTGCATTCCATTCTTTCTGTGCCTTTGTCTCTTCTGCAGTTGGAGGATCACTCATCTCCGGCTCCTTTTCTTCACCTGAAACGAACTCGTAGAGGCCTTTTCCAATAAGGAAGTTCGTGACACGGAACTTTCATGAAGGGTAGTTGTTCTTTTTGAGCTTCTCAATGATGGGGCTTCCACTGTTCTCTGCCATTATCACAAAATTAATACCAACAGCAAGCAAATCTTCTGCAACCCTAGACCTGTAGTGCACAGCAATACACCAGACAGCCTTTTTCACTGTCTGCTCAATAGTACATGCAATCTGCTACTTGTTTGTAGATAAACCTTGTGTTTACTCACTGGTAAACACCTTTGAACTTACAGATCTAAAATCTGTAACCTGCGCACCCACGCTCGGTCAATACAATCGAAGTCACAGCGTACCCTGAAACTGCTGTCTGCAACCTTGCGGCTCTAAAACGGGCCCTGAAACGGCCTCAGATGCCCAAAATAACGGTGGGAAAGCCCTAAAGCGCTTATTTGCACAATACACAGCGCTCTTTGCGCACACCAAATCTCACTGCAATCTGAGATTTTTGCTCTGCCCTGCTTCCGGTGCCTCCACAGGCACTATCCAAGAGAAAGAGTTGAAGGATGGGAGAGCTTCTTACCCGTGGCTTGCTTGCTCGAACCTTGCTTCGTCTCCTTTGCTTCAACCTTCGAAATCAGCCTCTCTCAATGGTGCGGCTTTGATACCATGTCAAGAATCGCGTGGTGGAGGGGGTTGCTCAAGATGCTGCGCCGAACACACACAGAATGCACAAGGAGAAGCTCACTCAAGAGACAAGAAGAGAGATGGAGGCCAAAACGTTTTCTTGCTGATTTCTTCTTCTTCTTCCACACACTTTACAATGTACACAAAGTATAGATAAGATACAACATAAAAGGAAAGTGACCTACTAAGTCAAACAATGCATAACCGACCACACTAGTCGACTGGCGCTATAACTACGCTAGCTGTAAATAGGTGTAGCGACCTGAATATAATAAGTAATGAGTCAGTGGCCATGTGAGATGCATAATGACCACCGATGTGCTAAGTGTTGACGTGTAGACCCATCTAATCAGGCGGTCCATCATCAATGTCCGCATGTGTTGAGCTTGTCATCTCAACATTTGAGGCCTTCGAGCCATTTCAGCAACTTGAGATTTACTAGGAGTTGATGCCATCAAGAGGGTGCCCCCTCAAGATTCAGTTGTAATGGTGTGGTGGCCAAATTTTCCCTAGGAATTGTCCAAATTTTAAATGTGATATATGTGGCAAGTCTGGTCATTTAGCTAGTACTTGTTGGACTAAGATTAGCTCTCTCCAGCAAGAAAGTAAACAACCAGGTCTAGTTAACCATCGAGCACAAGGAAATAATCTCCAGCAAGATGAGGGTCTAAAGAAAATATTGCAAAGAGGGAAAGCTATTGTAGAGGAAATGCCTATAGTGGGAGTGGAGTCAACCTTATTGAAGTTGTTTGTGTCAATGGCACTGAAGCTTCTAACCTACAAGTTGTTACAAGAGGTCAAAACGGTAAAAATGCTACTAAAGACAAGGTAAAACCTGTCAATGGAGACTCTAAGGAATATGATAAGGGGATGCAAGTCCTTAATCCTGACGTGGAAGGTAGACCTCTAAAGGTCATAGATGGTAAAATTGACACCCATTAAAGTGTTGCCAAAGAAGAATGCAAAACCCAAGAAAGAGACACCAAAGCCTATTCAAGACCAAAGGAGAGAATAGTTTGGCAGGAAAAGAGAGCTCTTGCTAGCTATCATGAATTTGATTTTGATTTCATTAGGCTAAGAGGGCCATGTGTCTATTTACTATGGGTGCAGTTAATGTGTTTTGTTTTAGTGCTATGCCAAACGGATTTAGCTAAACCTGGAGGGAGCCTCTTATTGTGTGGAATCTTCTTATGGCCAAGTCCTTCCTTTATGAGTATATTTCCTTTATGTTATATATGTTTGTGTACTTAGGAGGGATTGTTCTTTTGTTGGGGACCAAAAATTAAGGCATGAAGTCCTAGGGTTAGGTTAGGTATATCTGAGGGAGGTTCGAGTAGTTGTCTACCTCCTAAACAACATTGTCAGGCATTAAAAGACTTGTTTTGGAAGGTTGCCCTAGTGACCCTGTCCTTCCTGTTGTTAGGTAGTTGTTCTAGGAGTCCCTATTAGTGTGAGGCAGTTAGAGAAGCCTGTTGAAGTAAAAAGAAGATAAAATTATAAATATATCTGAAAGATAAAAATACGGAGGTGTGAAAACCCCAATCTAACTGTAGTTCGGTTTGATTTATGCTAACTTAGTTGTTTGCGTGATAGTTTGTTTTGTTGTTTTGTAATTGGATTTCTTGTGTTTGTCTAGCTTAGGATTCGTTTCTATCATTTTGTTTGATTTGTGTGAAACTTGATAGCCTTGGTCGAGCTTGGTATTTTTTTGGATAGGTTGAAGTAGGAGTTTGTTATTAGCTACCGAACATTGTGGAACAAGGTATGTTTTCTTATTGAGACTCTTGCACATCACAGGGATTATGGGTTCACGAGCACTTCACGTTGCACTTGTTGATGCACTACACTCGAGGGTCGTCTCCTGATTTTCTCAAATACTTCCATGCCATGGGTTGGGATTATGCACATTCTTCACCATCATTGAGCATTAACATGGCATGAGGTCCGCTGCAGCTATATGCAGTAACTTTTAGATGCATGCACACATGAGAGAGCACCTGTCATTGAGTACGCACATTTCTTGCACGCACAATATTTGGGATAGTCATCACAAAGTTAGGAGCCTCTGGTTGAGTGTGCAAGGAGGTTAGGTGAGTTAGAGGGTTGTGAAGGATGCTGCCAATTGTGAGATGGGATGTTCTTATTTGGTCAACTTTTTGAGGACCATCATTTTCCCGAGAGATTGTGAGAATCTGGAAGGAGCGGAGTATGTCATATATTTTAGAAGAGTATTGAGAGGTGAGGATAAGGATTTAATTAACAAGGAATTTTATTTGTATTTTTCATGACGCACGATCACATGTAGATAGAATAGGCACAATATCTTCAGTGCATCCATATTTTTTTTGTGTGAGCATTGTTTGAATGGTAGCATATCATGGATTCGATCAATTGCATGTTTTCTCAAATCATGTATGGTTGTGCACGGAGTTCTCTTTCCTAGCATATTCATGCTAGGGCACACTGCATTAAAAAAAAAAAAAACAGGTTCATATTCGAGAATATTTATTTTGAAGACTCAGGGATCAAAGGAAAAGATCGTATGTTTTACATCGTCAACGAGTATTTCTTGAAGAAAAAGAGGACATGTATGCTGAAACTGTGTGCAATTATAAGAACAATAGGCTAAGGAACGGAATAAGTCGTCCAAGATAAAAGATGGAGAAAAATGATGTGATTTACCAAAATCAATATTTTTATCTATTTGTGATGGATTTTTGTAATTTTGTCCATGCTGGCTTGTCGACCTGATGCGTTCCGATCGTTTCGAGTACCCAAATGACTATATTTGGAGTTCAAATGACGAAGTTATGATCCAAACAAGCTGCAAATATGCGTAGAGCAGAAAAAACAAAAATAGTGAAAAGCAATAGAAAAGCAAAAGCCAAAAGCTAAAAGCAAAAAGCCTAATGTATATGAGTGTGGATAGAAAACTATATAAGGAGATGAGAATGGAGAGTTAAAGGCCTTCCCCCTCTTGTACAATTGTATTTTGTGAGAGAGGAGAGAGGAGGGTCGCTCTTGTCATGCAAATCTGAAAGTTGGAGTTGTTGGATGTCAAGGCGCCGAGTGTCGGCTCAAGGTACAAGAATATATTTCACTTTATTTATTTTCAAAATTTTGGTTTTTTTTGTTGTGTTGTGGTTGTGTGATGCTCTACCCGAATTTGGGTTTGAATTGTCTTGAGCTATAAGAGACGTTGTTTATTGTTTTGTTTTTCGTGTGTGGTTCGTGTGGTGTCTATCAAAATATTTAAATTTTTGTGTTGTGCTGTGCATCCGACAAAGTCGATTACCCCAACTAGCACTCCTTATCGTCTCATTATCGGGTTATGAGTGAGGCTTGCTCTCGATCACCGCTCGCATAATAATGCTTGGAGTAAGGCAGAGTCGTTATGTACCGCCTCATGAGAGGCAAGCTTAGAGTGAGCCATAGTTATGGAGATCTGAGAGAGTTAGAAAAATAGTTGATAGGTTTACATACACTGGTTATTCAGCCCGCCATTATGCATATATGGCTAGTGTGACAGGTTACAAAGAACTTACAAAGTTTGATGATGCAGTTACAGATGATAACTAGTGTGCTGCCATGGATGAGGAGTATGTAATCCTAGTTGAAAATGAGACATGGGAATTGGTTGAGTTACACGAAGGCAAAGTCCCCATTGGCTGCAAATGGGTGTACAAGGTTAAGTGCAAGTCAGATGATTCACTAGAATGCTATAAGGCTAGGCTGGTTGCAAAAGGGTATGCACAACAATATGACCTTGATTATGAGGAGACTTTCAATCTAGTGGCTAAAATGGCAACAGTCAGAACTGTCATCACTTTGGCAACATGCAAAGGCTGGAATTTATGGCAAATAGACATCAAGAATGCTTTCTTGAATGGTGATTTGGTTGAGGAAGTATATATGGAGCAGCCCTGAAGGCTATGTTTATCCAGACTTTCCTACACATGTATGTAAGCTAAAGAATGATTTATATGGATTGAAATATGCACCTAGAGCATGGAATGATTGGATCAACAGCTATTTACTTAAACATGGATTTAGATTGGTGGGTGATGCAAATCATAGTCTGTTCACAAAGAAGATAGATCATGGATATTTGTTTCTAGTGGTTTATGTAGATGATCTTATCATCATTGTTGCAGATAATGAAGAGGCATTGTTGAAATTAAATTATGTTTACAAGCTGAATTCAGAGTCAAAGAACTTGGTGAACCAAAGTATTTTCTTGGGATTGAGGTAGTCTCTACGCATCAAGGTATATGGCTGCTACAGAAGCAGTATGCTCATGACATGTTATAGAAGTATGGTATGGCTGAATGCAAGCCTATGGAGACACCTCTTGATTAGAATGTCAAGCTATATATTGATGTTGGGAATGACATAGAGAATATGACCATGTATCGACAGATGGTGGGCATCTTGATATACTTGACTATTACCCGTCCTGATCGTGACTTATGTTATGCAGTGGGGCTGATTAGTTAGTTCATGCAGAAGCCTCACAAAATACATTTAGATGTAGTCAAGATGATCATGAGATATGAAATACTACAGATTATGGGCTGTTTTATGCATATGGAAAATCTCTTGACTTGATAGGGTTTACTGATGTTGATTGGGCTGGTTGTGCCTATGACAGGAGGTCAACCGGTGGTTATGCATTTGGATTGGGCAACAGTATGATAAGTTTGGCAGAGTAAGAAACAACCTACTGTTGCATTGTCTAGTACAAAAGATGAGTACAAAGGAGCTACCTTAGCAGCTTGCAAAGCAGTTTGGTTGATGAAACTGCTGAAAGACTTAAATATAGCTAGAAAACACAGTGAGATTGCATTGTGATAACCTCAGTAGTGTTATGTTGGCTAGAAATCCTGTCTACCATGCTAGGTCCAAACATATTGAGGTTCACTATCATTTCATCAGAGAAATGATTCTTATAGGGTAGTTTGACTTGATTCATGTGAAGACTCAAGACCAAGTAGCAGATATATTTACCAAGTCTCCTGGTAAAGAAAAGTTTATATACTTCAGGTAGATACTTGGAGTTTATCAGATGGTTTGAGCTCGAGGGGGGAGTGTTAGAATATCAAGCTCCCGTTACTCTTCAGTCAGTCTATCTTTATGTGTGTGACCGACATTAGCTGGATACAGCTGTACACGTGTGTGACATTCAATAAGTCGGTGTAGTTAGTGACTTAACCACAGTTAGACTTGGTTAGTCATATCTATGTGTGTTAGTCTCTTTCAATTAGTATGATGGAAGAATAATAGAAGAAGAACAACAATGAGCTGAGGCTCATCTTCCACTCCACTCTATCTCTCTCCCTCTCTTCCAATAGTTGAGTGTTGCAAAAGGCCATCCAAGTGTCCAGGTTGGAGTCACAGACCCTTCTCCTCCATTTAGGTTGACATTTGTAGCCGGTCATAGACCTTGGCACTTCAAAAACCTTATCCTACCAAAACTCAACACCTTCAGAGGCCCATAAGGTGGGACTCTACTCTCTCTCCTCCAACCATTTCTATTCAAGCGTGCTTCCGATGTTAATTACCTCCTCCTCCACCTCGATGGGAAAGTCCCTACACAAGGTTGTGGGAAATTGAAAGTTAAAATAGAAGGGACTTGTGGACATTTCTTGCCTTTCCTAGATTACCAGATCGGTGTGGAAGCTCATTGGGGCATCATCCTTGCATGGTGGGATAGGTGTTTGGGGTGTCATCACTCCCTTGGCATTCCATTTTCTCCATGTGTCCTCCACCATTCGTTTTCTTATTTCTCTCAATGCCGCCTTTCTTTCTGTGGAGGTGTGTACGTGTTGTTGCTCTTCAGTCTGTAGGGAGGAAGGAGGCGGTGGGACAAGCTCTTCTTCATGTAATCCCACTTAAAAGTTCACATCCACCTCCCTCTCCTGGCTTGGCTCTTGCTGCCCCTCTTTGAGAAACCCGATTGCGTCCACTTCCTGCAAGGTTAGGCATTCCAAGAGATAATGGTGTTGCTCTTCCAAGCTTGGGCCAATTCCATTAGGTTGTGGCAGCATCTACAGTCCTGCCTTTAGTGCCCTATGAGCCATTCCTAGTTTCTTTTTCATTGCCTCTATGGACTCTCCTTCCTCTGCCTGGGTGACATCTAATAGGGTATCCAAGATGGCACATTGTTGGGTGTGGAAGTTCACTTGGATGGCTTCCACTATACTTTTAGCAAGTATATTTTCCTTTTACACTTGAGCAAGACGGCATGCCAAGACTTTGATCCTTTTTTCGTTCTGATTGGCCCATTCTTTTGCCCTCTTGCTCATATCTTTGAGGCTTTCCCCGTGCCTCTAGGCTAGCTCTGTCAGACTTCGTTCTTGATCTTCCATTTCTACCCTTAGCTTTTTCTGATCTTCCTATGATGAGGTAGCCTCTTGGTCAGTTTCTCCACTTCTCTTTCATACCTACGAGCTCTCTCCTCCCTCAGCTCCTCTAGCTCTTTCGTGGATTTAATGATTTTCTCCATTTTAGCTTGTAGATATTCGTAGCATGCCACAATCTCTCCATTATGATGTTGTAGGCATCGGTATGGATTTGGTTTCTTCATTCACTCGCACTTGCCATTCCATTTCTATCTCTTCCTTAGCTTGTAGCTGCTCCTTGAGCTCGTGAGCTTCCCTTTGGGCCATGGCTATTTGGTGTGTTTTCTCCAACTAGGATGTAGCCATGGCCTCTTTTTTGGCTTCTAGCTTTGCTACCACAATTTTCTTCTCCTCCTTGGCTTTCTCTAATTGAAAGAGGAGCTCCTTGGCATACTCGTCGTATGCTTCGGATGGCCTCTCTGTTGCGGGGGATGAAGGTCGTAGAGCCTACCACCTTCTGCCTCTTTGGGTCTTGCCTCAACTCTTGGTCTGCTACAATTGATCTTTTGGTTCCTACTGGGGGGGGGTTTCCTTCTCCTGCTCCTTGGCCCATTTCTTTATTCATAAAGTATTGGACCCAAGCCATTAGGTTGCTGGTGTCCACCTCGGTCGTAGAACTAGGAGTGGAGATGGCGTCAAGAGAGTGGGAATGGGGGTAATTGGGACCTTGCCATTGCCTTCTTGCACTGTAGGTGGGAGGAATTTTGGCACATGGGTGCTTGAACTTGGCCCTTTGTCTCTGATTGGGCTCATGGGTTCTAGCTCATCACGCTTGGACTGCTGGTCAACGGACTTGTGCATTGCGATGGCTATGTCTTCCTCCTCCTTTTTTCTCAATTTCTCCTCCTCCCCCTCTTGCTTTCTCCTTCTTTCCTCCTCGTCCTTTTTGGACTCTCTACGGGCCTTTTGCAAGTCTGACTTTTCTTATTTCCTCCTCTCCTCTTCTTGTTGTTCTCATGCAATATTCTTTTTTGTCTTCTTAGCCTTTCCCTAGCTAGTTTTCTCTTCTTGTTCCTTTCTTTCTTCTTCCTTACTCAGCATCCTTTCACTAGACTGTGTCTCCTGTTCATGGTGAGGTGGCAACCTGCTTGGTGTTTAATCCACTCCTTCTCCTCCTTCATCCTGCCCTTGTCCCAAGGCTTCCCTGATGATCATGGTGAGAACCCCACCGAATCCAATGGTTGCAGCCTTTGATGACGAAGCTTTCCTTTTAGCTTTGGTGGTAGGAGATTCTCCTTTGACAGGTTGTCCTCTCATTGCCAAGGCTTTTGATGAGGTCTCAATGGTCTTCCTCACAAAACTGTTGAGGTTCACCTCATCCACCACTGACCTTGCTGCGATGTTCTCTAGCAGGGGGATGTTGATGTGGCTCATGATGGTGCTGTATCTTTGACTAGAAAACAATGCTTGCACAATCTTGGCTTGGAGTTGGATTTTGGGGTCAGGAATATCTGCCAAGCTGATGTTGTTGTTGGTGTGGACCTTTACCTTGTCCATTCCTAGCAATGTATATACAGAGGTCGTTTATGGAAGGCACAAACTCACTAACAGTCGATCCCTTAGACACTCAATAACTGGTCAATGGAAGGCACAGAACTACTAGACTTTGAAGATGAATGAATTCTTCAATCTCAAGCAGTTGGAATTAACCCTGGAAGCTTACTACTCAAAGTTTGTAACCCTACTAAAATACGCACTGCCTATGGATATTGCATAGCAAGTATCCAAGTTTTTCCATAACTTGAACACTCCTATGAACCACCATCTTGAAGCAATGCGCCCAACGGACTTGCAAGATGCATTACTTCAAGCAAAGCCAATCATCCAAGAACTTAAGTTAGGCAATTGTGACAAAGATGGTTCTCGAGATTAGGACAAGAGATGCCACACATGCGAGGAGATAGGGCACATCCGTAGGAGATGTCCCTACTGTCAATGCTTCCATTGTAATGAGCTAGGATACATCCAAGAAGACTGCCCTGATCTAAGTCTAGAAGATATTGAGCCTCAAAGAAAATGAAGCTACACAGGTGCAATCTATAGATATATAGAGGAATCTGATGAAGACGAAGACCTAGAACCTACAACACCTCTTTAGTATGATTAGAAATCCTAGAAATTTTGTCGACATGAAATACAACTTGTATAGGAATAAACTTTACTCTTGTAACTAAAATTAACTTGACTAATATGAGTTGCACCTATTTTGAGCCTAGAACTTGTAAATGATTAGAGATACTTTGGCAAGGAATGACAGTTATAACTTGCAATGAATTTTTCTTAAGTTGTTCCCTCTCAACTAATATAGATTGGGTCTTACCAGAATGTCAAAGCTTGGAAGTATTCTTTAGTATTACAAGCAAAGCCAATTGTCCCTAGAGCTCAGTCCCAAACTAAGAAGAGGAAAATCTGGGAACATAGTTTTTGAGATAAAGGACCACTTCAATCTGCTAAAAGGATCTTAGGACAATTTGGTCTAAAGAAGAAACTCATGTCACAAAGGTTTAGCCTTTTGGCCTCTTGTCATGGCTCTTAAGTTAGAGGTTTCAGAATCATTGACTCATACAGCCTCAATCAGGCTGACTCTGTTGCCTTGTGGCAACTCTTCTATAGTTGTTTTTCCCCTTTGCAATATTTGTCTTGGTGCATCATTCTGCTGCAAGTTATTTCCTTGCACTCTATGATTCACAGGGCCTGGCTGTTTACTCCCTTGTTGGAGAGAACTAATCTTACTCCAACAGGGAGTAGCTAAATGGCCCGACTTTCCACAAATGTCACATTTAACATTTGGACAGTTTCTACGGAAATGCTACCCACCACACCACTTACAACTGAATCTTGAGGGTCCACCCTCTTCAGGGCGTCGACTCCCTATCAGATTCTGCTGCTTCTTCAAGAAATTAACGTCGATAGCTATTTGTCGATATTGTTCAGAAATCATGTCGGTATAATGCTTCATCATGTCCTTAACTTCACCAAGGACATTAGATGCACTTGACTCATAGCCTTGATCGTCAACCCGTCGTTCCATTGGCCTAACAATCTGGTTTGACATTGGTTGTTGACTCACAGTAACAATGTTAGAATTCAAAACTTGGCCTCCAACATTTGGTGCAGCCAACTAACTTGCCATATGCATAGTCACACTGGGAGGAGCTGGCAGTAAAGGTACATTCTGAACCATGCTCCCCCTCCCATTAGGGTTAGTCATAGGCATCCCTTGACTTCCATTCATTAATGATGGATTTCCATGAGGTACTAAACCCGCATTAACATTCATTCGAGAGGAGTAGGCCGTTTGTAATCGTGCTTCTACTCCTTCTGCCCGCGTAATAGCGGTGTCTATATCTGTCAAGGCCACACTGCTCAATTGTACTTGGATATTAAAATCCAACCCATGCAAAAAGTATTGCAATTGGGCAGCCGGCGGAATGGGAATGTAAGTTTGTAACTTACAAAATGCTTCCTTCAGCTTCTTGGCATAAGCTTTCACATTCTCATGACGGTCTTGGCGCGTTACATTCAAGACCCGCAACCAATATTGGCCACCTCTTTCAGGGGCATATTCTCCTCGGAAAACTACATAGAATTGATCAATTGTGGTTATGGTCCCATACTCTATGCTGTGATACTATACCACAACCCTTCCTTTTAACGTCATATTAAAGAACATCATGAGATGTCCCTCGTCTTGGATGCGATAATTGAACATCAATCTTTGAAATTCACAAATGTGAAATTCTGCATCCTCTTCCACTAACCCATTAAAAATGGGCAAGGGAACTCCTAAAGCTGGTAAATCTGACGTCCTTGCGGGAATTGCAATGGGTTGTGCCATGGCGACAATCGGATTAGCAATAGGAGCTTGAACCAACGGAACCCCCACTTGAAGTGGGTAGACTTGGTGGAGGAGAGGAAGAACTTACGCTTCCTCCTGCACCTAACAGACTATGTGGAGCAGTTGGGTTACTAAGACCACTGCCTCTTATACATACCGGGCTACTTCTTTGAGGAGAATAATGACTTACAATCTCTAACCACCGCGTAGCCCTCTCAGCACGTTCTGCTTTTTGGATTTCGGCTTGACGGTTCTTGTCAGAGGACATAAACCAACTTTCTTTTGGTCCCTAGAAACCCTAGGTCCAAAAACCACCACTTATAGTAGGCGGCTCCCGGCAGACGCGCCACTGATGGGACCTAAAATGGGCCGGCATTGGCTATGGCACTAGCTGGACCTCATGCTCATGACACACAAACACCCTCACGGCCTCGCGGACCAGGAGCGTCAATCTAATGCTAAAGGACAAACTGCCCTAAAGCTTAATTTCTGCGTTTATAGTTTATAGTCCAACGTTTCCCTAAAACTCCTCAAAGGGAGAACCCAAAGTACATAGGCATAATGCCTCGTCACACACATATAGGAGGCACTCTACCGACTAATAGTTGGAGCCCCACTGCAGCTCTCCTACATCGCATGGATTGGCCCTTTGATGCGCTACTAGACATATAGAACATTTCCACACATACTCCTCTCAAGGTACCAATATTTTATGTTCCAGGATGTATCATTCCTCACTACACTTTCCCCTTAGGAGCCAACGACTAACCTACAGCTAAAGACATCCTCTCACGCTCATCGTTGGTCACAACCTAAGAAAGACAGGTGCCATGCATCCAGGAGGTTTTTTCTAATACCTTTTAATTATTATGCTTAATGCGAATAGTGTATGGCTATGTGCTCAAACAAAAGAAAGATCAACATCGTGCATGGTGCATAAAGTATTCTTTCCATGCATTTTACTAGTGCTTGCTGCGTTGAAAGGAGGCACCGAGCCATATGCTCATGCTACCATCCTCTTTATTTAAACTATTTTCTATATGCCAAGTACAATGCATAAATCAAATCTTTTCTTTATCTTTCAGCATTTCAGCCCCTTTTCATCCAACTCTTAGCATTTTGTATCATTGATCGGTTAGATAGGGTTTCTATGCATTTTTCCCTTTTAAAAGAACAATAAATATGCACAAACCATAGACACGGGGACAAACGGAGACCAACCTCATGCTTTGCCATCGTTATACATTGCACAAACATAGATATAATTTTTCCTAATTTTCCTTAACCCATTTTCTATTTTTCCCTAATTTTAAACCCATTTTTTTCATTTTTGGGCTTTTCCCCTCTTTTTCTTTAATAAATAATGATTGAAAATGAAAGTTGATTTTGGTCTATGGCCCTTAGGTTCATTGACAGAAAAAACTCAGATTTAGTTGGTGTGACATATCATATTTCTCATTTATATAGCAAAAAACCCAATTTTACTCTTAAACCGCATGTTTTTCATATATTTTAACACTAATTCCAGCCATGTAGCCTTATATTTTCTGATTTTTAGGTTCCAAACAGTTGAAACTCATGGCAAACAATATCATAATGAACTTTCATCCCATATGAACAAAGTTTCATAAAGCAAATAATATAAAAAGATCATTTTTCTTTATAAAAATAGCATTACCGCTTATTTTTAGGTCTCGGTTTCCTGGTCTTGATTATGGGATTGATTTCCAACATGCATTTAATGCTCAGCATCTTCAAGAACAGCACTCTTCATGTCTTCATTGATCCGGAAGCAATCCGGTCTCATCCGGACAAGCTTTCCTCCACCATTCTTCATTGTCTTCATCCACACAAGAACAACCCCTTAAGGGAGAGAGAGGGAGGAGAGAGAAAGACTAAAATCAAAAATCTTCATCTAGGCCATCATTGCGTGAGCAAGAGGCGGCGATATGATCAGCAGGGAGAGGGTAGGGAAGCCCCATTGTCAATTAGGTAGGTTGTGTTCAGCTAGGCATCTCCATCCATCAAGATCCAAGCGCATTTTGCGGCGCCTGATGGCGCCTCCTCCATGCCACAATTTGATGCATGCTTCTCCTCCACACTTTCATGTGACATTTAAAATTTGGGCTCCCAAAGGTCACTTGCCCATTTTGCCCAAATTTTGTCCACCCCTTCGCATCTTGACCATTTCCTTGGCCATTTCCTCGTCTGGGCTCCAAATCGAGTGCTGTAAATTTCTGCGCGTCCGGCTTGACATCCCGCATTGGCTAGCAACTCCTAACAACCCGCACGACAGTCTGAAAAATTATCAAAAATCAAGAAGTGTCGCTCGGGTGCCTTTTAAGAGTCGTATTTCACTTGGTGCTTAAAATCGTCCTAACTGGAGCCGCCGTGTTCGGCGTTGAATATTTTTCCCCTAAAATCCGAATTTTTTGGCAAATTTTAGGCACATCTCGAGCTCAAAACTCCGCTCTCAGAATCCTTTTGAGAGAGAGCATCTTCTCAAGGTGAGAAAAAGGAGGAAAGGCACCATCTTCTCTCAGGCAATACCTTTGTATAGGAGAGAAAGAGATGGAGGGCACAATCAATTGCCATCCCATTAGTGCCATCTAAGGGAAAATGAGGTCCTGGACAACATTAAGAAGTCAATACCACTCAAGTGAACCTCCAAGTTCATGTCAATTGTGGTTCTTCTCCTCCATCGCCATGATTTCTCTCTTATCATCAATCTGGAGCTTTAACATAACCAAGCAAACTGAAGTGGCAGGCTGGTAGAACAATTTTCAGGCTTTCAATCCCCTCGCCTCACACATGATATTGTGGACAGATTGAAAAGATAATCAATTAGTCTCCTTTCCTTCATAAGTCATCATCATATTTCAAAGAATAAGCCATAGTCATTAAGCGTATAATTAGAGCTTAACCTTTAATTCATAAAAGGGTATTCATATTACACACAAAGAGTTGGATACGTTTGTAGTCTCTAGAGAAGTAAAAAGGGAAGAGCTTGTGTCCAAGATGATGGAGTAGACCCCACTTCTTAGCTGGACTATCGGATGCGTACCTACAAAGACAAATTTTTGACTTGCGTGTTTCCAAGTAAGCGCCCGATCCATTAATAAAAATAAGTAGTATGGAGTTATAATTTTGTTGGTTTGGATTTTTTCTCCAATGCCTTAAAGCCTACTTTTCCACTCTGAATGTTTGTTAGTATTTATTTATGTCTGTTTTAAAAAAATAAAAACAACTAAAAATGCTTAAAACCTACTCTAAAATTATATATATAAATTTTTATAAAATATATGGGTGATCAATTATCACATATAATGTTTTTCTTATAAATTTTATACTACTAAAAGTCTGTTAAAATTTCTTCAAAAATTTTGGAAATGATTTAACATGTTTTAGAGTTTAAAAATGATTATTTTGAGTGAAAATTAGAGTCTTTATTGAAAAAAATTAGGTTTTATATCAACAGAAATTATGATATCTCATGGGAAAACTGAGAGTATAATTTTTAACATTTAGTGAGATTTTTTAAATTTTAGAGAAAGAAAAATAAGTTAATGTTATTTTTTTAAAAATGTTCATATAAAATATGGTGTTTCTGATTTTATGTTAATTAAGAGTGTATACATTACGTTGATTTATATTATATGAGTATGTGGGAGGAATGTAATAATATCATTGATTGTTGTTGAAGTTGGTAATTTATTATGATTGATTACACAATAATTAGTAGGAAATGAATAAAATAATTTAGAAAAAACCATTAACAACATTGGAAATTACATTGTGTTAACACAATGGAATGAGGGGAAGCTTGAATATCTATGTTGAAACCTAATATTTTATTTATATAAATATTTCTTAGGTGCTCGAGAAAATAAAAAGTGCAGTGCCACTAACTAATGGAGTTGGACTATAACGATAAAATAGTATCATGGATACTTGAAAAGTTAGATGATGCTATTGAAACTAATGATACTTATCATCTGTTTAGTGCAAAAACTCTTAGGAGTTGCTTGACAATTTGGTTAAAAGTGGCTTGGTCTTTGGCTGGTCATTTTTTGGTGCGTTTGCCAAGAGCCAAGTGCACTCAGACATGTGATGAGTCTCCTTAACATACTCAAATCCTAGGGCAAATTGGCAAGAAGTTAATGAGCGATTACAAAGTCTCTTTCTTAAGAAACTATTTTTTGAATTTGCATCGAGATTGCAAAAGGCAAATGTTAGATTGGGCAAGAGACACAGAATTAGTAGAGGGTGGAAAATATTTTGGTCCATAGTTAACGATAGACGTTGAAGACTTATCCTCCTAGAGTTGGGGGTGTAAAAAATGTGCACAAACCATTGTTTTCTTAGCTGCACATTTTGGGCTACTAGACAAAATCAAAATAAATACGATTAGTGTATCATACCACTTTGATTGGTATTATTGCACAGCTTATCAGACGTTTATAAGGACTGGGTGGAGTGATGTATTGCCTTGGATATGAGTATTGAGAGGCTTGAAAATGTCTTTTAATACAAAAGATGTGAGAGAGATAGCTGAAATTCTAGGTCTAGTTCTTGAGCAAAAGCAAAAATTACCATATGGTGAAGAAGATCCAGAACTCCCAACTATTCTCAAATTATTGAGCGCATATGTAGCCACAAAACCCTCACTTTGTAGCCTTAGAGGAAAATATATAAGTTGCAAGAAATTTGCAAAGAATGATATTAGTGGGTACTAGATTAGTGGTGGATGAGTTTTGAGGAGAGACGAAGACAACAAAGTGAAGCTTGAGACCAACGTGCAAGGGAACGAGCTGCTTGACTGGAGGCTTGGCTGCTAGAGAGGTTAGAAAATGTGAATGCTTTGATGAATTTGGGAATAGACGTTGCATCAAGTTCAAACATGGAGCTACTTGATCTTAACATACCATTTGATAGAACCCCATCACAAGCAATGAAGCAGATTCCTATCAATGGAATCGGATAGTTTCAAGTACTAGTAGTCCCACTAGAGAGAGGAGTAGACAAAGTAGTGAAAGTATAAAAAGTGAATCTCATGCTATAGTAGGAATTAACAAACCATCCATTGATTGGGGCTTAGCTTTGGATTTTGGATTTCGCCAATTATTTAGATTTTTTTGGATTACATTTCTTATTTAGGATTCCTCGCCAAGGAGATTCATTTCAAGACGTACTTGATCTAGGATTGAGATCCCTATTTAGAGAGTCTAAGAAAATCGTGTGGGTTGACTCTACTCAAGATTTTGAGCTAGGGGCGTTATTTAAAGAGACAATGGCTCGCAATCTCGTAACTAGGTGATTTTACTCAGTTTGGGGGACTCTGGGATGAAGATCCTGATGCTCACATGCAAAATATCGAGATGACTTGTGTAGCGAATGAGATAGTAGATGATGATCAAAAGTTGCATATTTTTCCAGTGACACTAAAAGATGAAGTAGCTAGATGGTACGGAAACCTCAATGCTCCAAATAAAGGGACCTATACTGCCTTATCAAGAGCGTTCTTAGAAAAGTTTCGACAGCAAGGTTTCCAAGATCAATTAGCTCTTCAATTGGACTATTTATCCCAAAGAGCAGTCGAAAGTGTTGAGCATTACATAGAGCGTATGGAAATGATTATTCAAAAGTTGAATCAAACTCTTGATAATCATATGCAAAAGCATAAATTTATTGACGAACTTAATCTTGAAGTCCATCAACATATTAGCCTACAAAGGCCAACTATGTTGGCAGATGCTAAAACACATGCTAGATGGTGGGAAGAAGTGCAACTTAGTCAATAACGAAGGAAGGATCTATTCAAAGAACCTTGAATGGAATACGGTGCCAGTACTTCAAGTAGGGTGCCTAAGAACATGTCTTATGTGACCATTCCCTTGAATCCATATGCAATGACAAATTCCAATGTGGCAAGTGTACCTTTAAATCCATATATCTCAATTTGGGCTTACATGATGCAGATAGGCATGCCTTCTATGCCTCAGACTCAATCCATTTTATATGAAGGTAAAGTAGCAAAAATAATTGCAAAGTCACTAGGAAAATAATAATGGGTGTAGTTTGAGCACCATTAAAGGAAATTTATTCAATAACAACATAAGCAGCTAATGCACAATAGCCTTCAAGTAGCATGACCTCAAATCCTCCTAGATCAAATATTTGGTGCGATAAGTGTCATGGCTATGGCCATGTGGCTATTGAATGCCGATGCCTTCACGGTTAATGCCCAATCATCCTCCCATTCTATACTTTTTGTCTTAAAACGGGGCATTTAGAAACAAATTTTTGGCAAAGATTGGTCAATAACAACAACAAGATTGTGCGATGCAAAAAAATTACAATTACATGGATCGCAACAACACTGCTTACGAGATGGGGCCACCCAATCAACATTTTAGGCCCTGTGGATTGCGTACCCAAGGCAAACCTCCAATGCCACAAAACAATTACAATAGTGATGGAAATCGAGGAAGAAACTCTCCTTTTAGGAGAAACAATGGTTGCTTTTGCCAAATATCCAATAGGGCAAAGTGGACAACAAAGGCCTAGAGGACCAATGATTTGCTCTATCGATGTCAACAAGAAGATCATATAGCTACATATTGTCTGAATGCATCTAGAAATCAAGATTATACCCCTCTTTGTAGGAGGTGTAGTGGCAAAGGGCATCATGAAGAGAATTGTCCTAAGCGAGAGGAAAACAAAACTAATGACAAAGATAAACAAGTCTCTAATGAACCTTCAACATCTGCTACAAATTTAGTCGAAGTAGAAACAAAAGAGAAAGAGAGTGATGTTAAGTCAAAAATTTTGCAACATAGGGTGACCTTTAAGGCTAACCCCATGATTGGTGTGGTTATTAGAGCGCAAAAGAAACAACAAAAGGAGCATGGTCTAGAGGAAGAAAGTCCCCAATCAAAAGAAGCCATGAAGGAAAAATCTAAGGACGTAGATCCTAACATAGAGCTACCTAAATTGGATTCTCCTAAGCACTCTTCAAACCAACCATTATTTCCCGTGCCCCTAGCAAATCCTAGGATTCAAGTAGGGGTAGCTCCTTTTCCTGAAAGTCTTGTATCTCCAAAAGAAGAAAGTAAAGAGCACGAGGAAATAATGAATAAGGCCTATGATCTTTGGGCAGCATTAGAGGAAATAAACTTATCAATTAACTTGAGGCAATTGCTTGAAATAGCCCCTATATGTCATAGGCAGCTTTATCATAAGCTAGTTCAATGTAGGAGAAAAAGGATCAAGACTAACGCTTCTAAAATAATTGCAAATGCATCCAAAAAGAAAAAAACTAAGGAAGTAAAAATTAGAGATCTATTTGTGGATCCAGGAGCACTAGTTATAAACACTACCATCAATGGATATTTGTTGAATAAAGTACAATTGGATGGTGGCTCAACAGTCAATTTAATGACAGAACAAACGATGCAAGACATAGGGTTGAAGAATTTAGAACCTACTCATATAGTTTTACATGTGACTGATCAAAGGAAAGTAACTCCTTTGGGGTTACTTCGCAATGTAAAATTTGTAATTGTTGGACTAGAATTTCATGTGAATTACCTAGTAGTTTGTTCATGATCAAATATCTTGGTTGACCTTGGTTGTATCAAGAAAGGTGCACTCAGGATGATTGGTCCTTGAAATGATAGGGCCAAGATACATGTTATCACAAAAGGGTTTTAAAGGGAGTCAGGAGATGAAGTAGTTAGCAAGATAGATGAAAAATCCAATAGTGAATTCTATGATTTAGAACTAGAGAGGACCAATAATGTGTAATGTGCCCGCCAATCGGCTATCCAAGCACTTTAGCGGTCCATCAAGAAACGAATCTAAGTGTCACCACCCAGCACTCCCAGGATATATTTCGGGGTTTGTCGCCTAGGGTTTTCTGAGTCTTCCCCGCAACGGAACGTTCACGGCCGAATCCACTAGGATCGACCTAAAATCTGGGTTCCTAGGGCCAAGGTCTCTTAACAGCATTCTAGCATCGGGTTTTTGACATCCTACTTTATGCAAAGATACCCAATCCAAAGCATATCCATATCGCACTTGGTTCAAAGAGAATGGGAAAGGAGAGGGATGCGCCACTCAACCTCTTTAACCGTAGGGCATAGTCCCATTCCAGTCCTCTAAAATGACATGAATCGGGTTCTAACTTAACCATACCTAAATGTCAAAATATGTTAAAACCTTATGAGAAGCCTCCCAGTTCTTAGGGACCACCCTACCGTAGGACAGATTGTCGAGGTTCTACCCACCCGCTTCCCTTGATAGCTTTAGTTTTCTAATTAGGTCCTATCACATTTATGTATGACATTCACAATTAGCTTCCTTAATTAGGCCTTTTAGAGAACATGATTCGTTTACATAATTTACAGCACTAACACAAAGACAAAACAAGCAGTCTTTTTGACAAACAAGTTCCTTAACTTACCTTCAAGTTAATCTTTGTCTATTGTCTATACAAGAGAATTATGTATCCCTTTTGTCCAACAGAAGTACCCAGTCCAAATCACATGGCACCATAATTTCCATCCTTTATCTAGAATAGGATCTTCCAATGCCCTAGACGTTGGGCTCATGTCAGCCTACAATTCCATTCTAGTCTAGGTAAGGGGTGTCCAGAGCTCCATTGAACCCAAGTGACCTAGAAGTGAGACACAACTTTCGTGGTTGGCCTTTTCACCACTCGATCTTTGGCCCGTGAATCGAGTAGTACCCTCTTGGGGTAATCCATGGTGCGATCTTGGAGATGATCCACCCGTGAAAAATATCCTTCCTTAATTAATCCAATTAAGAATCAAGCATAATCAAAGCAATCAGCCTAATATCATCTTCCGATGAAACATTCCTTTATTTCCCATGGCTACTTGTCATTACTGACCTTTGCTATGCTTTTACCATCAAACACAAGCACTTGGAATATTTGTCCAAATCACAATGCAACAATCAATTGATCATAAAAAGCATTTAGGGTATTGTTCAATCAACCAACAAAACTAATTAACACAATATTAGTGAGTTTGGGAATCTCACAATTCCCATTTTTTGAATACTGAGGATGAGCAAGATTGGATGCATGTTTTTGCTACCATTGACCTACTGTTCTCAAACACTAAGCAGTACAAAAAATCCATCAAGGCAACTGACAAGCTCAAGGACACACCTTTAGTGCCAGTCTGCATGATGACTAGGATCCTGTGTGGAAGACCCAACCCTATTGCATTCCAAGACGCAAACAATAGACGAAAGCTCCTAGAGATCCTAGGGCACTTGACTAACAAGTTGGCTAGCAATCTAGCAATGAATCTTAAGCCACTCCAAGACCTCTTGGATGAGCCTGAATGGCGATGGTCCAAGGTACATGATTTAAACATAAGGTACAATTGGGCCTTAATCCTTGACTAGCAAGAAGAGATGTGTCAAAACCTGGAGAATGATGAGCTATCAGTCAAAGATAACTTTGATAACGAATATGAGGATTGTTGTTCCTTCAATGATGAGAGCGAAAGGGAAGTCAATACCTTAGAATACTACACTGGGAGACGTGGAATCGAACAAATATGAGTAGACCCCAGACCACACAAGCAGAGTGCCCTTAGAATAGAGAGAGGAGTTAGATACAAGGACTGCGATTGAACTTGGTTGTTAGAGCATAGAGGAGCAATCGACTATGAGTAGGTAGGCCTAGACTAATCAAGCAATGTTCTACTACTTCTACAAACGGACTCACCCTCTGAGCTACGACCATCCGGAGAGAGCCCCTCTTCTAGCAAAGACAGAGAATTTGATTTTGAATTGGAAGTCAACTCAAATAGCAACCCTGAAATACCTCAACCCCCCAAGACTAGACGCACCAAGGGGGACCTACATGTCCCCCTAAGATGCCAATGATTAAGGGAGGAGCAACATAAGCTACCTAAAGAAACATGAACAAAAGAATAGTCAAAATCGCAAGACCTATCAAAATGATTCGCAAAGTTAAAAAAGGGAGATAGGATGGTTATCTTGTTGGGATTCAAATGATAGAGGCAAGCAAGCAAACCAATCGAGGGACCCGCTGTCATGCCGCTACATGCACACTGTGTTAAAAAAAAATCTAGATTGTGGCTTCCTTTTAGATTTAGAGAGCCAATGCCACTTTAGGCATTAGTATTATTGTCCATGGTTCAAAATATTAGGATTTTTTGGACAAGTTTTTAGTCAAGTTTTGATATTCTAGATATTATCTCTTGTAAAAATCCATAAAACTATAGATAACTTCTAGATTAGGAGGACATGTAAAAGAAAGCATGTATCTTTTAGCCAATTTGAGAGGATTTTATGAAAAAAAAATATTAGTGAAATCACGCAATGTGTGATCATTGTTTTCAGGCAGCGAACAACACTTCGAAAGTGGGAGATGAAGAATGAGTGATCTGGCGGGATTATGGCGAAGTGTCTTGGTATTTAACCCCCCTTTTTCGGAGCCATTGGAAGCATCAGATTGGCGATCTGAGTAGCATAGAGGAAGGTATTATTTTGTACACGTTTTTATCTATTAGAGTTATATTTTCTCATAATGCTAAAAGAAACTGACAGGCTTAATCTTTGTTAGTATTCTTCTATATTTTCTAATTCTTTTTTGGAGTATTCTTCTATATCTTCAATCTCTTCAAACCCCTTCTCTTCCGTCTATTCATCTCCTTGAATCTACCTACACCCTGCTATCTCTTATCTTCAAGAACTTGGCTTGAAACCTTCAACCCTTCTCTTATCTCTACCATCACTGAAGACTAAGCTCTTGAACCCCCATACATTCTTCTCTTGCCAAACCCCTGTGGTGACCTTCAACCCTTCGCGCTGCGACATTGGTGAACACGACATGAAGGTCGGTGTAAGAGAACTCCAAGATGAGGGATTCTTCAGGAGATACTCTACAACAATTGGTGCGCATACTGCAGTAGACTCAGCAACAACAGATCCAAATGTTACAACAACAACAACAAAGTCAAGACAAAGAGAAGATTGATTCCACAGCTATCAAGGCCCTAGAGGAAGTTGGGGGTGAATTAAAACAATTTAATGGTCAAAATTTCTCTGTTTTCATTCGCTTATATGTTGAAAAAATTCTCTTCTTTGGTGTACCACAACATACATGGAGCTATTATTTTGCCAGACTAAGGTCTTCAAGAAAGAATCCATGGTCTTTTTCAACAAGATGTGGATTGGGATGCATTCAAAAAAGCCATATGCGAAGAATTCTTCTTAGAAGACTCTGGCCTAATGACGAAGAAAAGTTTCACTGAATGGGTTGAAAAACCCAACAAAGGTTTAGCTGCAACAGCTCTATACCATGAGTTTGAAAGTAAATTTGGAAAACTTGATGCTGAAGATCAACAAAGTATGGAAGGTCAAAAGATTGAATTATTCCTTAAGGCTGTAGATCCCATTCTGCAAGAGAAGCTTGATGATTGCCTAGAAGATGCTACCTTCAAATCAGGAGTCAAGATTGCATGGATAGATATCGCTGATGCAATTAACATGATTGCTCGAAGAGAGCCGATGCGACTAAGATTGGGCTCTACTTTAACTTCAACAACTCCATTGATGGAGCTTGTTCCACCTTCAAAATCCCCTATTCCTTTGACTAATCAACCAACTCTTTCTTCTTTTGTTCCTTCTAAAAATAATATAATGGATGAACTCATTAAAAGCATGCGTGACCTTTATCTGAATCTTACAAAAATTAGTTCCAAAGTAGAGAAGCTGGATGTCAAAGTCGAAGAGCGAGGATGAGCATCAACTCAAAGACCCATGAGAGAAGGCTTTAAGAGGCGCTGTATTTGGTGTGACAGCCAACAACATCACAAGAGGGAGTGTTCTGCCTTCCATGAGGCTGAAGCACATAAGCTCATATTTTGGAAAGACAGAAAAATTCATTTGGCTGAAATTGGTCTTCCACTAGAGCCAAACTTTGGCAATGGTGGAATGAAGAAAAGATTAGAAGATTTAGCTGTAAAGAATGCCTATGCAGAAATTGATGCAGCTACCTATGGGCTACAAATTGAGCCAATTAAATCAAGCTTGAAAGCATGTAAAGCTAATGTGCAATCTAAAGTATGGATGCAGGCACTAGATCAAATGAAACGTGGTAAAGCAACCAAAGAAAATTTGGCTAATGCCAATCAATATATTCGAGGAATAATTGGTTAGAAAGAACCGATGGATTATTTTTCTGCCCCTTTGCACATTTGGCTGACGTCAATCATAAAGAAGTCTTGATTGAAGAAAAGAGAAGAAGAGAAGATGAACTAGGGCCTTCCTCTTTTGGCCCTCCAAAATGTGTAACTAGAAGAACGCCTAAACAACCAAAGCTTGCTGAAAATATAACCCCAGATCAAGGGATGGAAGTTGTGCCACAAACAAAGAAGACCGAAGGAAAGAAGAAAGGCAACCACCCAGGCTACAAATTGCAGTCTGACATAGAATCTGCAATCGATCTTAAACAAGTCCTAGAAGAACAAATTCTAGGAAGAAAAATTGAATTCACCTTAGGCAAAATTCTTGGAATTGCCAAACGTGAATTCCATGATGTAATTATTAATGTAATCAAAAGGAAAAGACAATATGTTAGTGATGAAGCTGAAGAAATAGTGCATGCTTTTTTGCAGGTTCTTCGAGTTTTTGTGCAGGATGAAGAGAAGTTGACTTCACAAGGAATTCAACTTGAAGCAGTTAAAGAATTAATTGCAGCAATTGAAGCTAAAGATAAAGAAAACATGAATGCAAAAATTTAAAAAGTGAAAGCTGAAAATGTAATGGTCGGCTGGTCCAAACCAGTTGGGCAGCCCACCTCTCAAAAAGAAGGCCGTCTATAGCACATGCATGAGGAAGAAGAGGCTCGGTTCATTCCAAGCAGTCACTACTCCCATACGCATTGGGCAAGAGGTAACAACGGAGACAATCGTCAAAATTGGAGAAAAAGAAACACCATGTATTGCACTCTTAGACCATGGCTCGGAGATAAACGTCATGGCAAGGAGTCTCTATGAAAGTGGTGGGTGGCCCATAGATGTTGATCCAGGTTGGCGAATGAGAGCTGCAAACAACTCTTCTGGAGAGTTATATGCTGGATGTCCTAATGTGTAAGTAACTATTGGAGACAAAAGACAATTTTCACTTTTTTTGCAAGACTCTTGTAGTTACCCTATCATTCTTGGGCAACCTTACATTTCTGAAGACCGCTTGGAAACAAAATCTCTTGATGATGGTTCTTCCTATGCTCGAATCCGATTCAAGGATAATGAACGGGCTGTCCAATTTCTTACTGTGTGTTAATCATCATCGAAACAGAGATTGACTGCGTGATTATCCTGTGCCTCCTAATGCCCGAGAATTCAAGGGTTTTCGGGCTGCACTACTATAAAGGGAGGCTAAGAAACTGTGTCTCTAGCAAATTTGTATGTATGTACAGCCAATAGTATTGGATGTTATAAGTCTCTTCCAGCCATGAATAAGGTTGAAAGAAAATATTTATGTCATGGCAAAAGGGATCTGAAAACTTATGACATGATGGCTGAAAATGAAGATATCTCGAGCATTTTTGTTGGAATGATTATTACTGACAAATTGGCTAAAATATATGCAGCTGCTCATGCAGAAAATCAAGATGAAAATCAATCCATAGAAGTATGCACATTGGATTTTTATCAAACAATTTAAGAATTTGTTGAACAGGAAGACAATGGTTTACTTAACAAGGCCAAAGCACAAGTGGAGACAAAATACAAGACAGTGGATAAGAAAGTCAAACATGTGGTAGTCCCACTACCTCCTAAAAGTGAAGGGCTCGCTGATAGGGCAACAAATCAGTCAAGTCTTTGTGATCCTTCCAACATTGGTCACAAGTTCACATCTAAAAGTATAAAAGAGCTCACAATAGGTGAAAATTATTTCCTTTCGCCGGCTGAAAAACACTCTTTTATGCAAATGCTAATGAAACATGGAAAAGCTTTTGCATTCAACCAAGTGAAATAGGTTGTGTGGTTCCAAATATTGTGACTCCTATGGTCATTTTTACGGTCCCACATGTGCCTTGGAACCTCAAGCCCATTCCCGTTCCAAGGGTGCATTTGCCCAAATTATTGGAACTTCTAAATGAGAAGATCAGAATGAAGATTTTAGAACCTTCTTCAACACCTTACTCAAACCAATGGTTTATTGTGCCTAAGAAAAATGGATCTTTATGATTCATTCAAGATTTACAGCCTGTCAATCGTGTCACAATCTGAAACGTTGGTTTGGGTCCAATTGTTGATGAGTTTGCTGAAGCTTTTGCAGGTAGAGAAGTTTATTCTATGGGCAACCTATATTCAGGATATGACCAAATTCAGCTTTCATTAGAAAGCCGAGATATTACCACAATGAAGACACCTCTTGGATTGGTCCACATGTGCACTCTACCACAAGGTGCAACAAACTCCGTAGCCCATATGATGAATGCCATGCACAAAGTCTTAAGGGACTTTATTCCACAACTTACTCTTCCATTTCTTGATGATATACCTATCAAGGGATGTGAAGTCAATGAAAAGAATGAGGAGCTTGACAAAGATGGTTGCAGGACATTTGTAGTTAACCATATTCATATGATTGTGATAGGATTTTGACAAGGCTAGAAGAGGTACATCTTACCCTTTCTAGAGCTAAGTCAATTTTTGGAGTAGAAGAAGTCGTAGTGATCGGTCATCTATGTGGCCCCTATGGAGGCAAACCTTATCCAATCAAGATATATGCCATCAACAGAATGCAAGAAAAATGCACAAATGTTTCAGAGGTGAGAAGATTTCTTGGCGCATGTGTATTCTATCTCATATGGATACCACATTTTTCTCATGTAGCTGAAAATATTTATCAATTATTAAGAAAAGGCCAAAGATTCTCTTGAAATAAAGAGTATACTCTCACTATGAATAAATTAAAGAAGCTATTAATTTCAGCCCCCGCTCTAAAAAGGGCTTACTATTCAAATGGTCAACCCATCATCCTTACTGTGGATACAAGTCCCATTGGGATAGGATGGGTTGTTGGCCAAGAGGATCTTGAAGGTGGCAGGTGCTTCCATAGTGGTAGAAATTGATTGTCTTCCACTCTTGGGCATGATTGCCAACTGCTCTATACTCGACATTGCTATGCCAAGATGGATTGCATATATTAAGTCTCTCAACCGCGAATTAAAGCATATTGCAAGAAAGGTCAATCCAGTTGCTGACATGCTATCACGTGCAAGATATGACAATGAAGAAGAGCTGATGGAAGAAGATGAAGCTGAAGAATCTATACTTGTTGAATTTCATTCCATGGCTGCTTAAAAAACCTTTTCAGTTACTGCATATACTGGTCCAAAGCTGAAAACAACAGGATGGTTAACTAGAAGCCAGCATGCTTATTGCATTGCTCAAGTTCTATTTCATTTCCTTGAAGAAGATTATGAAGAAGATTGGCTAAAGATCGGCCAATATTTGAGCACAATGAAGAAGAAGGAAACTTGGACTGATGAGGAGTTCAAGCATATGAAGAGGAAAGCTTATGGCTTTTTTCTAAAGAAGGACATCTATGGAAGCACGCAAAGAAGAAGAAAGGAGCGTCTGTTCGAGTTTTAGGTAACAAAAGATTGCAACAACAGGTAATGAAGGAATTTCATGAAAGCATGTGGGCGGGCCATAGAGGCATATGGGGAACCTTTAGTAAAGTCAAAGAAAAATATTGGTGGCAAAACATGTATCAGGACATAGCACATTTTGTTGAAACCTGTTATATGTGTCAAATGTATTCTATGGTCAAGCATCGAGATGGGTTACAACCAACTTATCCTTTGTCTATACATTATAGATGGGTTATTGATCTTATAACCATGCCTACAGGAATATGGAATATGTGGTATTTAGTGCTTGCAAGAGAGGATCTAACGAATCATGTTGAAGGCAAAGCCTTAACAACCAAATCCACTTAAGTTGTTTGTCTTTTTTTGCTTGAAGAAGTGTTTTGTAGATATGGTTGTGTGGGTAAAGTAATTGTAGATGGAGGAGAGTTGGATGCTGATGAGGCACGCAACTTCTTTGCTCGATTGGGTATTAAGTTGGCTTTAACATCATCCTACAACCCTGAAGGCAATGGAAAGAGTGAGAGAGGTCATCAACCTATTCTCAAAGCTCTAGCAAAGTCTTGTAGAGGAAAGATCAAAGAATGGCCTAAAATGCTACCTTTTGCATTATGAGCTGACCGGACTACTCACTGAACTTATGCATAGACAACAACCAATTATGCCAATTGAAGAATCTATTCTCACATGGAGTCTTCTACCTTGGGAGGAAGGCATCAGTAGAGAAGAGTTGCTGACTTTGCGCATATGGCAGCTAGAAAGGAAGCCTAAAGATGTTCAAGCAGCTATTGAGAAGCTAAAGACAGCAAGACTAAAGAACAAAAGAAGATTTGATAAGTGGCATCGACTTCGGCCAAGAGCAATTCAAGAAAACGACTGGGTGCTTGTCTATGACAACAGCCTAGACAATCAATATAGTGCTTCTAGAAAGATGGTAAAACATTGGTTTGGCCCATATGTGGTAAAGGTCATTCATGACAATGCCACATATTCATTGGCTGAATTGGATGGAACAAGTATGAAGATACCCATAGCTGGAAAAAGAATCAAGCTCTTCAAATGAAGAGAAAGTTCAACATATGAGCTAGAAGACTTGAATATAATTCAAGAGCATGAAGACATAGAGAAAGAAGAAGAGGCAAAAGATGAAGACATTGACATGACAGAAGATACTTCTTCTGACACTGCAAATTCGTAAGACTTTGGCACATGCCAGAGGATGTGCAGGTTAGGAGGGGGTGGATGTCATGCCGCTATGCGCACATTGTGTAAAAAAATTCTAGAGTGTGACTTCCTTTTAGATTTAGAGAGCCAATGACACTTTAGGCATTAGTATTAGTGTCCATGGTTGGAAATATTAGATTTTTTTGGACAAATTTTTAGTCAATTTTTGATGTTCTAGATATTATCTCTTGTGAAAATCCATAAAACTATAGATAACTTCTAGATTAGGAGGACATGTAAAAGAAAGCATGTAGCTTTCAGCCAATTTGAGAGGATTTTATATAAAAAAAGAGATTAGCAAAATAGCGTGACATGCGATCGTTGTTTTCAGGCAGTGAACAACACTCCGAAAGTGGGAGATGAAAAAGGAGTGATTTGGTGGGATTCTAGCCAAGTGTCCTGGTATTTAAACCCCCTTTCATAGCCATTGGAAGCATCAGATTGGCAATCTGAGCAGCATAGAGGAAGGTATTATTTTGTATATGTTTTTGTCTATTAGAGTTATATTTCTCATAATGCTGAAAGAAACTGATAGGCTTCATCTTTGTTAGTATTCTTCTATATTTTCTAATTCTTTTTGGGAGTATTCTTCTATATCTTCAATATGTTCAAACCCCTTCTCTTCCATCTACTCCTCTCCTTGAATCTACCTACACCCTGCTATCTCTTATCTTCAAGAACTTGGCTTAAAACCTTCAACCCTTCTCTTATCTCTACCATCTCCAAAGTCTAAACTCTTGAACCCCCATACATTCTTCTCTTGCCAAACCACTGTGATGACCTTCAACCCTACACGCTACTGTGACACCACCAAGGGCAAGGAGGTCAATGTAGCCATGGAGGGGGAGACCCCACAACCTATCTTTATAGCCCATGACTTGGCAGAGCAAGATGAAGCAAGTCTTGTTACTCTCTTGCAAGAGTATATAGACATCTTTGCTTGGTCCCTAGAAGAGCTCAAAGGGGTAGAGTCGAGTGTGGTGACTCACAACATACGCATGACACCTGACGCAACACGAGTCAAGAAGGGACCATATCCCATGAATCCAAAGCATGCCCATGCTGACAAGGAAGAAATTGACAAGCTAATGAGAGCAGGATTCATGTACGAAATTGAACACACGGACTGGGTTTCCCCCATATTCATTGTATTAAATAAAAATGGAAAGCTTAGAGTGTGTGTCAATTACAAGAAGGTAAATTCAGCTACAAAGAGAGATAAGTACCCACTACTGTACACCAAGCATATGCTCAAGAGAGTGGCTAGCAAAGAGGCCTATAGTTTCCTAGATGGCTTCTTTGGATACAGTCAGGTGCAAGTACGTCCTAACGATAGGCATAAAACCGCATTTGCCATGGAATGGGGCATCTTGGCCTACATAGTTATGCCTTTTGGGTTAACTAACACACCAGCCACCTTCCAACGATTGATGTGTACAATATTCAAAGACATGCTAAGGAAGGAGTTAGAGGTCTTTGTAGACAACTTGTGTGTTCACTCTACTTGGAGAGAACACTTAGACGGACTCCGAGCGATCTATGAATGATCTCAACTATACCGTCTCTCCTTGAACCCTTGAAGTGCCAGTTTTGGGTGAAACATGGATGTATCATAGGACACATGGTGTCAAAGAATGGCATCACTACATATTTCTCAAAGATCAAGGTCATTGTCAACCTTCCTGATTTCAGGGGTGTTCAGTGCTTCTTGGGACACACAAGGTATTATTGATTCATGTTGAACTATGCATTAATTGCTAGACCTCTATACAAGCTGTTGATCATATTTGAATAGATCGAGGAATGCTAACGTGTGTATGAGGAGCTAAAAAAGGCTCTAACCACATCATCGATTCTACGAGCCCTAGATTGGACACTCACATTTCATGTGCATGTCAATGCTTTAAAATTTTCCGTAAGAGCTATGTTGTTCCAACCTGCTGAACACAACTTCATCAACGATGTGATAGCTCACCTCCTGTCCTCCTTCCTAATCATCCATAAAAATCCTCGCCTTATTACCCTCAGTTAAATGGTCAAGTCAAATCCACAAATAAAATCTTGGTAAACGTCAACCAAAGTCATCTCTGCTTCACACAGTGATTGGGATAACAAGTTGATGGTGGCATTGCGGCCTACCACACGACTTATAAGATGGTAGGCCCCCTTTAGATTGGCATATGGTACAAATTTAATCCTTCCTTTGGAATTCTTTGTACCAAGCCTTAAGATAGCCCTTCAAGAAATATGGGATGAGAAGGAGGCATGGATGAAACGCTTGATTGAACTGGAACGCTGATAAAAAATATGGCTTCTAGCCACCCATGTGCTAATATGCAAGAAGGCAAGACACAAAAGGTGGTTTGACAAGCAAGCAGTGCAACTTCGAACAAGGTGACTTAGTACTATTGTACTTAGTAAAATGACATAAACAAAAACTGAATTTTTGGGAGCTAGGACCTTTTAAGGTTGGAACCATCAGTCACGAACTGGCAACGTA
Source organism: Lygodium microphyllum (assembly GCF_053477565.2). Taxonomy (NCBI): domain Eukaryota; kingdom Viridiplantae; phylum Streptophyta; class Polypodiopsida; order Schizaeales; family Lygodiaceae; genus Lygodium; species Lygodium microphyllum. The sequence continues at coordinate 45,581,666 of NC_141144.1, forward strand.
GAACTCGAAACCCTAGAGGGTGAGGGCATAGGCTTCTTCAATGGCGCCCGCATAAAGAAGTATTTCCCTCCTCCCACACACCCATTGCATGATCCCCCAATGCCAGCACCCCCTATCCACATACAAGTAGCTGCTATCACTAAGTTGGATGGTGAGGATGAGGAAGTAGTACCACCAGCTTACCTATGCATGATGGTCACTGCTAAACACACATGTACCATCAACCCATTGATTGATAAGGGAGCTGATTTCAATATCTTAACCCATGACCATTGGATTCAAATTTGCAAATTGCACTTGTAGCCCACTAATGCTAATCTCACCCCTTGTGGAGGCCAACCCTACACACTTTTGGAAAAATGCAAGGTTGCAATTTCTATCGAGTCTGAAAGTGTGCCAATAATCTTATATGTGTTGCCCAATACTAAGAATGCATGCACGGAATTACTGTTAGGATGAACTTTTAAGAAGCAAGCTCGTTGCAATGTCAACTATGAGTTGCAATGCATACACCTAGCCATGGGCAACGTTCCCATTGTTACAGCTTTTAGCAAGGGCGGCGTGACTCTTTCCAAGTTTGCAAATCCACCGGTAGAGAAACCCACTATCAAGTCTCACAAGGGGGGTCATGACTCATCACAACCTACCAAGCCTCGATGCTAGCAACCCACTAGAACCAACGCTGAAGCCCACGAACCCCAGTTCAAATGGATGCCTAAATAGAGAGCGCCACCTAGGAGTAGAAATCCACGGTCTGGCAAGGCTAATGATTGGCACTCAAAATCTAGGAAGCCAAGACGAAACTATAAACATCGACGTACGGTCAAGCCATGATGAGTCCCCAAGGCCTTATTGCAAGCGCAAGGCTACTATGTGAGTAACACCTGGATTTGACTGCCTAAAACCAAAACAACTAAAGACCCTACTCAAAGGCCACCCTCAAGCTTGACCACATGAAACATCATGCCGGAGACATTCAAACCACAAGAAAATCAGGCCGCTAAATCCATGGAATCGCCAAAACCTAGCTCAACAATACCTAAACCAATCTATTGCCCACAATCGCAGTCTGCTACAAACCAAATGCCCAAATCTAGCATTGATGATACCCCTCAAATATCTAATGCATCTACTAACATGACACCTGTAGCTTCAACCAAACCCATCGAGCTTGAGACCCAGTTACAACCTAAGAAGTAAACCAAGATGCAACTAGTAACTATTGAACTCTCTAGTTCTATCAAGCCTTCACCACCTAGCGGGCTTAGACCCTCTTATGAACAGTGATCAATTCTAACCTTGGCTACTGATTTAGCTGAAAATACTGGGGATAACTTGGTTGCTTGCCTTCGATGATTGGACGCTACTTTCATGACATTTGCTAAAAGCTATGATCGACTAGACTTAGGCCTCTTGGAAGAACCTATAGCGACGGAAGTACAAATACTCCCTTCCTGTTGGGAGGATTCAAAATTCGTATTCATTAAAGCTTTTGAAGCAACTGAGGAGTTAATGTTAACCCCAACACGAAGAAAGAAAAAGAAAATATTTAAAAAAAAAAGATGCAGGGCAAAGGAGGAAAAAAGGTAGCTCGGCTGAAGAAGGAAGAGGAGAAAAGGCCAAAAGCGCAAGGGCAACCTTAAAAATCCAAGGCAGCTGCAAAAGGGGAAAGGTGAATTTTAAAATACAAAGGCACACAGTGAAACCTTGTGAAAGAGTGCCAGGTAGTGGAAAATCTAGAAACCTAAAATAAGAGACAAAGACAAAGGCCAAGGCAAGAGAAATGGAAGGCAAAGGTGCACCAGGAAAAGCGCAAGACAAAACTTGTGTAAAAGAGTGCAAGCGCACTGCGGTTTAACTCAAGGAGTGCCGTGCAATTTGTAAATATGGATGGGTGTTGGAAAGGAAGCTAGGAAGATAGAAGGACAATGGGAAAAAGGGCCTAGGCTACGGCCGGCCATGTAAAAAAGGGAAAAGGGGATGACCGCCCAAAAGGGATTTAGGGTTTTGTATATAAAGTTGAAAAGTGAATGAGAAGCTCATTCTTGTGTGTGGCAAAAAAGTGGCTCTCTTCTTCTTTTTCTTCTTCTTGTTCTTGCTTGCTTGAGCTTGTGCTTGAGAGAGGGAGTGTGAGAGTGTGAGGGAGTCAGTGTGTGAGGGTGAGGGACCGTGGGGTGGAGAAGCTCTCCACCTTCTCCTCTCTTCTTCTCTTCTCTTCTCTTCTCTTCTCTTGCTCGCAGCTATGGAGCTTCGAGCATGGAGCTTGAGGATGGAGCTTGCTTGAAGCTTGCACTTGGATCGTGGAGCTACTGGAGTGTGCGGGAGAGGAGGTAACTCGAACGGCATGGAGGTAAGCTCACTACACCCATAGATATGGATGGTGCGTTGGCTATGTGAGAGGTAGCCATTAGTACTTGGCTTGGAACGCTTGAAACACTAAGCGGTCCGTGGGTCTTGGCGGTTGAGCGAAAGCTCCCACATATTGGTTTTGTTGCCGGGACCAACGGATTCAAACCTTGAGCACTTGCGCGCTTCGAATTGAGCATCAAAGTAAGGGTTTTCCCCCGAACCGGTGCTTGAGATAGGTAGGAAGTGAGGGGGTTGAAGATGGTATTCGATCTTCTTGGCAAGTAGGTTTTTGCTTTCTTGAGATTTATGTTGTGAGATGGAGTAGTGTAGATATTTACTTTGTGATTTGGTTGCATTAGAGTAGGAGAAAACAAAGACAAACAAAGAAAATAAGCATTAGGGTTTACTGTTGTAAAACAGGGCAAAAACTGGGCAAGAATCGTGCAAAAGTGGTAAAAAACTCGCTTGTGATGCCTAAGGTCGGCAAGTGAGTTATTGGGGCTATCAATACCATACCCCGGAAGGGGTATAAGGGCCAAAAGTGGCAAGAAAGGCCACATTGTGCATTGCAGGGTTTCAGGAGAGTAGGAGAGAAGAGGAAAGCTTGGTGGGGGGATCCGCTTCAATCTTGGCATCAGGGAGATATTTGGCCAGCCCAGGTAATTCTACACCTTTCCCTACAGTAGTAGGATGGATCTGGGAGCTGGTCGACAAGGGGGAAGGCCTCCAGCACCTGGCATGAAAAATTTCGTGAGAGTCGGCAAAAAGACGCGCGGCGCCCGGCGCGTCCGAGTAACGACGACTTTGGTTCGAGGCCCAGACTCGGCCCTCGGACCGCTCGACTCGGCCCACTCGGCCACCTGACCTTGCCCTAGCCTAGTCGGCCCTCAAAGACCCGGGTTTGGACTGGCCGAATTGTGCATTCGGATGGTGGTTACGTGTGGCCCTTCCCACTCGGCTCTTGGACATGCCGAATTGGGCGCTCAGACCCTGCAATTCAGACCAGTTGGGCCGAGTGTGCAGTTTCACCAAATTTTCAGAAAACTTTATCTGGCCCGGCTAACACTCAGTAGCGCGAACTGTCAGAAACCCATAGGACACTCAGAACTTGATTCTGGCACACGGAATAGGCAAAATCGTAGGGCGCAGCCGCTTAGCAGCTAGAAGTAGGCAGTTGCATGACCAGGGACTTAGACACAAACCACTGAGTGGAAAAGCCTAATTGGACCAAAAAACGAACGAGGCAACGGATTAGAAAAACTCTGAACCCCGAAATTGACCCCACGGGCCACATAGAGCAAAAGGTGCATTGTAGATCCACCACTAGGCCGAAACTTCAAGCAAGTGGTTCAGGATTTGGCTGAACAATCCTCCAAACTGTGCATGGTGGTTACAGTAACAGCCTTGCGGGTCAGGGAGGGGACCGCCTCTCGGACCCCCGCAAAGGGGGCTCTACCCCTCTGCATTCTCCTCAAGTAGGTTGGAGAGAAAATGCATGACGTGGCAAGCCCTCCAACTTAGACCCTCGGGCAGTAATGGCCCTACATGAGCATGGATACTCACTGGAAAAGGAGCAACCAGAAGCCCACACCCAAATAGAGGAAAACAGAGACCCTAGAACCTTAACGGGCCAATCTAGCCATCAAGGGCAAAAAGGCCACACTACAAGGACACATGTATATTGTGTTCAAACTACGTCTAGTCAAAGCAGAATGTAACATCATCAAGCTACCAATGCGGAGATGACTAGACATGACAATCTTGATGATAGATGTACCTTGAGCAGCGCTACGTAAACAACCCAAGATCTCCGTGGAGAGTCCACGTCTAACTGTACAGCTAGGGACTCAAGGGCATGTATCAGAAGGCTTGAAGCTGTAAACCAAGACCCGGACGATGAAGACATAGTACCACCTGCTTATCTTAGGGTCAAACTCACCGCAAAAAGAGAGCATAGTGTTGATGCTTTCCTTGATGAAGGAGCAGATTTCAATATCTTGACTTATGAAGCATGGACTCTACTAGGTCAACCAGAGCTCAAACCAACTGATGCAACTCTTAAGCCTCACATGGAAAACCCACAAGCACTTCTAGGGAAGTGTAGGATCCTTGTAACTATTGCAACAGAAAGCTTGCCAGCCCTGTTCCTTGTTCCTCCAAATGGCGAGAATTGTGGAAAGGAAATCCTCCTAGGAAGGCCCTTCAAAAAGGCAACAAAGTGTGAAGCCGACTATATAGCACAGAGGATACATCTAACAATACCAGGTGTGAGGATAATCACGACTTTTAGCAAGGGTGACCTCACCAAACTTGGAAGGAAGGGCAAGGAGCATTCTGACATACCAAGCAAGCCTAGTAATGAGAGCAGGGAGTTTTTGGAAGAGTTGATACAAGCGCAGGTTGAACGGAGAGAACCAGTAAGTGAGGCCATACTTGAAACAAAGAGGTTAGGAGATAAGCCCAAGGATAGGGCTTAGACTTACAAATATCGTAGAAGATCACGAAAGAAGCCCAAGCCTTATAGACGAAGGCATCCATGGAGAGCTGGCACGACGCCACGATGGATATCCAAGGCGTTGCTTCACGCTCAAGGGTATTATGTAGGCAACCGATGGATTTGGATACCGAAACCCCCTGCTAAACCACCTTGGTCAGGAGCCCAAATTAGGTCAAAAGAAACGAGGCATGGGAGGATCCCTAAATGAAAATCCAAGTCTCGAACCAAAAATATTGGAGTGATTGCGCCCCTCACGATTGAAATCAAGAAACCGAACATGACCCATCAAATACTAAATCCTCAGCCTAGCGTGCCTAGCAAGCAAATATCAGAGGGATCTGTCGAGTGTGCACAAGGTCCATTAGTGGGCCAAGGAGCCTTTGACTTCCCAAGGGGACAAGGAGCACCACAGGCACAACATCATTCATGATAGGGCTGATTGATCAGCAAAGCTAACGACGGAATCCTCCAACAATCACAAGCAAATCATTCAGCCGCCCGGTGCCAGGTCTGCCTAAGAGTCCCAGGTCCCCTACGTCCTCTCTTCCCAAATGGACCCAGGAGGCACAACAACAGTTGTCAATGGCAGGGGCTCACTCCCAACCTCTGTCTCCATTAAAGCTTCCAAACACCCAAGAGGGGAAACATGACACTAGCCGTAGCTCTCAGCCCAAGGATACTCCCATGTGACCCAATGTGACTGGATCAACTCAGGATCGATCCACACAGGTGAGTGTTCAGAGGACAACAAAAGACACGACCACGTCCGATCACCCCAAGGACTCCACACTGCAATCCACCAAGAGTAACCAACCCACTGGACTAAACGCCACTGCTCCCAATCAGGGATCGCAGCAGTCACAGCCCTTGGCTGTGACCAAACCCCTTGCAAAACGCGTCCCTAACACTTCATCTGAGGAGGAGGTGCCGCAACCAGTATCCCTGACAACTCCAATCCATCCCAAGCACCTAAATCCTAGGCTCGAGGAGAAACCCCTCAAAGATGTGGCCAAGGAGATGATGCACCAAACCACTCAACCTAGCAAGGCTATTCAGTAGGCTACAGCTATGTTCCATGAGGACACACTAGAGAAAGGAAACGCTAAGGCCCAACCAGGCACAACAATGATTGACCTAGTCCAAGGTCCTGAACCATTGAGAGATATGCCTTCACTGACCAAGAGAAAGAGGAGAAAACAATGCAAACAACAGCAGCTACAGGTGGTCATGGACCCCAAGAGCATTGAAACCAAGAGCGCTGGAGATTTGGGGAATAAAGCATCATGTCCATCCACCAATGAACCCATTGATGTCTCTCCTAATAGCGGTGAAACCTTAGACACATCCGTGTGCTCTGAAAAGTTAAAGCAACCGTTGCCATCAACAGTTGCTTCCAACACTCAATCCACTGACAATAGAACTCACATCGACCAATCAAGAGTGGAGTTAACGCTGCCACAACAGGGCAACAAATTCATACCAATCATGTCCAAAGAGAACCATGACACAATGACAAAGCCTCAAGAGAAACATGGAAACCCCAAGCGCATAATCACTCCTAGCATTGATCAATCTTGCTCTTCTAGGCTGAGTCCCTAGCTACGCTAAAGCCCAGGCAAACTCCTAGAACCTTGCGTGAGATGGCAACCGAGCAAGCCCTCGTCGAACATAGAGGTGTCGCAGAATGCCTAGCTGAGTTGGATGCCAAGATCAAGGTGTTCGCACGTGTCTATGTCCTAGCAGACATGCACGCATTCCCTAAAGAGGAGCTTGGAGACTACTTGCCCTTTCCTTTATCTTGGGAAGAGCAGGAACACCTTGATGAGCACTATAGTAGGCTCCTGCACGAACGCTTGCTACTCATCTCGGGTGAGGAAGCCGAAGAACTGCGCTTAACTGTCACATTCAATGATGTGCTATGCCAACCGAATCTCTTAGACATAGAATAACTAAAGCGATTGTTAGTGTTTCTATGGGTTCCTTGAGCCTTCCATAGACACTCTGTTTATACTAAACCTGACTATTAGTCGATCCCTTAGACCATGATCACAAATGGTGAGATGTGTGACCATGATCAATGCTTTTTGGGAAGGCACTGAAATGCATGCAGTCCTGCCAGTCCTAGCTCTGAGGGATGCCACAAGAAAGGGAATTGTAGACACAAGGGTATGAATGAGTGTGCTAAGCCATGCAATACTCCAAACTTGGAGTAACCCACCGGTCGAGACTACTAGGTTCAACATCACTCTGGCTAACAGAATGAAGGTGAAACCCTGTGAAGTGTTGAAAAATTGGCCAGTGAGGATTGTAGGAGTCCAATTATCAGTTGACTTTATAATCATGAAGGGAGTGGACTACACCATCCTACTAGGCCGCTGACCGTAGATGTGCACTACGAGAGTCGTATAAGATTGGGGAAACTGTCTTATCTTCTTAGGCAATCAAATAGAGGCTGTAAGAGTAGAGATGGACACTTGGAAGATTACGCCATTCAACCTAGATGCCATCTCCACCATACTGAAGGGCGATGGACAAACTAGGGGCTCCTATGGGGCTCTTACCAAGTATATCCTACTTCTTGCCAATCTAAATCAAGGAAATGCATAATTGAGGTACTTGGAATACCAAGAAGTTTTTCCAATCTTCATTAGTTTGAAAGAGATTCCACCAATAGTTAGAGGGTGAATCCTTAGGAGCATGATTTAGTGGTCCATTTGGATGATTTTGTAGGTAACGCCACTCGATACTCTTTAAAATAACACAAGGTTTGCCATCTAGACCCTCTCCATCCCACTTCACAATGCATCTTGGCCGTTCCCACAAGAATCGACTTGCATAAAAGGTGACACCCGAATAACATGCCCAAAAGTTTCTCAAAACCATATGATGTGACCTATCATCGGAAAGCGCTTGAAAAATGGAATCTATTGAGCTATAGAGTGCTTTATTTGGAGTTATAGTGTTTAAGTTATGACAAATCGAAAGATTTGACCACATGTCCCAAACTTATGGGAAATTCCCATATTTCCCAATATGGTGTTAATTGTAATTTTCCCAAACGATACAAGAATAGACGTGATAATAACTCCATCACATATTCACTCTTCCCCTTGCGATCAAAGAGCGATTCTATGTAAAATGTACTTAATACTTGTATGCACAATTCCTAATGTTATTCTTTTTACGATTATGCTATTCAGAACCCCTGATCGATTGCTCTACCAATGAATAAGCCATACGCAACTAAGTGCAATTAAATTCCCTTGATACATGCACTTTGCAAACTCCATCTTTCGAATATGTGAGAAGAGGCCTATCCCTTCCCATGACCTATTCTCGTACATCATAGTATGGAGCCTAATGTATCTCATGTGAGAATCAAAGCAAGCATCTATTAATTTAGAAATACATTAATTATGATGATCAAAACCATGATTGGATTGGTAGTGCTGTCCTCGCCCGAGGCTCTGTTGCTTGTCGAGGGATTGCCATCTGCGCATAACATTTTCTGCTTGGGGGCCATGATCTTCTTTTCTTTTAAACATGACTCACACAAGACTTCAGTAGAGGCACTTGCTCAAGAGGAGGAAAATTGGGAAAAATTACATTGCGGGTTAGGGGATGAGGTTGGGGAAAAGGAAAAGAGAGAATGCATGTGGCCACTCTCTAAGGAGGGGGAAAGGGAGGAAGAATATTCTCTCTCTTTCTCTCTCTCTCTCTCTCTCTCTCTCTCTCTCTCAACCTCTCTTGCAACCTCTCGAGGTCTCCTTGTGCTTCCTTGTGCCTCCCTGCGCCTCATATTTATAATGAATTAGAGAAGAGGGGATGTGACTGAGAACAAGAGTTCTTGGTGGAGGGACTCTTGGAAAAATTAGTGATCTGATGCTTAACTCATAAATTTGATGGTTCCATTGGCTCCAAAAGGGAGGTAAAACCCCAAGACACTTGATTAGAAATCCTTCAGATCACTCTTTCTTTCTCTCCCTGTTCGAAGTGCTGTCTACTACCTGTAGACTACGATCGCGGCATGCACGATTTCTCCAATCTCTCTCTTTATTTTTTTCTTTTTATAAAATCTCCAAAACTAACTAAAACATCACTTGTCTTTTCTTTAAAATGACATCCAGTTCTAGAAATCTCCATATCTTTTTAGGATAATATCTAAAATATCTAGAATATGCTAGTTTTGCCCAAAATCTAATATTTTTGGACCATCCGTACTATACATATTAACACTAGTGATTAATATGGCTCATAACTCTCATTCCCATTGTAACTTCTATGAAGGGTGGCTATGGTCCTTGTTAATCTGAGAAAAATATCATATTTACGACTCTCAATTTTTAAATAAAATAAAAATTTTAGTTAGTTTTTACCTTAGTTAGTCTTTAGTTAGTAACCTTACTAACTTATTAATTGACTAACTAACTTTTGAACTAAGCAGCTAACTTTTAATTGTGAGAAAATATTACATCCTCCTCCCCTTAGAGAAATCAAGATGTCCTCATCTCGAGAGAAACCGGGGGTATCATTTTGGAACCTGTGGGTTATGGGCCCACCACGCTTTTGCTGTGCTACTCTGAGTGATCACTCATAGGCATGCGGTCTTCTGAAACAACAACCTTTTGTATTTGATATATTCAAGTCTTGATTACAAGAGTACATTTATTATAGTTAAATCTCATAAATATCTTCTAGGTTTTTCCTAAGTATCCTCGTATATTTTGGATCACTCGAGCTTGTACAACTTCATTTATTGTAAGCTCGAGTTCTGTCAGGACAATTAACATAGTTATAACTAATGTTGTGGCACTCAGAGCATCGGTCTTGGACATTCCCTTTTGAAATGACCTAACTCCCTGTAATAGAAATAGAGCGGAGTTTTATCGCTTGCAGTCACAAGGTTCTTGGTTGTCCTTTGTGACATGAGTTTCTTCTTTAGACCAAATTGTCCTAAGATCCTTTTAGCAGATTGAAGTGGTCCTTTATATCAAAAACTATGTTCCCAGATTGTCCTCTTCTTAGTTTGGGACTGAGCTCCATGGACAATTGGCTTTGCTTGTAATACTAAAGAATACTTCCAAGCTTCGACATTATGGTAAGACCAATCTATATTAGTTGAGAAGGAACAACTTAAGAAAAATTCATTGCAAGTTATAACTGTCATTCCTTGCCAAAGTATCTCTAATCATTTACAAGTTCTAGGCTCAAAATAGGTGCAACTCATATTAGTCAAGTTAATTTTAGTTACAAGAGTAAAGTTTATTCCTATACAAGTTGTATTTAATGTCAACAAAATTTCTAGGATTTCTAATCATACTGAAGAGGTGTTGTAGGTTCTAGGTCTTCGTCTTCATCAGATTCCCCTATATATCCATAGATTGCACCTGTGTAGCTTCGTTTTCTTGGAGGCTCAATATCTTCTAGACTTAGATCAGGGCAGTTTGCTTGGATGTATCCTAGCTCATTACAATGGAAGCATTGACAGTAGGGACATCTCCTACGGATGTGCCCTATCTCCTCGCATCTGTGGCATCTCTTGTCCTAATATCGAGAACCATCTTTGTCACAATTGCCTAACTTAAGTTCTTGGATGATTGGCTTTGCTTGAAGTAATGCATCTTGCAAGTCCATTGGGCGCATTGCTTCAAGACGGTGGTTCAGAGGAGTGTTCAAGTTGTGGCAAAACTTGGATACTTGCTATGCAATATCCATAGGCAGTGCGTATTTTAGTAGGGTTACAAACTTTGAGTATTAAGCTTCCAGGGTTAATTCCAGCTGCTTGAGCTTGAAGAATTCATTCATCTTCAAAGTCTAGTAGTTCGGTGATGATGGGCAAATCAGTGCAAACATAGGCACAAAACTATGCTCAACATGGAAACATCCTTTGTAAATTGACACTTTGGTTTTGTAATCTCTTGTTAAAATTCCAAATATGAAGCAATGTAAAATGTGTAGTTCAAAAGGCACACATTAAAAAAAATGTTGAAAGGAAAAGGGAAGGACAAGCCTTTTTGTCTCATGCTAAAAATGAAAGGTCCTTAGACCTTAGTCCATGTATGCAAATTTGAATTTTATAATTCAAGAAAGGAAAAGGAGGTGGTTGTAGCAGTGGGATTTGAGGAGGTGGTTACACCCTCTCTTTTCCTTTATCTTCTCCTTTCACGCTTCATTGCCCTCTCTCCCATTTTGGCACAACTCTCAGCTTTCTTGTTCTTGCTTTCCTCTCTTATGCTTCATGCTTATCTTTAATGGAGAGTGAGGAAGAGGAAGAGGGTGAGGATGGAAGAATTTCTCTCAATTTTTTGTGTGCCATTTCCTTGTGTGTTTAGAAAGCATGGTTCTTGGTGAGAAGAAGGAGAGTTTTCTTGTAGGTTTCCATGACCAACAAATGTATTTGCAGCCTCTCTTGGCCGGTTCGTGGTTTTCATGGTGCTGTGGCAAGGTGCTGTTCATTTGGTGCACTGGCTGGGAAAAGAGGTGGCTATGGAGCTTGCAAGAAAAAAATGTATTTGAGGTTGGCCATCAAAGGTTTCAGAAAATTTCTCTTATGTTTTGGAAGAAAGGGATGAAGATGATGAAGTGCACGATGATTGACTTCTTCCAAAATGCAATCTGCTCATTCTGCATACCAAGCCAAATCCTCCAAGCCTGATGTGTGGCATTGCAATTGGGAGTGTTACTGCCAGTGTGAACCACCTCCAGCTGCAACACACTCTGGGATTTTGACCTGCATGCTCCCCACAAGGACCCCATGGCCTATCTCGAGATGCATAAGTACGTTGTCTGTGAGAAGTGGGTTGTCGCTGAGAGGGCCAAGATCTTCCATTTCTTCCTTATCAACCACCCGCTTCATCTGGAGCCTCGCCAACCCCCGCAGGCCCATCTCTGTCTGCCCCATGCCCTAGCCCTTCCATGGCTTCCTCATCCGCCTCCACCTTCCACCCACAGGGCTTGTGGCCCTCTCGTGAAGCTTCACCGTGAACTCATCGTCGACAGAAGGAACCAGCCACCTGTCCAAAGTTGCTGTAGCGACAGCGCTGCTGTCGGCTGATGATGATGATGACTATAGGTACAGTCGACAGGCATACATGGACAAGCCTCCAAAATGGTGATGTCGCCTCACAGCTCCTGCCCCTCATCCATCCTCCATGTGGCTTCAGTGAATCGACGTCTTCTTCTTCTCCCTTATCATGATGTGGCCAATCACAAGACCTTGAAAAATTAATATAAGAAACCTTAATTATTAACCTTTATAAAAAATTTCTCATGGGTGGTTTATATGCATATCTTTTGTTATCCTTAATGCAACCTTTTATTTTCACCAAGACCATTCTCCAATGCTCACAAGCTTTAATTTAGGTTTTCCCTCCTATTGTTTTCTTTTTCAATTTTAATATAACTTATCTCTCCTTTCCTTTTCAAGAATAACTGGGTGGAATACCTTATGGTCATATCTTTTGTGAGGGTATGCATTATGGTTATATCTTTTTTAGGTTTTCCTTATGAGCTTTATTCGGCGAAAGGTATCGTCCACGTACAACATCTTTCAACTGAGCCCAAGTGACAGTGGATTCGGAAATACCTTTATTTTTTCCACCATATCCGGGCCTGGCCAACTAGCTTAAGTGCTATCATTGCTTGATTCATGGAGGCAGTTCTTGAAGTAGAGAAATAGTTATCCATCAACTCAATCCATATCTTTGCTTCTACTACGACATCTATCCCTTCTCCATCAAACTTGGGTGCCTCAATTTTCTTGAGCAGGAATTTGTTCTCTTACATGTCAGCATTCGTGGGTGCAAAAGGTGCATGGCAATTAATCCATACCACTTAGGTTATTCTATTTAGGATATGTCTAGGAACCAGACATTAATCAATCATGCATTATTACGAAGTTTAGCTCTGATACCAACTATAACGTGCCCACCAATTAATTGTCCAAGTATGTTTTAGCGGTCCATCGAGAAATGAATCTAAGTGTCGCTGCCCGTCACTCTGAGAGAATGTTCTGGGGGTTGTCACCTAGGGTTTCCCGAGTCCGCCTCGCAACGGAACATTCACGGTCGAACCAACTAGGATCAACCTGAAATCTGGGTTCCTAAGGCCAAGGTCTCCTAATACCATTCTAGCATCGAGTTTTGGACATTCTACTTTACGCATAGATACCCAATTTGAAACAGATCCATACTACACTTGGTTCAAAGAGAATGGGAAACAAGAGTGATGTGCCACTCAATCTCTCTACCTGTAGGGCATAGTCCCATTCGGGTCTCCTAAAACAACATGAATCGGGTTCTAACCTAACCATACCTAAAGGTCAAACGACGGTAAAACCTTGTGAGAAGCCTCCCACTTCTTTGAGCCCACCCTGTCGTAGGACAGACCGTCGGGGTTCTGCCCACCCGCTTCCCTTGATATCTTTAGTTTTCTAATTAGGTCCTATCACATTTATGTATGACATTCACAATCAAATTCCCTAATTAGGCCTTTTAAGGAACATGATTTTTTTGCATAATTTACAGCACTCACACAAAGACGAAACAAGTAGTCCTTTTGACAAACAAGTTCCTTAACTTATATTCAAGTTAATCTTTGTCTTTTGCCCATACAAGATAATTATGTATCCCTTTTGTCCAACAAAAGTACATGGTCCAAATCACATGGCACCATAATTTCCATCCTTTATCTAGAATAGGATCTTCCGATGCCCTAGATGTTGGGCTCACATCAGTCTATAATTCCATTCCAGTCTAGGCAACTGGTGTCTAGATCTCCGCTGACCCCAAGCGACCTAGGAGTGAGACAAAAATTCCATGGTTGGCCTTTTCACCACTCGACCTTTGGCCCCTGAATCAAGTAGTGTCCTCTTGGGGTAATCTGTGGTGCGATCTTGGAGATGATCCACCAGTGAAAAATATCATTCCTTAATTAATCCAATTAAGAATCAAGTATAATTAAGGCAATCAGCCTAATATCATCTTCCAATGAAACATTCCTTTATTTCCCATGGCTACTTGTCATTACTGACCTTTGCTATGCTTTTACCATCAAACACAAGCACTTGGAATATTTGTCTAAATCACAATGCAACAATTAGTTGATCGTAAAAAGCATGTAGGGTGTTGTTCAATCAAACAACAAAACTAATTGTATTTTTCCTAAACAATACAAGAATAGATGCGATAATAATTCCATCGCATATTCACTCTCCCCCTTGGGATCAAAGAGTGATTCTATCATGCAAAAGTTACTTAATACTTGTATGCACAATTCCTAATGTTATTCTTTTTATGATTATGCTATTCATAACCCCTGACCGATTGCTCTATCAATGAATAAGCCATATGCAACTAAGTGCAATTAGCTTCCCTTGATACATGCACTTTGCAAGCTCCATCTTTCGAATATGTGAGAAGAGGCCTATCCCTTCCCATGACCTATTCTTGTACATCATAGTATGGAGCCTAATGTATCTCATGCGAGAATCAAAGCAAGCATCTATTAATTTAGAAATACATTACTTATGACCAGAACCGCGGTTGGATTGGTAGTGATGTCCTCGCTCGAGGCTCCATTGCTCATTGAGAGATTGCCATCTATGCATAACATTTTCCGCTTGGGGCCATGATCTTCTTGTCTTTTAAACACGACTCGTAGAAGACTTCAGTAGCCACTTGCTCGAGAGGAGGGAAATTGGGAAAAATCAGCTTGTGGGATAGGGGATGAGCTCGAGGAAAAGGAAAACAGAGAATGCGTGTGGTCACCCTCTAAGGAGGGGGAAAGGGAGGAAGAATCTTCTCTCTCCCTCTCTCTCTCTCTCTCTCTCTCCCCCCCTCTCTCTCTCTCTCTCATTCTCTCTCTCACCCTCTCTTGCAGCCTCTCGGGGTCTCCTTGTGCTTCCTTGTGCCTCCCCATGCCTCATATTTATAATGAATTAGAGAAGAGGGGATGTGACTGAGAACAAGAGTTCTTGGTGGAGGGACACTTGGAAAAATCAATGATATGATGCTTAACTCATAAATCTGATGGTTCCATTGGCTCCAAAAGGCGGGTAAAACCCTAAGACACTTGGTTAGAAATCTTTGAGATCACTCCTTCTTTCTCTCCCTGTTTGATGTGCTATCTACTCGTTGTCTACTGTCTGTAGACTGCAATCGCGGCGTGTGCGATTTCACCAATCTCTCTCTTTGTTTTTTTCTTTTTATAAAATCTCCAAAACTAACTAAAACATCACTTGTCTTTTATTTTAATTGACATTCAGTTCTAGAAATCTCCATATCTTTTTAGGATAATATCTAAAATATTTAGAATATGCTAGTTTTGCCCAAAATCTCCCAAAATCTAATATTTTTGGACCATCCATACTATACATATTAACACTAGTGATTAATATGGCTCATAACTCTCGTTCATGTTGTAATTTCTGTGAAGGGTGGCTATGGTCCTTGTTAATCCAAGGAAAATATCAGATTTATGACTCTTGATTTTTTTAAATAAAATATTCCTAATTAAATAAAAAATGTTAGTTAGTTTTTACCTTATTTATTCTTTAGTTAGTGACCTTACTAACTTATTAATTGACTAACTTTCAAACTAACCAACTAACTTTTAATTGTGTGAAAATATTACATAAAAAAAGGCCTTATGCCTAGTTATTTAAAACACAACAGCCAGTAAGAGCAGAAAAAGTAGAGGTGAATATTGTGCATCAGCCTAACAAAGTGGAAAAGTGGGTATTGGTGAATATGCTATTAATTTTTCATTAGATAATGACTTTGATAACAATATTACTCGCTTGTTATCCACCTTAGAAGACACAACCCTAGACTGTTGAATGGTTTTAGCAATGGAGGATAAATATCTTGAGGATGTAATCCATGAAATCAATGATTTATTTTTCGAAACATGTCCTGGATTTCATAAAGATGAGGAAGAAGGTGACCTTAGGCATGCATTTTTTACATATAATAGATCGAAATCTTTTCCCCTAAGGATTTAGAAAAAGAGAAGGATGAAGCAAGAACATTTGACCTAGAATGGAAATCAACAAGCTCCTCAATAACTATGGAGGAAGTCAATACTATTGAGAATGATCATAGCAAACTCAAGGAGAGTTTAGTCACAACATTTCCTTATTTACAAGGTAGATAATCTGCCTTTTGGATTTGAACAACTTCCAATTGTTGTTAAAAGAACTTACTATTGTCAGCTAGAAAAGAAAGAGAGAGAGAGAAGAAATAGGTATAATTGCAAATCATTACAACAATTGATATTACATAATGATAAAGATGACCCATCTCCGGCTGTAAATAGATTTGAACAAACTTTTAATGAATGTCATAGTAATTATCATAGGATAATCAGATAATTAAATAAGGCTTTGAAAATAGAATGTGAGGCAACTGTGATAGTTGTGAATGAAGTAATGAAGAAAATTGTTGAGTTACAAAAAGAAAAGTTAGAATTCCAATTTACGGAGAGGCGATATCTAGAAGAAATTTCACTTTTAGAGATATATGTAGAAGAGCAATAATCTAATAATGATGTGCAACAAATGGAACAAATATCGCCTATTCCTAGGAAATGTTTAGTTGGATGTGAGCAAACGAATGAATATTATAAAAGAAGTAAATCTCTGTCTACTTTTGGCATTGGATTGCAAAAGAAAAAATCCACTACTATTCCTTGGTTATATCAGTCTCTTAAGCACTCTATGAGCAATAGGCAAAAGCCGTATCATTATTCTAAAGGGCAGATAGGGGGATACCATCGAAGGCAATTAAAAGCAAGCAAAGCTCGCCTACCAAGCATATGTGAGGTAGTGTTACCTCATCCCAAAGAAAGAGTACTGGATTTTACTATTTATGGGGATGGAGTTGAACCAGAGCTTAGAGGGTTTGAACCTCTGGCACCTAAGGACTTTTTGGAGCTAAAATGGGTTATACACTATTTAGGGTGTCTGATTCAAGGCGAGGAAGATGAATATGTACACTAATTAATCCTTAAGCTTAGCAGTGCTCCAATGGTCTTGGGATTTGAATGACAAAAAATGTTTGGAAAAGAAAAATAGAATTTTACGTCATTACAGTCGAACATTACATGATCAATTTTCATGCGATCAAGAGTAGATTTCTCAGATAATAGGTTCTATAAAGACCACGTTCACAGGAGTATAACAAAAATTTGAAGCTTGTTTTGCATGGCTTTAGTAAAGACAAGGAAGTTATACCGATAAGCTATTTCCTTATATATCGGATGTCCAAAAGATAGAAATGACTGAGGGTATTCAGGATGATCTAGCTATTGTTCCTTATAAGGTTTTACCCTTGGTACATGTTGGGAAATTTGCTTGGTCTTATACTGACCTTAAAGGTATTAAAGTTGAACTTTGTCAAAATTATATTGATCTAGAACCAGGCACAAAACCTGTATTTCAACGCCAATGACGAACAAATCTTGTGTATATAGAACTGGTCAAAGCTGAGATTACTAAGCTTCTTGATGTGGGCTTTATTTATCATGTTGCATATAGTGAATGGGTTTCTCCTATTGTGGTAGTACCAAAGAAGAATAGTAAGAAAATCCGCATTTGTGTTGATTATAGGAAGCTTAATAGTAAGACTCTGAAAGATCATTTCCCTTTGCCATTTACAGATCAAATACTAGATAAGGTTGCAAGCCACCAGCTATATTCTTTTATGGATGGGTTTAGCGGGGCTATGATCAAGTGTTAATTCATCTTGAAGATCAATCTAAAACTTCTTTTACTACTGAATGGGGTACATTTGCTTATAAAGCAATGCCTTTTGGCTTGTGCAATGCACTCGCAACATTCCAAAGAGTTATGATTGCAACTTACCAAGACTTTCTTTGGTAGTGATGGAAGTTTTTCTAGATGACTTTTGTGTCTATGGGACAACAAAAGAAATGCCTAATCGATTGGTGCAAGTGCTTGAATGTAGTGTGACAAGGTAGGTATATCGTTAAATCTCAATAAATGTGTTTTTGGAGTTCCAAAAGGGACATTGTTTGGGCATATAGTTTCTAAGGAAGGAAATGCTATGGATCTGGCTAAAGTTACCAAGATTTTTGCACTTCCCCCACCAACAACTCTTAAACAACTTTGAGGTTTTCTGGGGCATCTAAATTATTATCGACAATTCATTTTCAATTTTGCAAAGATGGCCTCACTCTTAACAAATTTGCTATGAAAGTATACTCCTTTTAATTGGGTTGCTACTTGTCAAGAAGCATTCGAATTTCTTAAGCATAAATTAATTGAAGGACATATATTGGCACCCTCGGATTGGACAAAGGAATTCCATATCCACGCAGATGTATCTATGAATGCTATGGGAGTAGTTTTATGTCAAGCAGATGACAATAAGGTGGATCATCCAATTTATTATGCAAGCTATAACTTAAGTGATGTAGAAAGAAATTATACTACCACTGAGAAAGAATGCTCATCAATGGTTTTTGCGGTGGAGAAATTTTGTCATTATTTATTAGGGAATAAATTCACTATTTATGTTGATCATGAAGTGCTAAAGTACTTGCTTAATAAAGCAAAACTTTCATGTGTAATTCGTTGGATGTTATTATTCCAAGTGTTTGATTTTCAAATAGTTACTCATCCTGGTAGAGCTCATATTCTAGTAGATCATCTTTCTCGATTATTAACATTAGATAAGGAGGAAGGTATGGAGGATGATTTTCCTGATGTATCACTTTTTACTATGGAGACAAAAGTTCCATGGTATGCTAATATTACTAATTTTCTTAGCACAACTCAGTATCCACCTAGTGCAGATAAATGGAAAAAGCGACACATATTGATGCAAGCATGTACCTATGGGTTTTTAGGGGGTTACCTTTATAAAATTTTTTCAAGAGAGGATATTTATCGTCGACGTGTACGAGAAGATGCAGTTCCTATAGTTCTTAAAGCATTACATGATGAACCTTGCGGTGGCCATTTTACCGATGAGCTTACAGCAAGAAATGTTTTTATAGCTGGGTATTGGTGGCCTAACCCATTTAAGAATGATTATTATTATTGCCGAAAATGTGATGTATGTCAAAGGATTGGTCGTCCTTCTAAGAGTTTTGCTACACCTTTGACACCTATATTGGCATTAGCACCTTTTGAGAAGTGGGGAATTGATTTTGTAGGGCCAATTGATCCACCTACTAGATATCAATCTAATCGTTATATCCTGGTTTCTACTGATTATATTACCAAGTGGGTGGATGCGAAAGCACTTAAGAGAAATAAATACATTGAGATGGCTATTTAAGTTTATGTATGAGAATATCATAATACATTTTGGTTGCCCACCATTGGAATTAGTAAGTGATTGAGGTTTCCATTTCTTGAATGGTCTAATTAGCGAGGTAATAGAACTATATCAAATTAAGCATCACAAATCAATGCCTTATTACCTCAAAGCTAATGGCCAAGCAAAAGTAACTAATGGAATTCTTTGTGGAATTTTAACTAAAACAGTTGCTTCTCATAGGCGAGATTGGGATGAGCATCTGTATGAGGCATTATGGGCCTATAGAACCACCTACAAGGTGATAGTGCAATATACACCATTCAACTTAGTTTATGGAACTGATGTTAATTTTCCAATTGAGCAAGAGTTGCCTACTTTGCGAGTAGCTCTATCGTTACATTGTTAGGTGAAGTCAAATCATTGAAGCAAAGTATTTTACAATTGGTGAAACTAGATGAGGAACGACTATTAGCTTTACAAAGCTTAGAAGCAATGCAGAAATGTCGTAAGGCATGGCATGATCAAAACATTACAGTATGATAGTTTAAAGAAGATGATTTAGTTTTACTTTATGACAACCGTAATTATAAATTTCCAAGGAAGCTCAAAATTCATTGGTTAGGACCTTTTAGGGTTATTAAAGTTTATGATAATGGGTCTCTATATGTACAAGATATTAATGTTGAAAATGAGATATTTAGGGCCAATGGCCTCTATCTTAAACATTTTGTGACTTAGTATAGCAAGATATAGTTAGGTTGCTGGTTAGAATAACCCTTGAATAATATACATTTGGGTTCTTTTCTTTTGGGGGGTTTTTAATGGGATGCATTTATGGCTTTTCTATGGATTCTCTAGTGTCGGAAAGTAACCTGACTTATTGGGTCCACCCACAGCCATAGGTGTCCAATCGTCAAGATTAAAGGCTCCCACTTTCCTTAATGGGGTTTGCTTAGTTTTCTAATTAGCAAAGCATACTACCACATTGGGTGGACATATAAAATCATCTTCCTTTTATTACTCCGTTAAACTGGGTTTGTTAAACTCAATCTTTAGCACATAATGAACAATTTGAAAAATTAGATACTTTATTTCATAATAACATCCAAAATCATCACTTTGTAGAGTGGTGCAAAATCGTCTTTCCGAAGAAAGACATCATCTAGGACCTTTCAATCCTTTGGGATTGGGTTGTATGTGTTCGCACTCCATCTGTGCTCCATAGGGAATTTACTAGCTCATAGTCCCTCTAAGCTTCCCTGAGCCTTTGGAGCCCTCCTACATAACAGGGGCACCTACCACTCGATCCTTTGCCCTCTCAGGTGCTTGAATGATCAAAAAGCAAAAACACCTATCTCCCTCGGGAGCATAAGACCCCCATCTACAAGTGAGTTATTCCACACTCCACAGAGTGTTAAGGAGCATTGGGTTGGGGACCCCAACATTCCAAACCACCATAATTCTCAACTCGTCCGTCTATGCAAGCATGGAATCATAAGAACCATAATTCATCATTCACAAATCCAAAAGTAGTCATAACCATAAGACATTTTAAGAGAGTTATCAATGCAATGCATGGAATCTATCCCCTCCATCAATTTCTGTGTTCCTCCTTAAAAATCAATTGATATTACTAGCATGTTTTTGTAAATTTAAGTATGTTTTAATTGATCATAATCTATGTAATGGACTAGCTTATCTCTCATTAGGAAATTATAGAATTAATAGCTTAAAAAGTAATCCTTCTTTTATGTACTAAACCTGATTATCTTCGTTTGGCCATCCATCGTAATTACAGTTTATGGCTACATTCTCGATTTGTTGTGGGATGACTCGTTCTTTGTTTGAATGGGTTTGGGATTAGCCTCCGCTTGCACTTCAATATCATGTTGATTTTTGTTAGCACAACGACCACTTCTTCGCATTGGGGAGCTCTCTGAGTGTGACCCCGCTCAGCATCTCGACGTCTCTTGGGAGCCATGGAAGAAGCTGATGGATTCAAGCAGCACTCCCGTGTATGTGTGGAGAGAGAGAGAGAGAGGGTTGGTTGGTTGCAGTAGACTTCATCACGTCAACCAGAAGAGAGGCTTCTGCACGGGTCATTGTTGTGTCTCTGTGTGTTCTTGACGTGAAACTCTACCTTTGTTTATATAGTAACCGAGAGGGGGGATAAAAAGAGGATGTTTACTTTTTAGTGTTTATGATGATGCCATTGATGATAAAGAGGGAATGCTTTCTTTTAGCATTTTTTGACGATGTCATCGATGACGTCAAGGAAGGACTCCATTTTTGTAGCGTGAGGATACCAATTTAACGAATATATGGGTAAGCATTGCACATCTTGCGGCATCACTCTAAGGTGGTGACCAAGGCATAGACCTTAGCATCTTGGCCTTGGCATACTTGGCAACAAGCTACGAAGGCTTCATTGGCACCATTGTTTGCATATGAGAAGCTCCCACTAGCTTGTAGGAAAATCTTCCCAGGAGGTTACCCATCCCGGTAGTGTCATCACCCAAGTGCACTTAATGGCCAAGTGACTATCCACTAGGCTAGTTCTTTTTGTTGTTCTACACTATAAACATAGTCTTAATAAGCTAGTCTTGGAAGGGTCTCCCAAGTCTTCCTTCCATGAACTGGCATATAATAACTCATTAATAATAATTATTATCTTCATAATGAGAGTTGGTTTCATAATTAGAGTTACTTTTTAAAAATGTGCAACATAAATCAATTTTCTTTGGAATGTATATGCACATTAAAATAAACTAAGTAATGGGGACATTACATTTTGACTTAGATAGTGTAGATGATTTTGTATTGAGTTTATTATTTGTGTTAGAAGATTTTCGAGAGTGTGAGGATTTTAGTTTAGATCTTTTGTTTTCTTAGCTTCTTTTGTGTTTATTTTATCCTATTAAAAAACAATAAAAAAATAATAAAACCTTTGAAAAAAAAGGTCAAGACTTATTTATGCTTTTTTATTTTAGGTTCTAATGTACTTTAGCTTAGTTAGTCTTCACATGGTTAGGTAGTTAGTTGCACACACGGTTGGGATACTCCTTCAGTGCTATGAGCTCATTACAAGGAAGTTTGAGTAGGTGGCCAGTTTCTAAAGGAGTTTCACTCTTTATTGATCTAACCTATTAATAGTTTAGTGGTTAGTGGTTGAGTTCTGTGTATGTTTGATGATTGTTGCAATTTGAGAACCATTACGTGTTAACAATATTAGTGAGTTTGGGAATCTCCCAATTCCTATTTTTTGAATACTAAAAAGGTGGCGCCCGGATAACATGCCCATAAGTTTCTCCAAACCATATGATGTGACCTATCATTAGAAAGCGCTTGAAAAATGGAATCTGTTGAGCTATAGAGCACTCAATTTGGAGTTATAGTGTTCAAGTTATGATCAATCCAAAGATTTGACCACGTGTCCCAAACTTATGGGAAATTCCCATATTCCCCAATATGGTGTTTGTTTATCTTTGCATTATCTTGGAGTTGCAATATCCATGTACCTAACGCGTTATTTCATATCTAATCTATCTATTTATAGTTGTTTGAATTAAAGAAAAGTAAAGAATCTAACTTGATTGAACTATTTAGAGATTTTAAATCCTAAGTAATTATAGAAGGAACATAAAAAAAACATTTAACACACAAGTAAATTGAAAGATACATAAACAATTCAGTTTATATGCGAGTCCACCCACAAGGGATGGGATGTTAGCACTAGAGGAAATGATTTTAGGGGATGGTGTGTGTGTGCATGACTAGTGAATTTCAATGTATGTGGTGACTACCTAGGAATCCAATGGAGTTTACTACTATAACTTTGTTTCTTTCTTAGTGATGAAGGGTAGTTGAGTAACAAGGTTCTCTCCACAAAATTTTGACTAGGAGTAGCATGGATGAGAGATGCTGAGTTGGTGGGTCTCTTTGTCATTTCATTTGCCTAGGCAAGGTGACTAATATTATGTGCTAGATTAGATTCCTTGAGAAAATTTGTTGAGCTAAAATGTTTGAAAGTTCACTTTAGTGATGAATTCCTAGCTTTCAAGTGATTCCTATAAGTCACGAGACTCATAACTTCAATAACAATACATTAAGCTCAGAAGAGTGTATCTATTTATTCTTCTAAAAACAACAAAGAAAAAGAAATAAAAGAACAAGAAGAAGAAGAAAAAAATCACTCTAAAGACTGAAGGGTTGAAAAAAAAAACCAAAAGAAGATAACCATCGCCTTTGAGGTCTTGGTAGACTGTAGGGATTTCCTTGATGGGTGCCTTGTGTCGTCTGATGCCTTGCATCTCTTTGGAGTGGGACCTTTCGGGAAGGAGAATACATATATATACTCTTTTGACTTAAAAGAAAAGAAAAGAAAAACAACCATTAAAAAAGAAACCAGGAAAGTTGGGAGTTAGGGACCATGGACTGGTTGTTTTAGTGGAACATGAAGGGTTAGCAGTTAAACCATAGGAGTCCTATTTTGGTATTGTAGTATTAGATTGCTTTGTTTGGGTTATGTGATAGGCAAGGACCTTATCAGTGATGCTATTTCAAAAGAAATATTTCTAGTAGGATAGTAGTGTGACATTTCATTGCCTAGAGAGATTATTATGGCTTAACGACTCTAGAACGCTTCTTAGTTGGTATGCTCCATGCATTGGATACAACTTTGTTATGCACTGTAGTGGGGAGAGTGAGTAAAGGGAAATGCTAGTTTGTACAAGTTTTTATACAACTTACTTGGAAGTTTTGTCTTGTTTAATTTATAATTATACCCGTAATTTTTATACATTTTCAATGTCTACTAGTCTTCTTTGTGCGGTTTATTTTGTAGTTGTCATAGATGTGCTTGTCAGGACACTTCACAATTAAGTGGGGGAGAGTATATTTTTCCTTGAAGATGTGTAGCGGTGCTCGTGGTAGTTGTGTTCATGGTGTAGTTGTTGTAGATGTGCTCGTGAGAGGACACTTCGCAATTAAGTAGGGGAGAAATGACAATGCCTAAAAACATGCCCGATATTACAAAAAATTTTCACAAAATTTTATACAACTCACATAATATTATAAAATTTTTATATTAATTTAATGCAAATGCAATCGTAATTATTATCTTCAGAGGACAATCCAACAATCCAGCAAGAGGGAAAAGAAGGGATGTTATATTGAGCGTAGTGCTCTAGGATTTGTAGTAGAGAACAAGGGGTTATTGCTAATCTTTGTAGAGATTATAAGTTTCAAGGAAAATTAGAGATGGAGAGACGGATTAAAGCTTTGCTAGGGATGGTAAGGACAACACATTCAGAGGTCTTGGTCTAGATAGCTAGGAGTGTAGCTAATTTTGTAAAATGTGAGTCCAAAGTAGTACAATGGTAGAGGAAAATTAGGTGGCACATAAAGATTTCTTGTTATTTGTCATATTGATAAGCATGAAGTAAATTCCAAAGATATAGTTGCTAGTTGGAAGCAATTTTATCTTATAGTCCTATCGAGCTTATTGCTCACAATCTTATTAACAACGTGCTAATGCTCAACAACAAGGCAGACATGGAGTTGGGCTACTTGAAATTGCAATGCTTGCTATTGATAATGGGATTTTACACCTTGATCATAGGAAGAGTTTTAATGGTTATGGGATAAAATGAAATAATGAAAAAAAAGGAAAAAAGGGGTGGTTACACTTAGATGGGAGAGAGCGTGTTCTTCTTGGCTGCAAGGAGAAGAGGATGAAGAAAAAGAAAAAGAGAAAATGATCACCACCATGATTTGATAAGGGGAAACAAGCATCATGTCAACGTTTTTACTTTAGAGGTTTGATTATCATAGGGAGAGGAACATGCATCTTGCCAACAAATTTTGCGAACCCATCTTAATAGTGTGAGATACAGTGTGGCTTGCCAATGTTTTGGCTTCACAGATTAGACTATTACAGGGGGAAGGGGGCCGCCATTGTGTCGGAGAGGAAGGGAGAGAGAGGCATGATCAAATTAATCATGGTGGCCATCATTCAAAAGGATAGCAGGCGCAACATTGGAAAGGGTTATTTGCAATCGTTGTCATTGTCATCATCAAATGTAGTAGAATCAACATGACAATTTGCAAATCTGAGAGAATCCTTTTGAGAGAGAGCATCTTCTCAAGGTGAGAAAAAGGAGGAAAGGTGCCATGTTCTCTCAGGTGACACCTTTGTAGGAGAGAAAGAGATGGAGGGAACAATCAATTGCCATCCCATTAGTGCCATTTAAGGAAAAATGAGGTCCTAGTTGGACAACATTAAGAAGTCAATACCACTCAAGTGAACCTCCAAGTTCATGTCAATTGTGGTTCTTCTCCTCCATCGCCATGATTTCTCTCTTATCATCAATCTGGAGCTTCAACACAACCAGGCAAACTGAAGTGGTAGGCTGGTAGAACAATTTTCAGGCTTTCAATCGCCTAGTCTCACATATGATATTGTGGACATATTTTCAATTAGTCTCCTTTCCTCCATAAGTCATCATCATATTTCAAAGAATAAGCCATAGTCATTAAGCTTATACTTAAAACTTAACATTTAATTCATAAAAGGCTATTCATATTACACACAAAGAAATGGGCATGCTTGTAGTCTTGTGAGAAGTAAAAAGGGAAGATCTTATGTCCAAGATGATGGAGTAGAACCCACTTCCTAGCTGGACTACGGGACGTGTATCTCCAAAGACAATTTCGACTTGCGTGTTTCCAAGTAAGCGCGCGATCCGTTTAATAAAATAAGTAGTATGGAGTTATAAATTTATTGGTTTAGAAATTTTCTCCAATGCCTTAAAGCCTACTTGTCTACTTTGAGTGTTTTTTAGTATTTATTTATGTGTGTTTTTATTTTCTAAAAACAAAAAATTGCTAAAAATGCTTAAAAGCGGCTCTAAAATTGTATAAAATATATGAGTATTCAGTTATCAAATTTAATATTTTTCTCATAAATTTTATACTAACAAATTTTTTTGGAAAGGATTTAACATGTTTTAGAGTTCAAAAATGATTATTTTGAGTGAAAATTAGAGTCTTTATTGAAAACAATTATGTTTAATATCAACAAAAATTATGATATCTCATGGGAAAGCTGAGAGTATAATATTTAATATTTATTGAGAATTTCTAAATTTCAGAGAAAGAAAAAAATCATCATTATTAAAAAAATAATATAAAATATAATGTTTTTGATTTTATGTTAATTAAGAGTGTATACATTACACTAGTTTATATTATATGAGTATGTGAGAGGAATGTAAGAATATTATTGATTTTTGTTGAACCTTGTAATTTGTTATGATTCATTACATAATAATTAATATGGAATAACTATAATAATTAAAAAAACCATTAACAACACTGAAAA
The DNA here is from genome assembly GCF_053477565.2 of Lygodium microphyllum. NCBI lineage: Eukaryota > Viridiplantae > Streptophyta > Polypodiopsida > Schizaeales > Lygodiaceae > Lygodium > Lygodium microphyllum. The sequence continues at coordinate 45,608,178 of NC_141144.1, forward strand.
TTATATTTCATTAACACAATGGGATGAGGGGAAGCTTGAATATCTATGTTGAAACCCAATATTTTCTTTATATGAATATTGCCTAGGTGCTCGAGAAAATAAAAAGTGGAGGGTCACTAGCTAACGGAATTGGACTATTATGATAATATAATATCATAGATACTTGAAAAGTTAGATGGAGCTATTGAAAATAGTGATACTTATCATTTGTTTAGTGCAACAACTCTTAGGAGTTGGCTTGGCAATCTGGTTAAAAGTGGCTTGTTCTTTGGCGGGTCATTTAGTAGCAAGTTTTGTACATGAAAACACATATACTCTGCAATACTCTCTTTATCTTGCAAGTAACTCTCTTTTGTCAATCCTTTCTCTTTCTTATCAACATATTACCATAAACTTTTTTTCCTCTCGAGCTTCTTCTCAATCCATATTCCATTAGCTGAAGCAACTTTCTAGGTTACATAAGATGTTTGCATGATCATGTCCCTAAGAATATTCTTCATATCACCCTTATCGAAGCTTAGAGTAATTGGTATACTTGTCTCAATCAATCAGTTTTTTCCATTGTGTCCTTAGAAAACCAAGGTCTTTCTCTTGGCATCTCTAAATGACTCACAATCATTACATTGATCATTAGAGCTATCACACCAAATACATCTCTTAACATATACCCTCCTAGAGGGAGAGCCTGTACTGAAGGACATGCATTTTCTAGTGAAGTAATTGGCCCTAAAAATCTAGCAATATCAAGCTTTAGATCTCTTATACCTTTAAGTAAGTCAACCATACCATCATTCTTGGGTGATGGAACACTAGAAGTGTTACAACTATATATATCATCTCTCACTTGACTTGGGTCTCACCTATATATACTAACTCTACATCAATATGAATCATTCTTTGGGAGCATGTCTTGTGTATCTCTCTCGTACTCTCTCTCTCTCTCAACATGGTATCAGAGCTTGAAAGAATGGGAGTGTTAGCAGAGTGCGCATTTGTCAACCCAAACTTCTTAACAATATCATTAATAAACTTTGTCTGGCGAAGAAGAAGAATTCCTTGTTGTCGGTGTCGTTGAACTTGAATACCCAAACAAGAATGTATCTCACCAAGATCCACCATTTCAAATGCAGTCGATAAAAGCTTCTTCATAGCATCCAAGAAAACAATATTATTTGACACAAGAATAGTATCATCAACATATAGAGCAAGAATAATAAAATATTTGTCCTCCCTTTTGATGTAAAGATTTGGATCAGCAAAACATGCAACAAAACCTTTAGATGTGAGGAATTGATCAATCTTAATATACCAAGCACGAGAGGCTTGCTTCAATCCATATAATGCACGATGAAGCTGACATACAAGATGCTCCTTTCCTGCAATCATAAAACCTTCAGGTTGCTCCATATAGATTTCTTCTTCAAGATCTCCATTGAGAAAAGCCGTTTTAACATCCATTTGGTGAATTTCTAGATCAAATAGTGTTGCAAAAGCCAAAATCATACGAACAGTTGTGGAGCGCACAACCGGAGAAAATGTTTCTTGATAATCTACTCCTGCAATCTGTGAGTAACCTTTTGCAACAAGTCGTGCTTTGAACTTATCAAATGAGCCATCAGCTTTGGTCTTGGTTTTATAAACCCATTTACATTTGATAGGAACACGATTTGGGGGGAGTTCAGTAAGAATCCATGTACCTTTGGAGATTAAAGAATCGTACTCAGCTTGCATAGCTTCTTGCCATTGATCCCTTTGAGACGAATTGATAGCTTCCATATACGATATTGGATCCTCTTGGACAGACATAGCATCATCAAAGACATCATATTCAATAGAATAGAATCCATGCTCTATCTCAATAGGAAGATCAACATAGATCTCCAAATTTTCATCAATCTTCTTTGGAGGTGAAGGAGGTTTATGATAATCAGAATTAGTAGAATCACAAAGCAAGTAAGGAAATGCACTAAGCAAAGATTGTGTATCATCTGAAACATCTGACGACCATGTGCCACCCATATTCTTCTCATCAAATATAGCATCACGACTAATGATAACCTTTTGAGAAGAAGGATCATAAAATTTGTAACCTTTGGAATGATCTGAATAACCAAGAAAAATAACCTTCAAACCTGGAGGATCCAACTTATGTCGAGTGTCCTTGGGCACATGAATATAAGCAATGCAGCCAAATGTGCGAAAGTGAGAGACTAAAGGTGTCTTCCCTGTCCAAATTGTTATAGGAATTTTACCAGCAGGTGCAGTAGTTGGAAGATGATTTTGAATAAAAACAGCTGTTAGAAGTGCTTCAGTCCAAAACTTTCGAGACAAACCAGAGTGTATAAGCATGCAACGTATAGCATTAAGAATCGTGCGATTTTTGCGCTCAGCAACACCATTTTGCTGAGGAGAATAAGGAACTGTAAACTCATGATGAATACCTTGATCCTTACAGAAGTCATCAAATAGATTGGATACATATTCACCGCCATTGTCACTACGAAGCATCTTTATAGAGAATCCAGTTTGAAGCTCCACACTTATCTTGTATTGTTTAAATATAGATAAAGCCTCAGACTTATGTCGAAGAAGATAGACATGTGTGTACCGTGAGAAATCATCAATGAAAGTTATAAAATATCGATATTGAGACTTTGAGGCAGGAAAAGGACCGCAAATATCGGTATGAACCAAATCCAAGAGAGCACAGGAATGTGATGAAGTAGAAGTGTGGAAAGGCGAACGATGGTGTTTTCCAAGTGCACAGTACTCACATATTCCCATACATGGATGAGATTTAAGATCCATACCTTGCACAAGACCATGACGATGAAGATCAAGAATTTTGGCAAAATCGGAGTGTGCAAACCGTTGATGCCATAATTTGCAATCTGCATCTCCAGGGGCAGTAACAACATTTGCAACTGTATCATTCAATGATAGCTCAAATAGATTACCATGTCGAGGAGCCACTGCTATAGTATGCCCGTCTTTCTCTATACGACATTGATTATGATCAAAGCCAACAAACAAACCAAGATCAACTAGACGAGCAACAGAAAGAAGATTTCTTTGCAAATCTGGAACATGAAGAACTCCTCTTAATATTCTAGTGGATGAAACAGTCCCTAGATATAAATCACCCACTCCTTTGACTTGACAAGTCGTATCATCCGCAAGGTAAACAAACTTCTTGACAGGAAGAGAATGATAATTGTGAAGCCACTGCGATTGGTATGTCATGTTTCCAGTGGAACCCGAATCAACGATGAATAGAGAACCATCATGAACATGAAGTACCTTTTCTGGAGAGATATCATAATGGACGAAATTGAGCTCCTGATGAGTATGATCATCATCAGTTGTAGTTTGTTGAACAATATAAGCTCGAGAATGTTCTTCATCATATCTGCGTTTATAACAACGACGAGATGGATGATCTGTATGTGCACAATAATCACAAGGAGGAAAACTTTTGGACGAGCGAGGTTGCTTTGTAGTAACTCCATGCTCCTCATCATATTGACGTGCCCAGCAATCAGAAGCCACATGACCTTTCTTATCACAATAAGAACAATGTTTGTTAGGATAAGCAAGACGAGAAAATTTACTACCTGGATTAGGGCATCCACCCTGCTGAAAACGTGAAGCAGGACGCTTGCGAGCAACAAAAGCAGCATCAAAATCCCTTTGTTCCCGAGTGACCAAAACAGCATCAGATTTTTCCAAATGATGCTCATGTCGTTGAGAATATTCAATAAGAGATATACATGCTTTGTCAAAGTGGATATCATCCTTGTTAGACAAAATAGTGATGATATTGTCATATAAAGGATCTTTGATGGTATGAAGAAGTTGAGTAACAATCTGATTTTTAGCAACAGGAGCGCCAGCAGCACCAAGCTGATTGATAATGTCTTTAAAAGCCTCGATATGAGAGTGCATAGAGGTACCAACCTTATATTCAAGATTCTTCAAACAAGTTTGGAGATATAAAATTTCGGTGACCGATTTCTTCTCAAACGTTGAGATAAGATACTCCCAAATAGCATGAGAGGTTTCCAGATGAAAGACATCCAACATAAGTGAGTCAGGAAGTGCAGACAATATATAACGACGAGCCGCTTTGTCACGACGAATCCAATCAGTATGATCAATTTTCCATTGTTCAAATAATGGACCATCAGTAATCACAGAATTGTTATTCATCACATCAATAGGTTGAATTGGGCAAGACAGGTCGCCCAAAACAATATCAAATAATTCGTCACCTTCAAGAATTAGCATCATCTTTGCTTTCCACCCAGGAAAGCCTTGTCCTTGGAAGAAGGGAACCGAACGTTGGCCAGACGGATATCCGTTAACAATTACGCAATTGGCCATGCCTGTATGTCGAGAGAAAACAAATAAGATGAGATCGCAGAATCTGCAAACCATGATCAAGATGAGCGTAGTTGAGACGCATGATAGTCAGTCAAAATAGGGATATGCACGTAAGAACGACGAAAAGTATTGAGTGACTAAAAAGAAAGCCCGAAATAGAGAGGCGTAATGTGCAAGACGAGATGACGCATATAAGAAAAGTGCTATTTCGGTCGAGCAAAGAACGTGAACGATAATAAAATAAAACATCGCTAAAAATAGCAAGATGTTTGCTTGTCGTAATCAACATCATTAACGAAGACAAGCGATTAATAAACTCTACCAAGGGTACATCTACAACACGCAATGAAGAATCAGCCATTCATCAACCTTTTGCTAATCTTGTTGGTTGTCTTCAATTTATTGGTTTAAACACAAGACCAGATATTTTATTTGCAGCTAACTTTTTGGGACAGTATCTTTCTTCCCCTTCCACTATTCATTGGAGTGCTGCAAAACGTATTCTTAAGTACCTCAAGGGTACTAAGGAATTTGGTCTTATTTATCGTCGTCGAGAGGATTCTTCTTTATCTTCTTCAACTTCTCTTGACCTTATTGGATATACAGACGCTGATTGGGCAAGTTCACACTTATCCATGCGATCTACAAGTGGAATTGTTTCTTTGTAAATGGATGTTTGGTTTCTTGGTCCAGCAAGAAACAACGATGTGTTGCGGTTTCTACAACTGAAGCCGAATATGTTGCTGCATCATTAGCAGCTCGCGAGCTAGTATGGCTTCGACAACTACTTGCAGATTTGGGACATCTTTCATCATCTAGTACACCTCTTCGATGCGATAACCAAAGTGCTATTAGTCTTACCAAAGACTATATACAACATAGTAAATCAAAGCATATTGCTATTCATTATCATTATGTTCGACATGAAGTCAAGAAAGGTTCCATTATGGTGGAGCATTGTCCCAGTGATCAAATGGTTGCAGACATCTTCACAAAAGCTCTTAGTGAAGCTCGCTTTAGCTCATTAAGACATGAACTTGGTATTGCTCCAAGTTCTTGTCTCACTGATTGAGGCATGTATCATTGTATTTAAGAAAACTTTATAGTAAATCATTTTTGTATCGTAGGTATGTGTAGGGGCTCGGGTTTTTCCCTTGTTCTCCCCAAGGGTTTTTTCACTCGCAGCCAGAGACCTTTGTTTGAGTGGGGATGTTACAACTATATATATCATCTCTCACTTGACTTGGGTCTCACCTATATATACTAACTCTACATCAATATGAATCATTCTTTGGGAGCATGTCTTGTGTATCTCTCTCGTACTCTCTCTCTCTCTCAACAAGAAGTTGGTGGTGGAACTATAGATATTGGTACTGGCATAAAAACAAGTGTAGGCATAGAAACTAGGATAGGCATAATGGTTGTAGAAATAGCAATGCGAGACACAGAGTGAATAGTAGAAGATATGAAAATAGGAGGAATTGTAGAAGAAATTGTACCATTTTGCAATTTGGATCTCCACATTTGCTGTGTCACCAAGGTAATGAGTGCATCCTTTGCATCCTTCTAGTTGGTCTTCAAACCCATAGGCTATATTTTTTCCTCCAAAATCTCTTCTAGCTATGCTTGAAGCATTGGATCTACAGCCTATAGAAATAACTCTACCTTCTCAGACTCTAAGGCCGCACGGGGAGTTCAATCATAAATATATGTATGTATCACGTGGGTTCAACATAAGGGATTTTTACAATACTATTTTTACACATTTTTACTTATAGAAGGGTCCCATATAAAGGGGTTACTTATAGATTGAATAGAAAAGAAGTATGTTTTATTAAGATAAAATTCACAGATAAGAATATTTATAAATAGGACTTGAATCCACGTGATATAGAGGGTATACATATAGTGGATTCCCCGAGTAAGGCCACTTGACTTGTAGTATTCATCAAGCCCTTGTATGGCTTGTATATCCACTCACAGAAGCTGCGCCTTGTATTTATTACAATATCTTCTAGATAGTATTCTTCTTTCAAGGCTTTCTTGAAGGTAGGCCGAATAGGACTCATAGCATAGAGCTCATTAATGCATGGTGGTTCTAGGGACGAAGTAACAAGATGTACAAAGTACTAGCTCATCATATGCATAGGCACACCAACGAACTCCATCTTTGATCCATAAAGCTTCAAATAACTCAAAACATTGTGACCATCAAAGAGCATTTTCAGACTTTCTACCACCTCCATAGCCTTCATGGCTATAGCTGCCTATTGTGCATTGGCTTGAAGCTGCATTTGTCACAACATCAGCTCTACTGATTATATTATTGCTATTGCTACTACATGTATGCATTGAAGGTGTCAAGAAGCTACTTCACTCCATCGCTTGGCTTTGATATATGTGTTGAAAAGGGTAATTCTTCCATGTTGTCAATGTGGTTTTTACATCGGGTTTACCAAGGGGACTCACAAATAGCCACTATAACTGAAAGGGCTCTTGATCATAAAAGATGGAAGATGAGAGATAAGAAGAGTAGATACAAAAAAACATTGTGTATTACTAAATATAAGCACTGTACAAAGATGAAAAACCCTCAAGAAAACTCTAATAATACAAAAATAATTACTCTCTACGAGACCTTCACCTTTTAGGCCAAAGTCATGTAGAATCTTTTCTCAACATCCTTATTTGGGTAGCCTTCTAGGGAATCAAATTTTTGAAGATAACTTGTGTCTTGGTAAAAAGGATGCAAGCTTGAGTTTTAAATAGGTGCCTTAGCCTCGAAGGCTACCTAAATAAGGAGGTTGAGCAAAGATTCTACTTGACTTTGACGTAGAAGCTGAAGGTCTCATAAAGAGTAATTATTTTTGTATTATTAGACTTTTATTGAGGGTTTTTCATCTTGTATAATGCTTATATTTTGTAATACGCAACATTGTTTGGTATCTTTTCTTCTTATCTCTCATATTCCATGTTGTATGATAAAGAGTCCCTGTGGTTAGTGGCTATTCATCAATCTCCCAACAATGTAGCACAGAAAATATCAATGAGTGAAACAAAGGCAAAGAGATTCTTGAGCAATATGATTGGCAAGCCATCAAGGTTAAAGTGGGAGCTATAGAAAAATTTATGCAAATGCAATACGAATTCGGAAAGAGATCCTAGTCTTAAGAAATACTAGGCAAAAGTTTTGGACAAAAGTTTGTTGTTTTTTTATAAGCTAGCATGCATAGTGTTGTAACCATCAATAGATCCTCCACTCAAGTTGAATTTCATACAGTGGTCAATGATTCACAAAGTTACTTTTATCAATACATAGGGAGAAGACAATATCACCCACTACGTGGTATATCTTTGATGCCAGGAGGCATATTCCACGGTGGATTCCGTGAGGTTTTACGGTGGATTCCGTAAACTTAGATGACCGGGGCTCATACGCAAAGAGGATTCTTTGTGCGAGAAGTTGATGGGGACGCCTGTCCTTTTCGGGCGTTTCATTAATTTAGTGTGTACATGGGTGATTCCATAGCGGGTGATTCCGCAAAATGCATATTAAATTAATAAACGTTTATGAGTTTAGAGTGCGCACTCGTAATAAATTAAGGTTAGGATTTATTTCTAACCAGTTGATTTATTTATGTAGCTGAAGACTGCTAGGTATTCACTTTTGTCGGTTTAATTGTGTTATTTTACTAACGATTGTGAATGCTTCAGTTGATGTGTAGAGATAGCAGCAGTGGCGGAGGAAAGCATTGGAGTCTAGCGGGTTTTCGATCTTTGGACTATATTTTGATAGGCGCCACGCCTATATTTTGATTATGTCTATAGAGACATCGATTATTTATTATTATTTTGTATGCGCTTATGCGCCTGGATGTGTTATTTTTATTTGGACATTGAGATTGGGCGTGCCAGACTCTTTGGGCACCGTCCATTAGCTTTATTTTCCTATTTTTGGTAGAAAGCAAACTCAAAAGCTAAAAGCTTGTCATATTTTTGTAATTGGGCTATTTTTGAGCAAAAAGATTGGAAATATACATTAAATACATGCTTTGTGAAGCGCTCACACAAGGCATGGGGGAGATTCAACCCAATTTGTCTCTTGTCTCATGTCGTGCTTGCTTTTACATTGGCTTTTGTGCTAAAAAGTAGAGTACTTTGTTCTTGGGGACCTTTGGGAATTCACTACGTGAGCTACCTGCGTCCGATCTGCGCACCAGAATATGTTCAAGCCTGCTACCCTTGAAGATGCCATCTCCTTAGCTCACGACACTGAAGATAAGTTACGTGGAAGAGATCGACGACCGCAGTCATTCCAAGCAAACGGTAATTATGGATCTAAACAATTCAATTCAAATTTCAGAAGGTTTAATCCAGGTCGTTTTTCATCACCATCTTTCCGCAAGAATTGGCCTAAACCACCTGCATTACCATCCACTGTCAATCCAAATCCTAAGCCTATCCAACAAGCAAATCCAAATATACCCAGACTCCCAGCCATTGCAAATAATGTGACCAAAGCCAAGCCCATCGTATGCTACAAGTGTCACCAGCCAGGGCATCTCGCAGCAAATTGTCATTCAAAGAAGCCATCAGCACATATCAACTACCTTGGAGCTATGGACGAGGACGAGCATGAGGATATGCTGGATTTCACTGAAGAAGAAGATGATCCTACTACTACTTCCGACACTTTACCAGGTATGCCTACTTTACATTCATTGTTGACTATGAAATGTATGGTGCATGGAAAAGAAAGAACTATCTTGCATGATGACGGTAGTACGCATGATTTTATTTCAGCAAAATTGGTAAAGGAATTGAAACTGCATACAGTACCTACGCATTATCGCATAAAAGCTGCATTTTTAGGTACTAGGTACAATGGCACACAAGAAGTTCAAAATTTAGAAATTCAAATTGGTCCATATATTGAAAGAAGAAATTTCTTAGTTGTCCCATTACAGTCTAGCGACATTATTCTAGGAATGCCATGGAGACACCAACATAATCCCAATATAGATTATTCCACACACACAATGAATATTAATTTTCAAGGAAAATCTATTACATTATTTGGTATGCATGCATCTCATATGTTTCCACTGCTTTCGCATACTCAAGCAAAACGTGCACTACGCAAGAATACTAAATCATATCTCATTTGGGTGAATGAATTGCACGCAAAAGAAACTCATATGCACCCTAGACATAAGGAATTTCTTGCATATTTTAAGGACTGTTTTGCAGAAGACCTACCACCAGGTTTACCTCCATCACGTCCAGAAGACCATAAGATTGACCTAATACCTGGCACACAACCACCTTGCAAAGCCCCATATAGGCACAATCAAATAGAGCAAAAAGAAATCCAGACTCAAGTAGAAGAATTACTAAATAGAGGTTTAATTCGACCTAGCAGTTCTCCATTCGGTGCACCTGTGCTCTTAGTCAAGAAAAAGAATAATACTTATCGGATGTGTATTGACTACCGAGCATTAAACAAGATCACTGTAAAGAATAGGTATCCTATACCTAGAGTTGACGACCTTATGGACAAACTGCAAGGATATTCTATATTTAGTAAAATTGACCTTAAATCTGGATATCATCAGGTGAGGTTAGATAGATCCGACATATTTAAGACTGCATTCAGGACACAGTTTGGCCATTACGAATTCTTAGTTATGCCATTCGGATTAACTAATGCACCTGCCACTTTCAGTAGAATGATGAACCGTGTTTTTCTAAAATATCAGTATTGTGTGATTGTTTTCTTTGATGATATTTTAGTGTTCAGTCAAAGTGAAAAAGAGCATTATGAGCATTTATCATTAGTTTTTCAATTACTAAAAGAAAATCAATTGTTTGCAAATCCTGACAAGAGTGAATTTTTTAAGACAGAAATAGAATATCTAGGTCATATTGTATCAGAAGAAGGAATAAAAGTTGATCCTAAGAAAATTGACGCAATATTGCATTGGCCTATTCCTAAAAATGTACATGAATTACGCTCATTCCTTGGTCTTGCTAGTTTCTATAGGAAGTTTGTATGTAATTTCTCATTACTTGCTTTACCACTGACCAAACTTCTTAAGAAAGGCATTGTTTATCAATGGACTGAAAACCAGCAGAAATCCTTTGATTTACTTAAACGTGCATTGACCAATGCCCCTGTCCTACAATTGCCTGACTTTAATAGACCATTCTTTTTAGTTGTGACTGATGCTAGCGGATCAGGAATAGGAGCCGTGCTAATGCAAGACAACCATCCAATAGCATATTCTAGTTCTAAGCTGAAACCCTCTGAGCTTAAATATTCCACTTATGACAAGGAACTCTTAGCAGTTGTACAAGCATTGAAACAATGGAAGCATTATTTAATGGGTTCAGAATTCATGATAAAGACTGACCAGCAAAGCATTAGACATCTACTTAGCCAACCCCAAATTTCTGACGGCCATATCAAATGGGCTTCATTCATTCAAAGTTTCCATCCTATCATTCAATACCAACCTGGAAAAGAAAATGTAGTTGCCGATGCATTAAGTAGAAGACCTGCAATTCATAACATTTCTATCATATCTTTTGATTCTTTGATTGCTATGAAAGACACATATCACCAGGATATTACTCTTCATTCTGATTGGCAAAAATTAGTTCAAAATAATTTCATTCCTGTTGATTCATTGTCATATAATGATGGATTTATGTTCTTTGAAAAGAGACTGTGTGTTACTATTCCATTCCGATCTTTTGTTTTGAATGAAATTCATTGTCCCCCATATCAAGGTCATAGAGGTATCATTTCTACATTACGCATGTTAACTGAAGATTTTAATTGGCCGCATATGGATGCAGATGTGTCTAATTTTGTTTCTGAATGTCTGATTTGTCAAAGAATAAAAAGACATCATGGTAAACAGTATGGGTTATTAATGCCTTTATCTATTCCATCTAAACCTTGGGAACATATATCTATGGATTTCATTACTGGCTTACCAAATACTAAATCTAACCATGACATGATTTGGACAATTGTAGATAGATTTAGTAAGCAAGTATATTTCATTGCATGTAAGAAAACTTTAACAGCATCACAAGCAGCACAGTTATTTTTGAAAACTATTTTTACTAACCATGGATTGCCGAAAGTGATTATTTCAGATAGAGATTCTAGATTTTGTAATAATTTCTGGATTACACTGTTTGCAAATCTAGGCACAAAGATTGATTTTTCATCTGCATTTCATCCAGAAACAAATGGACAAACAGAAGCCACAAATAGTACTATTTTAGATCTTTTACGTGCATACACTATCTCTAAACCTCAGACATGGGATACTCATTTACATTTATTACAGTTTGCATATAACAATACACCGCACACATCTACAAAGAAAGCACCTTTTGAAGTTATTTATGGACATAGATTATCTACACCTGTTGCATCTTTGTCTAATAGAATACAAAGTGCCGATGATATTGCTGTTATGCATAACACTATTTTTGATGAAGTAAAGGATATGATTGCTAAAGCCCAACAATCATATACCAAACAAGCCAACAAGAAAAGACAAGCCATGAATTTCAAAGTTGATGATTATGTTTGGCTTAGAATAGAAAAGCGTAGACTGCAAAGTGTAGATAGACATCCAGTTGTCAAATTAGCCCCTAGATTCTACGGACCATTTAGAATCATTCATAAGATTAATGACAATGCATTCAAGTTAGAATTGCCATCTCATTGGAAAATTCATAATACATTTCATATTAGTTTATTGAGACCATTTAGAGGACAATTACCTATCCACCCTGTCTATGAAAACCCACCTTTACTAGAAGAAGAGACTGAAATCCTTGAACCAGAAGCCATCATAGACATTGATTACATGACCACTAGAACTGGCCGAAGGTACTCTAGATATCTCGTGAAATTTAAGAACCATCCTGTAGAAGAAGCACAATGGATGCACGCTAGAGACCTAAATGCTTTCCCCACTCTGTTAGCTCCACATTGAGCTAATAGCAATTGAGGTCAATTGCTATCCCACCCCGGGGGTATGATGCCAGGAGGCATATTCCACGGTGGATTCCGTGAGGTTTTACGGTGGATTCCGTAAACTTAGATGACCGGGGCTCATACGCAAAGAGGATTCTTTGTGCGAGAAGTTGATGGGGACGCCTGTCCTTTTCGGGCGTTTCATTAATTTAGTGTGTACATGGGTGATTCCATAGCGGGTGATTCCGCAAAATGCATATTAAATTAATAAACGTTTATGAGTTTAGAGTGCGCACTCGTAATAAATTAAGGTTAGGATTTATTTCTAACCAGTTGATTTATTTATGTAGCTGAAGACTGCTAGGTATTCACTTTTGTCGGTTTAATTGTGTTATTTTACTAACGATTGTGAATGCTTCAGTTGATGTGTAGAGATAGCAGCAGTGGCGGAGGAAAGCATTGGAGTCTAGCGGGTTTTCGATCTTTGGACTATATTTTGATAGGCGCCACGCCTATATTTTGATTATGTCTATAGAGACATCGATTATTTATTATTATTTTGTATGCGCTTATGCGCCTGGATATGTTATTTTTATTTGGACATTGAGATTGGGCGTGCCAGACTCTTTGGGCACCGTCCATTAGCTTTATTTTCCTATTTTTGGTAGAAAGCAAACTCAAAAGCTAAAAGCTTGTCATATTTTTGTAATTGGGCTATTTTTGAGCAAAAAGATTGGAAATATACATTAAATACATGCTTTGTGAAGTGCTCACACAAGGCATGGGGGAGATTCAACCCAATTTGTCTCTTGTCTCATGTCGTGCTTGCTTTTACATTGGTTTTTGTGCTAAAAAGTAGAGTACTTTGTTCTTGGGGACCTTTGGGAATTCACTACGTGAGCTACCTGCGTCCGATCTGCGCACCAATCTTCAACTCTACTACTTGCATATTGAATATGGAGGAACATTGATATGCATTAGTGCTTTTAAAGATAATAATTGTCTTTAAAGATATACATGAACTTATAGAAGAAAACCTTGCAATGTAAAAGATGTTGCGATGAGTTTCCAATCATCATTGGCTCACCCAGATCCACATACATGTCCTATACAAGCTTCCCAAAGGCTAATCAACAAAACAAGATTTGAAGGACAAATGCCTAAGAGGAGAGAAGAAGCAAGTGTAACATGTCTACTTGCCCACTTGTGGGACACGTCTTAGCAGCCCATCGGGAGGGGACTCTAGAAAGTGTCACCTAGAACTCGCAAGGAATGTCATAGGGTTTCTAGGTCTTCCTGAGCCTGCCGTGAAGCGGAAGTATCCGATCATTCCCACTTAAGACTGATCTAAAGTCAGGGTTTCTTTCCTATCAGCCAAGTCTTTAGGAAGTAACTAGCGTCGAGCTCTAGATAAACCACTTTGCGTAGGAACAACAGCGTTGAAGCAGATTTATGCTGCACTTGGTTCATGGAGTATGGGAAACGAGAGGGATGTGAAGCTCAACCTCTCTACCCATAAGGCATAGTCCCATTCTACTTCCCTAAAATAACATAAATCAGGATTCTAACTCTACTGACTCTAGGTCTTCACAGTTTTGTTATTACGTCTTTTGAGAAAAGCTCCTAGCTAACAGGGACCACCCTTCCATAGGACGGACCCAAGTCAGGTCCACCGCACTTTCCTCGATAGCTTTAGTTGTCTAATTAGGTCCTACCACATTTATGTGCGACATTGAAAATCAGCTTCATTAATTAAGCCTTTTAGGGCACAGAGTTTGTTCACTTAATTTACAACACATACACAAAAACAAAACAATGCAGTCCTTTTATCAAACAAGTTTCTTCACTTATCTTTAAGTTAATCTTTGTCTCCTGTCCATACAGGAGAATTATGTATCCCTTCTGTCCAACAGAAGTACACTGTCCAAATCTCATGGCACCAAAATTTTCATCCTTTTTCTAGAATAAGATCTTCCAACGTCCCAGACATTGGGCTCACGGGGATCTCCAACTCCATTCTGGACAGGCAAGGGGTGTCCAGAGCTCCACCTGACCCACAAGTGGTCTAGGAGTGAGATGCCATTTCCGTGGTTGGCCTTTCCACCACTCGACCATCGGCCTGTGAATCGAGCAGTGCCCTCTCGGGATAATCCGCGATGTGATCTTGGAGATGATCCACCCGTGCAAAAAATCCTTCCTTAATTAATTCAATTAAAATTCAAGCACAATCAAATCAATCAGCCCTAACATCATATTTTAGAAAAACATTCCTTTATTCCCATGGCAACCTATCATTAGAAACCCCTGCCATGCATTTGCCATCAACACAAGCCTTGAAATATTTATCCAAATCACAATGCAACAATCCCTTGATTGAAAGAAAAACATTTAGGGTGTTTTTCAATCAACCAACAAAAATAATTGTATGTTTCCCAAACAATACAATAATAGACGCGACAATAATTCCATCGCATATTCACTCTCCCCTTTGGGGCCAAAGAGTAGAATTTACTTAATATTCCCTCCTTTATCCTAAGGCATATGCTAAGGGTTCCAATACTATACATGATGCAAGTCCTATCATTCCAATGCAAATTAATCAATCTAGCAATAGCATTTATGCCTCTTCTCTAAGTGACAATTATCTTTTAGCATTTTTCTACTGCAACATTTTTCTTCTTGGCTTTATCTTCCTTTCTCCTAAGGCAAGGAGTCGCATATCATTGATGCAAAGTTTACATGATCTCTCCCATGTATGTACCGTGTATATGCATTTGCGAACTTTAAACAATATTATCCTCGGTAAAGATTAATCAAAGACTCATCGATGCTCAATACTTTAGTGTCCCATATGTTGCTTGTGCTATGCATGGATTCTCACATAGCAACTAGGTGCAATTTAACTCCCTTTGATACCAACACTTCACAAACTTCATCTTTGAATATTTGAGATGCAATTTATCCTTTTCAATGACCTATTCTAGCACCACAAGGTACGGAGCCTAATGTATCTCTTGTGAGCATTAAAGCAAGCATCTATCAATTTGAAAAGACATTACTTATGGCCGGTACCGCAATTGGATTGACAGTGATGCCTTTGCTCGAAGCTCTGTTGCTGTGGTTGTAGGATTGTCGTTTGCACACGACATTCTTCGCTTGGAGGCCATCATCCGCAAGTAGACTTAAGAGATTAAGAAGGTGGAATAGATTCGAGATGGGAGAGCGTAAGAGAAGATGGTTAAATCAAGGATCGAGATAGAGGGAAATTGTGGAGCCTCTCGAGGTTATATATATATATATATATATATATATATATATATATATCTCTCTCTCTCTCTCTCTCAAGCTCTCTCTCACAATCTCTTGGAGGGGTATAATCTCTCTCTCCCTCTCTCTTGCAGTCTTTCGGGGTCTCCTTATGCTCCCTTGTGCCTCCCCATGCCTCATATTTATAATGAATTAGAGAGAAGGGGATAAGTCTGAGAACAAGAGTGGAGGGGCTCTTAGAAGACTCAATGATGTGATGCTCAGATCATAAATCTGATGGTTGCATTGGCTCCAAAAGGGGGGGTAAAACTCCAAGACACTTGCTTAGGAAGCTCTTAGTTTACTCCTTCTTCTTTTCTCTGTTCGAAGTGTTGTCTACTGCGCCTGTAGACTGCGATCGTGGCGCGTGAGATTTTGCTAGTCACTATTCTTTATTTCTCTTTTTATAAAATCTCCAAAACTAACTAAAACATCACTTGTCTTTTCTTTTAAATGACTTTTGGTTCTATCTTTTTAGGATAATATCTAAAATATAATAGTTTTTTTTTCTTTCTAAGAATCTAATATTTTTGGACCATTCAAACAATACACATTCTACTAGTGATTAATATGGCTCATAAGTCTCGTTCACATTGTACTTTTCGTGAAGCGTGGCTACGGTCCTTATCAATCCAAGAAAAATGTCAGATTTATGACTCTTGATTTTTTAAATATATTTTTAATTGAATGAAAATTATTAGCTATTAAATCTAGTCAGTTTTTACCTTAGTCTTTAGTTAGTAATCTTACTAACTTATTAATTGACTAGCTAAGTTTCAAACTAACCAACTAACTTTTGTTGCATGGAAATATTACATCCTCCCCGCCTTAGAGAAATCGAGATGTTCTCATCTCGAGAGAAACTGGGGAAGACAAGCACTAATGGGGCTTATGACCTGTGGGTTAAGACCCACCATGCATCTGTTGTGCTACTCTTAATGTTTCAAGTAGTGCACTCATATTATTCGAATTAACCATAGGTACAAGAGTAGGATTTATTCTCAATTGTGTTACATGTCGATTAAGCTTCTAGGAAATTTAGTCCTCCTAATAAGGTTTAGTGGGCTCTAGATCTTCATCTTCATCTGATTCGTCTATATATCCATAGAATGCACCTGTGTAGCTTCGTTTTCTTGGAGGCTCAATGTCTTCTGGACTTAGATCAGGGCATTCTTCTTGGATGTGTCCTAGCTCATTACAATGGCAGCATTGACGGTAGGGACATCTCCTACGGAAGTGCCCTATCTCTCCGCATGTATGGCATCTCTTATCCTAATCTCCATAGTCATCTTTGCTACAATTGCTTGATGTAAGTTCTTGGACGATTGGATTTCTCAGAGTAATGCATCTTACAAGTCTGTTGGACACATTGCTTCAAGATGGTGGTTCAGAGGAGTGTTCAGGCCATGGCAAAACTTGGGTACTTGCTGTGCAATATCCATAGGTGGTGCATATTTTAGTAGGATTACAAACTTTGAGTAGCAAGCTTCCAGGGTTAATTCCACCTACTTGAGCTTGAAGAATTCATTCATCTTTAAGGTCTGGTAGGTTGGTGGAAGGTATCGTCCGCGTACAGCATCTTTCAACTGAGTCCACGTAATAGCGGCTTCAAAAATACCTCGATCTTTGCACCATTGCTTTCACCATAATCGAGCCCGGCCAACTAACTTCAGTTTTCCAATCATTGCTTGATTCATGGAGGCAGTTCCCGAAGCAGAGAAATAGTCATCCATTTTCTCAATCCATATCTCTGCTTCTGTAGCGACGTCTAACCCTTCTCCATCAAACTCGGGTGCCTTAATTTGCTTGAGAAGAAATTTCTTCTCTTGCATGTCAACATTCGTGGGTGCAGAAGGTGCCTGATAATCAAGCCATACCACTCACGTTATTTCTGTTTAGGATATGTCTATGAATCGAATATTAATCAATCATGTATCATCATGAAATTTCACTCTGATACCAACTGTAATGTGTCCGCTTGTCCACTTGTGGGACACATCTTAGCAACCCATCAGGAGGGGAGTCTAGAAAGCACCGCCTGGCACTCGCAAGGAATGTCACAGGGTTTGTGATCTAGGTCTTCGCGAGTCTGCCTCGAAGCGGAAGTATCTTGCCATTCCCACTTAAGACCGACTTGAAGTCAGGGTTTCTTTCCTATCAGCCAAGTCTCTAGGAAGTAGCTAGTGTCAAGCTCCAGATGAACCACTTTGCGTAGGAACAATAGAGTCGAAGTGGATTTATGCTGCACTTGGTTCATAGAGAATGGGAAACAAGAGGGATGCAAAGCTCAACCTCTCTGCCCATAAGGCATAGTCCCATTCCGCTCCCCTAAAATAGCATAAATTGGGATTCTAACTCTACTAACTCTAGGTCTTCACAGTTTCGTTATTACGTCTTTTGAGAAAAGTTCCCAGCTAACCGGGACCAACCTTTCGTAGGACGGACCCAAGCCATGTCCACCGCACTTTCCTCGATAGCTTTAGTTGTCTAATTAGGTCCTACCACATTTATGTGTGACATTTAAAATCATCTTTATTAATTAAGCCTTTTAGGGCACAGAGTTTGTTCACGTAATTTACAACACATACACAAAAAAAAAACAATGCAGTCCTTTTATCAAACAAGTTTCTTCACTTATCTTTAAGTTAATCTTTGTCTCCTGTCCATACAGGAGAATTATGTATCCCTTCTGTCCAACAGAAGTACACTGTCCAAATCTCATGGCACCAAAATTTTCATCCTTTTTCTAGAATAAGATCTTCCAACGTCCCAGACATTGGGCTCACGGGGATCTCCAACTCCATTCTGGACAGGCAAGGGGTGTCCAGAGCTCCACCTGACCCACAAGTGGTCTAGGAGTGAGATGCCATTTCCGTGGTTGGCCTTTCCACCAATCGACCATCGGCCTGTGAATCGAGTAGTGCCCTCTCGAGATAATCCGCGATGTGATCTTGGAGATGATCCACCCGTGCAAAAAATCCTTCCTTAATTAATTCAATTAAAATTCAAGCACAATCAAATCAATCAGCCCTAACATCATATTTTAGAAAAACATTCCTTTATTCCCATGGCAACTTGCCATTACAGACCCCTGCCATGCATTTGCCATTAATACAAGCCTTGGATTATTTATCCAAATCAGAATGTAACAATCCCTTGATTGAAAGAAAAACATTTAGGGTGTTGTTCAGTCAACCAACAAAACTAATTGTATTTTTTCCAAACAATACAATAATAGACGCGACAATAATTCCATCACATATTCACTCTCCCCCTTGGGGCCAAAGAGTAGAATTTACTTAATATTCCCTCCTTTATCCTAAGGCATATGCTAAGGGTTCCAATACTATACATGATGCAAGTCCTATCATTCCAATGCAAATTAATCAATCTAGCAATAGCATTTATGCCTCTTCTCTAAGTGACAATTATCTTTTAGCATTTTTCTACTGCAACATTTTTCTTCTTGGCTTTATCTTCCTTTCTCCTAAGGCAAGGAGTCGCATGTCATCAATGTAAAGTTTACATAATCTCTCCCATGTATGTATCGTGTATATGCATTTGCGAACTTTAAAAAATATTATCCTTGGTAAAGATTAATCAAAGACTCATCGATACTCAATACTTTAGTGTCCCATATGTTGCTTATGCTATGAATGTATTCATCACATAGCAACTAGGTGCAATTTAACTCCCTTTGATACAAGCACTTCACAAACTTCATCTTTGAATATTTGAGATGCGATTTATCCTTTTCAATGAACTATTCTAGCACCACAAGGTACGGAGCCTAATGTATCTCTTATGAGCATTAAAACAAGCATCTATCAATTTGAAAATACATTACTTATGATCGGTACCACACTTGGATTGACAGTGATGCCTTGGCCTGAAGCTCTGTTGTGGTTAAAGGATTTTCCGCTGCACGCGACATTCTTCACTGCCATCATCCGCAAGTAGACTCAAGAGATTAAGAAGATGAAATAGATTCGAGATGGGAGAGCGTAAGAGAAGATGGTTAAATCGAGGATCGAGATAGAGGGAAATTGTGCAGCCTCTGAGGGTTATTCTTCTCCCTCTTTCTCTCTCTCTCTTTCTCTCAAGCTCTCTCTCACAATCTCTTGGAGGGGTATACTCTCTCTCTCCCTCTCTCTTGGAGCCTTTTGGGGTCTCCTTATGCTCCCTTGTGCCTCCCCATGCCTCATATTTATAATGAATTAGAGAGGAGGGGATAAGTCTGAGAACAAGAGTGGAGGGGCTCTTAGAAGACTCGGATCTGATGCTCAGATCATAAATTTGATAGTTGCATTGGCTCCAAAAGGGGGGTAAAACTCCAAGACACTTGTTTAGAAAGCTCTTATTTCACTCCTTCTTTTCTCTGTTCGAAGTGTTGTCTACTACTGCCTGTAGACTGCGATCACGGTGCGCGTGATTTTGCCAGTCACTTTTCTTTATTTCTCTTTTTATAAAATCTCCAAAACTAACTAAAACATCACTTGTCTTTTCTTTTAAATGACTTTTAGTTCTATCTTTTTAGGATAATATCTAAAATATAATAGTTCCCCCCCCCCCCCCCCCCAAGAATCTAATGATTTAGATTTATGACTCATACCTTATGAGCCATACCTTAGTTAGTCTTTAGTTAGTAATCTTACTAACTTATTAATTGACTAACTAACTTTCGAACTAACCAACTAAATTTTATTGCATGGAAATATTATAGCAAGAATCTCAAAAAACATATAAGCAATCAAGAGCATAAAAGTAGTGATCTATGATTGAGGGGAAGAATTATCGAGTAGTCCCAGGAGGTAGCTTCAAGTCCTTCACACCATATACATGTTGAACTGATGCAACAAGACTACCATCTCAATTTACCTGAAACCCAAGCACTCTTCCCTTCCAATGATTTTGTAGCACAGCATGATGATGAAAGCAATGAGAACCTATTGCTAAAGGTTGCATGTAGATCCATGAACCCTTCTTGAAAAATGCTCCTTTCCATTTGCTATGTTTATCCTTTGTATTGTGTACATAGACAACAGATATAGAATCACGGGGTCACCTTTTTTGACATGTAGATACCATTCGAATGGTAATGGAAGTAAGGAGGGCTATATGGCTATGGTTATGTGAGCACACAAAGATGATAAATTTTATGAAATGGAAGAAAGAGAAAAGTTGGATGCTGGGTGGCTAGGGAGAATATGGGGGTTATGTGGCTATTGTTATGCTCAAAAGAAAGTGAGAGGTTGGGTAGTGTGTGGCTAAGGCTAGGAGAAGCTAGGGGATGTGTGGATATGATTGTGTGAGAATAGAAAGATGAGAAGACTTGTGGAATGAAGGTAAGAGAATAATCATGAAAGGGGCTCAGAGAATTTTCAAAATTTTAGTAACATTTTTAGACACACAATGGTATCCACTTGACATGGGTGGTAAAAGTAGGGCAAGGGTATTTAAAAGGGGACATAGGAAGAAAAGCTTATAAAAAGTGATATGGATAAGGAAAAAAGGGAGTGAGTAAAATATGCACTTCATCCCCTCTCCCAGTAGTCCACCTCAAATCTCTTATCATTAGGAGAGTCATTAATTCTTAAGCTAAAGGGATATTTATGAGTCTATATTTCCCCTAATGGTAGAAGCTGTCAATTGCATTGTGATGACAGTTTTAAGCAAAAGAGTAGCAAAGAATAGGCACATGACTAGGATGAGCAATTTATAGAAGCACTTTGGGCATATTGAATTGGCTAAAAGGTGACAATCAATAATAAACATTTTAATCTAGTTTATGGGACTAAGATAATATAACCTATTGATTTGGAAGTTTCTACATTACAAGTTACATTATCTAATTGCCTTGGAGACCACAAGTCTCTTACTACTCGATTGTGTAAGTTAGTCAAGCTTGACAAAGATTGTATGTTTATCTCACAATATATAGAAGCACGTTTTAAATGGTGGAAAGCTTGGCATGATCGACACTTGAAGCTTAAAGATTTTCAAAAGAATGATTTAGTTTTGTTATATGATATTAATAGGAAAATTTTGTATATGATGGTTAGGTTTGTTTAAAGTCAAAGAGATTTATGAAAAAAGCTCAATGGATATCTAGGATTTAGAGGAAGCACATGAATCATTATATATTAATCATGTTTGATTAAAATCATTTGTGACTTAATTGAGGAATATGAGTTAGATAATATAGTGTGATGTTTTGAATTTTCCAACTTCCCGTTGTCGTGCCGCTATGTGGACACAATGTGAAAAACTCTAGAGTGCATTGTCATTCAACTTTCTTATTGATCTAGAGAGCCAATGCCATATTAGTCATTAGTGTAAGTGTTCGTAGCATGGATGGTTCAAAAATACTAGATTTTTGGACAAGTTTAGCCTATTTTTGATATTTTTGATATTATTTCTTGTAAATATCTAAAAGCTATAGATAACTTCTAGAATAGGATGACATTAAAAAAAGCAAGTGGCTTTCAACCAAATTTGGAAAATTTTATGCAAAAAGAAGGATTGGTGAAATTGTGCAATGCGCGATCGCAGTTTACAAGTAGCAAATCGCACTCCAAACCGGGAGAAGAAGGAGTGATCTGGGAGAATTTTGAGCAAGTGTCCTCCCATTTTACCCCCCTTTCGAAGCCAACAGAAACATTAGGTTGGTGGTCTGAGCAGCAAGAAGAAGCTTCTATTTTATGCATGTTTTTTGTCAATAAGGGATTTATCTTCTCACGATGCAGAAATAAATTGACAGGCTTCACCTCTACAATTGTTGTTCTACATCTTTTATTTCTTCAAACCCCTTCTCTTTCATCAATTGCTCTCCTTGAATCTCCCTTCACCCTATTGTATCTTACCCTTGTGGTAGATTTTTGACCCCAAATGCTTCGACAGTGGTGGTGAACCCGACGTGAAAGTTGGCCAGTAGGTGTGTAAAGATGGGGGATTCTGTAGGTTCAAGTGGCAGTGATACTTTACAACAGATGATTGCTTTGTTGCATCAACAACAATAACAACAGTTGTTGTTACAATAGCAGATGCAAACTTGGCAGTAGGTTGGAGGAATTGATTCCATAGCTGTGAATGCATTGCAGGCAGTGGGATAGGAATTGAAGCAGTTGAAGGGTCAAAATGTTTCGGCTTTCATCCGATTGTATGAAGAAAATATGTTGTTTCATGGGGTACCATAGCATGCATGGAGTTGGTTATTCTCTTTTTTGGCCATGCATACATTGCATAATCGGATTAATGAGTTACATAGAAGAGATGTTGATTGGGAAACTTTTAAGAAAGCTTTGAGAGAAGAATTTTTCTTGGACGATGTAGGATTGGTAACTAAAAAGACAATTACAAATTGGATTGAAAAGCCCAATAAAGGGTTGATTGCTACAGCTTTGCTCCATGAATTTGAAAGTCGGTAATGTGTAGTTGGATGCCAATGAGCAACAATTATTGGAAAGTCGAAAAATTGATTCGTTTTTGAAGGCTGTAGATCCTGTCTTGTAGGAGAAGCTGACTGATTGTTTAGAAGATGCCTCTTCTAAAATGGGTTGAAATTAGATTGGGCTAATGTAACTGAGAGAGTACATATGTTGGTAAAGAGAGAGCGGATGAAATTAAGATGGGGTGCAGGCACCACACCTACTAGTGCTCAGAAGGGGGCTGAAATTGCAGCCAAGGCACCTGTAGCTATGGTGAAACACCCAGCTATACCTATTGATCCGGCTCTTAAAGGTGATGATGTGGATGAATTAATCAAGGGAATGCATGATTTGAGGCTGAAATTGATAGAAATCAATGCAAAGGTCAAAATATTGAATGTTAAGGTAGAAGAGAAGGGTCAAGCAACAACCCAAATACCATACAAAGAAGGATACAAGAGGAGATGCATTTGGTGTGATAGTTTATAGCATGAAAATAAATATTGTATAGCTACCATGAAGTGGAAGTGAAGAGGTTAGCCTTTTAGAAGATGGAAAAATACATGCAGTAGAAACTGGTCTTCCAATAGAGCCAAATTTTGGAAATGGTGGTGCCATGCAGAAGAGGTTGGAAGAGATGGCAAAAAGGATGACATTTGTTGCCATAAATGCATCCACATATGGGTTGAGAATTGAAAGGATTGATGAAGCCTACGTAAAAGAGGCATGGCTGAAGCAAAATCTTGCATTTGGATACAAGCATTAAACTATATGAAAAAGGGAAAAATGACAAAGTCTGAAATTGGCTAATGCAAGTCAGAGTATATGAGGGAAAATAAGATGGATTGCACTAGTGGATTCATTTTCAGCCTATGCCTATTTGGTTGAGGTTCATAATCAAGAAGCTCTTGTGGAAGAAAAGAGAAGAAGAGATGAGGACATTGCTGGTCCTTCCTCTTCAGGCCCATCTAAATGCATAACACGAAGTAAAATGAAGCAACAAAAAGAGGCTAAAAAATCCATACTTGAGCATGTTATGGAGGATGCATCTAAAGAGAAGAAACAAGAAGGGAAGAAAAGGGGCAAGTAGCTCGGTTATAGGTTACAATCAGATCTTCAAACTGCCACAAACCTTAAAAAGGTCTTGGAAGATTGCATACTTTGTAGTAGAGTGGAACTCACACTTGGCAAAGTTCTTGGAATGACAGTGTGAATTTCATGATGGAATCATTGATATGTTGAAATGAAAAAGACAATTTGATGGTGAAGTTTTGCAAGCATTAATGCAGGTTGACAAAGACATAGAGAATCAACTTCAGAGAGAGAGTATGATGATGCATGTAATGTTGTTTTGGAGTAAGTTGATGTTGAAAATGGGTTAAATGGGAGTGTAGACAGTAAGCTTGTGGCTGAAATTGGTCTTATGGGCAACAATAAGCATAGAGAGAAGGCTATGTATAATGGGGATGCCCATCAACAAGTACATGAAGAAGAAGATGCTCATTTTATTCCAAGCACTCATTATTCATGAACAAATCGGGCTCGTGCTACAACAAGGACAATTGTTAAAGTGGGAGAAAGAGAGACGCCTTGCATAGCTCTCTTAGATCATGGTTCCAAAATCAATTTTATGGCATGTAGCTTGTATGAGAATGGAGGTTGGCCGATTGATGTAGATCCGGGATGGCGCATGTGAGCAACAAACAATTCATCAAAGGATCTTTATGCGGTTTGTACAAATGTACCCATGACTATTGGAGATGTTAGGGATGAATACCATTTTTTTTTTCTTGATCCATGTAGTTATTTAGTGATTTTGAGGCATCCCTATATTTTGGAATCAAGGCTGGAAACAAAAGCCTTGGATGATGGTTCTTCATATACTTGGGTTTAGAGTAAAGGCAATACAAAGGCGGTATAGTTTCTCACTGTTTGTATGAATCATCCCCGCAATTGGGATAGGCTACAGGATAATCCCATGCCACCTAATGCACAATACTTTAAGGGTTTTTAGATAGCAGTGCTATAATTGGAGGCTATGCTAGTGCCCCTAGGAAGATAATTACACTTGCAAGAAAGGGAGAAATTGTGTTTGTGTCTAGATTGCGAGAATGGACAACATGTGGTCTTGGCAATTTTAAGAATATTTCAGCCATGTGCATGGCTAAAAAGAAATATGTAGGATGGGCTGAAAAAGAGCTGAAAAAATATGGTTTGATGGCTGCAAATGAAGGTATTTCAGGGATGTTTTCAGGGTTGGTTGATGTTGATACAGTGGCTGAAATTTTGTAGCAATTAATACTGAAAACAAGGTAGAAAAAGAGGTTATTTATGTTGACACTTTAGAGATGTATGAAGTCATTCAAGAGTTTGCAGAGCATGAATGTTATGGACTGCAAAATAGGGGTGAAGCATGTGGCTTTGCCTTTACTGCCTGAAAGTGATGGGTTGGCTGAAAAAGTGACTCAACAGCCTAGTTTATAGGTTCCACATGGAGTAGGGCATAAATTTACAGCTGAAACTTAACAAAAGTTGAAAATTGGTGATACAAGATTTCTTTTGCCTATAGAAAGAGCTTATTTCTTGTTGTAGATTTTGGCAAGGCATGGAAAAGCCTCTGCGGTTTCGCCAAATGAAATTGGATGTGTTGATCCACCAACCATAGCTGCACCTATGGTGATGGTTACAGTACCTCATGTGCCATGGAATTTAAAGTCTTTTCCAGTATCTCAAGCATATTTGCCTAAGCTGCTAGAGATTTTCAATGAGAAAATTAGAATGCGGATTTTGGAGCCTTCTTCAGCTCCATAATCAAATTAGTAGTTTATTGTTCCAAAGAAGAATGGTGCTTTGAGGTTTATATAGGATTTACAACTAGTTGATAAGGTCAGCATAAGGAATGTTGGATCAGGCACGATAATGGATTACTTTGTAGAAGCATTCGTAGGCAATGCAATTTACTCTATGGGTGATTTGTATTCAAGATATGATCAGTTCTAGCTTGAATTGGAAAGATGGGATATCACTACCATGAAGACACTACTTGGATTGTGATCCGGGTTTTTTACAACCCGGATTATTACCACAAAATTTTGGCCAAAGCTCCTATCAAGAGCTTACCATATCACTTTGGGTTTACTCTTCAAGCACTAGGTATGCTACATTGCTTCTCGATTATGATAACTCTAGCAAATGGGGGGAACAAGTTCTTAGAAGGCATGTCAATGTAAAGGGTAAAAGGGATGGTTACCTTAGTGAAGATGAAAATGGATTATACCTAGAAGTTGAGTGAATACATAGATTTTTTCAAAGGACTAGCCTCCAACTACACATGGGCCCCATCTGCATCACTAAGATTTGGAATCTATCACCATCATTAGAGGACACCTCACCCTTGCACACAAGTCAATATCCACATCATGGTGTCATTTGGATCTTGCACAAAAGCTTACAAGCATGGACCCCTTTTGTCACATGCTTATATGTATTTATATACATATGGGAGACTAAAGTCAAAGCAGCTTTTGGAAGCCGTTTTTTATAATCTCAATAACTCCCAAGAAAAAGCGAACTTCAAGAAAATTCTCGCGTAGGCCAATCAGTTTCGACTTGGTCTACAAAGTTGCAGAAGAAACATTTTCCAAATTCCTCACGGATTTGAAGTTACGAAGGCGCAGACTGCAGGCTACATGCAATTTTCTTCTCTCTTTCACCACACCAACTTTCCACTCTATCCTTTTTGTAAATATATTATAATAATGTGCTTTGGGCACCCACCTCTTGTAATCTAGCTCAATTTCTCTATTTTTTCTACCACCACCCTTGGCTTCTTGCATGATGACCAAGGTGGGGACTTGTCCCATTCACTATGCTCCATATTTTCAAAGATGCCATACATCATCTAGGATTATGTTAATCAAGAAGATTAGCTTAATCTAATCCCTCATGGAGGCTATATAAAGAGCCCATGGAGAATGAAGAAGGAGAAGGAGAATGACAAGTCCATGAGAACATTCTAGAATACCCTAATCTCTTTGAGGGAAGCTATGAGTGAGTTCTTTTATTATGTAGCATAATGGCAAGCTTCCTCTACCTCTTCTCCTATTATCTCCCTCTCTTCTCATCTTCTCATCCCATGTAGCATAATGGCAAGCTTCTTCTACCTCTTCTCCTATTATCTCCCTCTCTTCTCATCTTCTCATTCCATGTAGCATAATGGCAAGCTTCTTCTACCTCTTCTCCTCTTGTCTCCCTCTCCTCTCATCTCTCTCTCTCTTATATTTCAATATGGTGTCTAGTACATATATTCTCTCTTGTAAATTTGTTTCTTGGTTCTCTTGATTCTCTTTGAGAAAATGGATGTCCTAGCCCATCCTCCCTTTGGCTAGGTGGTGCCCCTCTTTAGTTCTCTTAGTGAGGATTGGAGGTTGGATGGGTAAGAGGCAACCCGTTCATCATTTCAGCCCTCATTTTTGGTGCCCCCGCTGAGGACATTCTCAACCACAATTCTCTACCTCCTTATGTGGAATGATACAAAACATGGTGGTGCATCCTCTACAACAAGTTCCCCAAGTGGCTCTTCCTCAACGCCTTCACCAACTATTTTTGAAGCTGGTCCAAGTCCACGACTCCCAGAATTGTCTCCTAAAGAAGCTCAAGAAAGAAAGTATGCCTATCGGATGACGGCACGCATGCAGGTAAAAGATGTTCACTTTAGAAATTCCATTATCTCACAAGGCAAAAAATATGTTGCCATCAATTGCTAGGTTCTCATAATTGTGGTGAGTGTTTTGCAAACAAAGTGAAGGCCCTTCCGAGAGGTCCTCGTCTCCAAATCATCAAATCCCTCTCTCTCTCTAGCCTAATCCACATCAAAGGAGGACAACTATGCATGAACGGTGTGGAGTTTTGTAGAAGTGCAAAGTATGGAGACTACCTTCAACTGTTGTTAGCTCGAAGGTTGGGTGTGGTTGAAAAGGTGGCCATCACACCTTATGAAATATATGTCACCGAGGATGGACACACCAAGGCAAGAACAATCACTGGTGAGCAAATTCTCCGTATAGCAAAGTTGGTGGGTTCCAAAAAGAAACATTCTGGGAAAAATCCTTCATAATTCAAGAAAGTGCATTCCCTATATTCCCTTAAGTAGTCTTCACTTATGAATAATAACAATGGCCCGAATTTCTACACCTTCCACTCTGTACAAAACATCCGAGTTAATGTATGCATCAGTAGGAAGATTTTCTTCCAACAGCGTCTTGTCATGTACTTTGGGGCTGAAAGATTAAGGGAGATTCTTGTATCACCAGAACTCATAATCTTTCCAATGCTAGACTACAATGCATCCTTCAATGTACATGTATTTATCCTATTATAATAGTTTCTCATGAATCAGAACAAGTTGTATGGACCTATCCGTCCACTTGCTATGCAAACTGTGTATATTGTAGCTAGCACAAATCTTAGATTCCAAGGCATTATTAGAAGCATACTGGGGCCTAGACGTCTTGCTGAAATCAATGCATCTGTGAACCCATTCATCCTTCCCCTTATAAAATACAACTTAAGTCTAGACGTTTTCATCTTCATACTCTACTAAGGCAACATGTCATTTCCAAGTTTTTTTGGGCACAAAGGGGAGAAAGCTCTAGACTTTTTGGATGACTTAGAAATGGCCTTCCTAGTCACAGGCCGGAATGATGAAGCAACCAAAGTACGGGCCTTCTCTTTAGTTCTAAAGGGTGATGCTCGAGTGTGGTATCAAGCTCTCTCGGAGGCTACAAGGGGTAATTGGGAGAATCTCAAGACCGCATTCATGCACAAGTACCAAGATACAGAGCCACCTGAAGATATTTGGAGACAGCTCTTAGATCTTTGCCAAATCGTAGCAGGGGAGTACCAAGCATATGAAGGCATGTTTATAAAATTGTGGGATAAATGGACAGCATCTTTAGCCGAGGGAGAAAGAGTACCTGATTGCCTTAAGAAAGATTGTTTTTTAGCCAGACTCCATCCTCTACTAAGGGAGAAGGTCAAAGGAAAGTTTCCCACATCCTATGAAGAATCAGTTACTTATGCAAGGGAGAAAGATAGAAAATTAAAGTATCAAGCTTAGTTGAAGGGGGGAGTTGAGCCCATGCAGGTTTTACCAACCATGCCAAGGCCTAGAGAAATAGCAGAGGCCCCACCTGAACCGGAGATACCACAGCAAGAGCTCCTACAATGCATTACTAATCAACTTGAAAGCCTTTCATTAAATTTGGTGCAAGGAGTACGACCCCCTCCCCTCATAAATGAAGGCAATCGAGGTCCAAGAAGACAAGAAAGAGAGTATGTTTGCTATAATTGTGGGGAGACTGGCCATGGTATGTACTTTTGCCCTCATCCCACGCATTTTCCAGGAAATGGGTTCCAACCAAGAAGGAGAGGACAACAAGTGACACCACCTAGGGAAAGGTTTGTTCCACCAAATCCAGGGCCTCCACCACCAGTTCAAGTTCTCCAGCATCCTCGACCACCTGCAGAGGTGCCGCCCTTGCCTGTTCAACCGCCAGAGAATCATGATGTTAGGATAATTAGTTTAGATGAGAGTGATGTCAAAGGGAAGGACAAAGTAGTAGAGGTTGAAGTAATGCCGGTGAAGAAAGCCCGGACAATTGAGAAAATGGAGCCTACACCACCAAAGGAGGTTGAAAATATGGAAGAGGAGGCAGAGTCATCAATGGCTACAAAGACATGCAACAGTAAAAAGAGGAGGGCTCGCTCACACAGACACATTGAGCCAGATGATTTTTCCCTGGGTAAAGGTACTAAAGCTTATGATTTGCTTGTTGATGTGAGGAATCAAGGGCCAAAATTTTCATGGCCACAATTACTACATCTATCTCCAACAATGCGGCGACAATGGTCAAAGATGGTAAGCATTAGATCCATGAAGAATAGACATGTGAATGCAATCCAGGCTAGAAAGATGAAAGATATTGTGCCTCTAGTGGAAGCCGAAATCAATGGACAGAGAGTGTCAAAGACATATGTGGATGGAGGTGCAGAGATTTGTGTCATGATGGAAAAGTTGATGCATCGTTTGGGATTAGAGGTAAATGAAACTACTAAATTTGGGGCCAAAATGGCTAACAATGTAGTAGTAAATTGTTTGGGAGTTATAAACAAAGTCAAGGTAAAGGTATGTGGAGTGCAATTGGAGCTTGACATGTATGTGATGCCAGTGAAGGGGGACGGCTATCCGCTCATTCTTGGGCGACCATGGCTAATGGGAATAAAAGCCAGACAAGATTGGGAGACAGGGGCTTTAGAGCTAAGGCCACAAAAGGGGCTACATAAAAAATGGAAGAGCACTATCTACAACATGAAGGAGGGTAGACAGGAGGATCTTGTGTTAGCGACCACCGTTGATGAATGGAGTTCCAGCGAGGCTTGGTCATCTATGACAGAGGGAGAGTCTTCTAATGAGGAGGAAGAAAGCTCTCTAGAAGTGATGGGGATTACATTAAAAGGGCCTTCTAGTAGTGCAATTCCAGAGCAGCTTCCAAAGGTCAAGAAGGAGGGGTTAGAAAAAATGTTGGCTAAGGATCTATCAGTTGAGGAGAAGGCAGCCTACATGGAAGTGGTGATAAAATACTCTGCACTTTTTATTTCTGATTATGAACACATCACAGGTGTGACATTAGTACAACATCACATTAATCTAAAAGAGGGAGCACGGCCAGTGGTGCATCGACTACGACGATTGGGAGTAGTTCAACAAAACGCTCTACTCACTGAGGTGCAACGACTTTTAAAGGCAGGCTTTATCTATCCAATAGGGGATTCAGAGTGGGTTTCACCTGTGGTGGTGGTACCCAAGAAGAATGGAAAATGGAGGATTTGTGTGGATTACAAGCCGCTAAATGCTGCAGCTAAGAGAGATCACTTTCCTCTTCCCTTTCAGGATGAAATACTCAACGAGGTGGCTGGGCATGAGAGATACACTATTTGTGATGGGTATTCAGGTTATTTCCAGATTCGAATAGCTGAGGAGGATCAACAGAAGACCACCTTCATTACACCTTGGGGTTGTTTTGCTTAAAAAGTAATGCCATTTGGATTAACAAATGCCCCAGCTACCTTCCAGCGATTCATGAATTATGTCTTCCAGCCATATTTTGGGAAATCCATCAGGGTCTTTATTGATGATTTTTTGTATTTATAGTTCTAAGGCTTTACATCTAGGAAAGGTGGATGAAGCTTTCAACCGCCTTGCACAAATGGGGGGCAATTAAACCATGAAAAGTGTCGCATTGGCGAAAGCAGTATAACTTTGTTAGGGCATGTCGTAAGTGAGAGGGACATTGAAGCAGATCCAAATAAAGTTAAGGCCCTATTGGCGGTGCCATCACCATCTTCTGTGAAGCAACTAACCTCTTTCATTTAGAAGGTGCGATATATGGGGCGGTTCATTCATCTTCTCTCCCAATTAATATTTCCACTGCAACAGTTAACCCACTCTGAGGAGCTCCTGTGGAGTGACGAAAGCGAAATGTGCTTTCACAAGGTGAAGAAGGCTCTTAGCACCCTTCCTATAATTTTACAGCCTTGTTGGATGAGGAGTTTTTTGTCAATCCGAGTTTTGGGGAAGATGCTCTAGGGGCAGCACTAATACAAAAGGATGCTAAAATTGGACTAATGAGACCGGTTTACTTTTCTAGTAGAGTAATGACAGCATCAGAACGAGGGTACAAGATGGTTGAGGTGATGGTTTTGTCTCTAATGTTTGCTGTAAGAAAGTTTCATCCTTATCTTCTCCCTAGGCCATTCACAATGATCACGATAGAAGAGCATTTCCCCTATGCCTTACAACACATGGATGTTTCAGCTAGAATCGCTAAGTGGGTGATACAACTCCAAGAGTTTGACTACACCTTCAAGGTGGAGGATTCTACTCAAGCTTGCCTAGCTGATTTGTTGACCCATAGATGCCATCAAAAGAAGGAAAAGGAGAAGGGAAAGGTAAAAGAGGAGACACCTCCTCTTGAGGAGCCGCCACGGGTGGAGAATGCCCATGCCCTCTACTTTGACGGAGCCTACAAGCGTATTAAAGACAAAGCGGCAGCAGGAATAGTGGTGTTCAGTCCCAAAGGTGACAAACTTTATGGAGAAGGTATCAGCTTGGAGGATGTCCATTCTAACAATGAGGCAGAATATCAAGCCTTGCTTTTAGGTTTGAGGTGGTATCTCTCACATGGTGTCACTCGACTGAATGTTTTTGGGGATTCTATGCTAATTGTTAAGCAAATGAAAGGAATCTGGGCTTGTAAAAATGATAACTTAGCAGTGAAAATGAGGGAAGCTAAAACTCTCATGAGAAAGCTACAGAAAGCCCAAATCTATTTTGTGCCAAGGCGCACAAATGGCGACGCAGATGCTCTAGCAGCTGAAAAATTGAAAGAGGTAATGGTGGGAATCATTACAGTAAAGCTTCCCTTGTTTCAGGGTAAGTTTCAACTACAAGATGTGCTTTATTTTCTTGAGCATGGTGAGGCACATACACATATGAGTAAGAGTGAGAAAAGGTGGCTAGCTACTAAGGCCACTAAATACCGCTTGATAAATGATGTGTTGTATTGCAAAGGAAAGGATGCAGTGCTTAGAAGGGTGCCAACAGCAAAGGAGATTATAGATGTGATTAAGAGCTGCCATGAGGGGGTTTGTGGTGGACATTTTTCTCAAGAAATAACCAGCAGGAAGATTCTCCAAGCCGGTTTTGTGTGGCCTAGTCTACATCGAGATGTGCAACATTGGTGTCGCACTTGTGACAATTGCCAAAAGGCCGGACCAAGGAAGCTAGTGCATGAGGAACCAAATCCCATAACTACATATGGCCCATTTGAGAAATGGGGGATTGATGCAATAGGGCCACTCCCACGAACTCAATCTGGCAAGGAATACATCATAATGGGTGTAGACTACATGACGAGGTGGGCAGAGGCTTCAGCAACTAGTAGGATCACAGCCCAAGAAGTGGGAAAATTTGTGTTTGAAAATATCTGTTGCAGGTTTGGCACACCTTTGGAAATTATCTCTGATCGGGGTCCTGGTTTTAGGGCGAACCTAGTAGGGGAGCTAATGGAAAGGCTAAAAATCAAGCACAGGCATTCTACTCCCTACTATCCATAGTGTAATGGTTTGGTCGAAAAAGTGAATGGGCTGATTTGTAAGATAATTACCAAGCAGGTACACATGCACCCCAAGCACTGGGATAAAAAATTGAATGCAGCTCTTTGGGCCTACAGGACTTCATTTAGAACCTCACTTGGCTATACTCCATTTCACCTCGTCTATGGCCAAGAAGCTTTGCTTCCTATAGAGGTGGAACTGGCCAGTTTGCGTGTTTTAGTAGCGAGTCAAGAGAAGAATCAAGATAAGAAGTTAGAGGAAAGGATCTTGGATCTAGAGAGGCTGGAGTTAGATAGAGAAGTAGTAGTCCAACACTATTCCATGCAGGCAGAAGAGAGGAGGAAGACCTTTAATAAGAAGATGGCTAGCAAACACATAAGGGAAGGATCACTTGTGCTACGCTATGATAACTGCTTTGATAACAGAAAGGATGCTAAACTTGTGTTCAAGTGGGAAGGGCCATTCATGGTCATAAGGAGATATCCAAATGGCAGCTATAAGCTAGGTGACATGGATGGGAAGGTTCATAAGACAAGGGTAAATGGATGGCGACTGAAGCCTTATTTTCAAAGAAATATGAACACTTTGGAGCAATCATTCAATGAAGAGCCACCAATGAGGGGGTGCAGTCATCCTTGCTCTATTGGACCATCATTATCAAGCTAGAGGCATGAATACCTCGCCTAAGGGGAGGACTAATGATTCGGGTTTTTTACAACCCGGATTATTACCACAAAATTTTGGCCAAAGCCCCTATCAAGAGCTTACCATATCACTTTGGGTTTACTCTTCAAGCACTAGGTATGCTACATTGCTTCTCGATTATGATAACTCTAGCAAATGGGGGGAACAAGTTCTTAGAAGGCATGTCAATGTAAAGGGTAAAAGGGAATTTTATCTTAGTGAAGATGAAAATGGATTACACCTAGGAGTTGAGTGAATGCATAGATTTTTTCAAAGGACTAGCCTCCAACTATACATGGGCCCCGTCTGCATCCCTAAGATTTGGAATCTTTCACCATCATTAGAGGACACCTCACCCTTGCACACAAGTCAATATCCACATCATGGTGTCATTTGGATCTTGCACAAAAGCTTACAAGCATGGACCCCTTTTGTCACATGCTTATATGTATTTATATACATATGGGAGACTAAAGTCAAAGCAGCTTTTGGAAGCCGTTTTTTATAATCTCAATAACTCCCAAGAAAAAGCGAACTTCAAGAAAATTCTCGCGTAGGCCGATCGGTTTCGACCTGGTCTACAAAGTTACAGAAGAAACATTTTCCAAATTCCTCATGGATTTGAAGTTACGAAGGCGCAGACTGCTGGCTACATGCAATTTTCTTCTCTCTTTCACCACACCAACTTTCCACTCTAT
This sequence comes from Lygodium microphyllum, assembly GCF_053477565.2. Taxonomy (NCBI): domain Eukaryota; kingdom Viridiplantae; phylum Streptophyta; class Polypodiopsida; order Schizaeales; family Lygodiaceae; genus Lygodium; species Lygodium microphyllum. The sequence continues at coordinate 45,642,854 of NC_141144.1, forward strand.
CCTTCTTGTAAATATATTATAATAATGTGCTTTGGGCACCCACCTCTTGTAATCTAGCTCAATTTCTCTATTTTGTCTACCACCACCCTTGGCTTCTTGCATGATGACCAAGGTGGGGACTTGTCCCATTCACTATGCTCCATATTTTCAAAGATGCCATACATCATCTAGGATTATGTTAGTCAAGAAGATTAGCTTAATCTAATCCCTCATGGAGGCTATATAAAGAGCCCATGGAGAATGAAGAAGGAGAAGGAGAATGACAAGTCCATGAGAACATTCTAGAATACCCTCATCTCTTTGAGGGAAGCTATGAGTGAGTTCTTTTATTATGTAGCATAATGGCAAGCTTCCTCTACCTCTTCTCCTATTATCTCCCTCTCTTCTCATCTTCTCATCCCATGTAGCATAATGGCAAGCTTCTTCTACCTCTTCTCCTATTATCTCCCTCTCTTCTCGTCTTCTCATTCCATGTAGCATAATGGCAAGCTTCTTCTACCTCTTCTCCTATTATCTCCCTCTCTTCTCATCTTCTCATTCCATGTAGCATAACGGCAAGCTTCTTCTACCTCTTCTCCTCTTGTCTCCCTCTCCTCTCATCTCTCTCTCTCTTATATTTCAATATGGTGTCTAGTACATATATTCTCTCTTGTAAATTTGTGTCTTGGTTCTCTTGATTCTCTTTGAGAAAATGGATGTCCTAGCCCATCCTCCCTTTGGCTAGCTGGTGCCCCTCTTTAGTTCTCTTAGTGAGGATTGGAGGCTGGATGGGTAAGAGGCAACCCGTTCATCATTTCAGCCCTCAGATTGGTTAGGATGTGTATGCTTCCACACGGAAGAATCAATGTTGTGGCGCATATGATGAATGCTATGCATAAAGTTTTGAGGGAATATATTCCTTAGTTGACCTTACCATTTCTTGATGATGTGCCGATCAAAGGATGTGATATCCATGTGAAGAATCAATAGTTGAATAAGCAAGGATGCAGAAGATTTGTGGCTAATCATATTGCCGATTGTGATAGGATTTTGAGAGAAGTGCATTTGAATCAGTTAGGAGTAAAGTCAGTTTTTAGAGTGGAGGAAGTATTAGTTGTTGGGGACATGTGTGGACCATATGGAAGAAATCCCTCACTAGTGAAGATTGATGCTATAAGCAGGATATGGGAGACATATTTGAAAGTATCTAAGGTGAGAAGATTTTTGGGTGCATGTGTCTTTTACTTGATATGGATTCCACATTTTGCTTATGTGGCTGAAAGTTTATATCAGCTCTTGAGAAAAGGGCAAAAGTTTTGGTGGGATAAACAATATACAAAGGCATTTCAGAAGTTAAAGAGCTTATTGATTTCAGCCCCAACACTAAAGAGAGAAAATTATGAGAATGGACATCCTATTATTTTCACCCTTGGTGGAAACAAGCCCAATTGGCATTGGTTGGGTAGTGGGTTAGGATGATGCTAATGGGAATATGTATGCCATTCGTTCTCGAGAAAAGGTAGCGTGATAGGGAGTATTTTTTGGGAGCTCATGTAGTGGTAGAGGCTGATTGTCTACCTCTATTGGGCATGATAGTAAATTGCTCAATTCGGGATATTGCCATGTTATGGTGGATTACATATATAAAGTCACTTAATCGTGATTTTCAACATATTGCAACAGATAGAGAAAACCCTGTGGTTGACATGCTTTCATGAGCAAGGTTTGAAGATGAAGAGGACTCTATGACAGCAAAAGGAATGAGTATGCAGCTACTGTTACTGCTGTAGGTACAACTGTTGTAATAAGGATTTTAGTAGTAAGAAAATAACTTACAGTCATGAAGAAGAGATGGGTAGTAGAGAGAAATCATCATCCGTATTGTGCTTAAGTGAGAACACAATTTTTGGAAGAGTTGTATGAGGATGATTGGCTAAAAATAGGCCAATATCTTAGCCTCATGATAAAGAAGGCTGAGTGTTCTGAAGCTAAATTCAAAAGGATTTAAAGAAAAGCTTATGGGATTTTCTTGAAAGATGGATATTTATGGAAGCATCCAAAGAAAAAGAGAGGAGTTCTAGTACGTGGATTGCGAGATAGGGCTTCTCAACAACAAGTGATGTAGGAGTTTCATGAAAGTTTATGGGCTGAACATAGAGGAGTTTGGGGCACATTTTCCAAGATCAAAGAGAAGTATTGGCGGTAGAACATGTATAAAGATGTTGAGCATTATGTAGAATCATGTAGGGTCTGTTAGATGTATTCCATGGTAAAGCATAGAGATGGGTTGTAACCGACCTATCCATTGCCTATGCATTACAAATGGGTAGTTGATTTGGTTACCATGCCTACATGTTTATGGAATATGAGATATCTTGTGCTTGCATGAGAAGACTTAACAAATCAAGTGGAAGGTCGAGCTCTTAGTATAAAGACTATTCAAGCAATTTGTAGGTTCTTATTGGAAGAATTTTTTTGCGGGTATGGTTATGTTGGTAAAGTGGTTTTGCATATAGAGGAGAATTGGATGCGGATGAGGCTCATGACTTATTTTTATGATTAGATATCAAGTTGGCTTTAACTTCAACCTACAATCCTAAAGAAAATGGCAAAAGTCAAAGAGGTCAACATCTTATCATAAAGGCATTAGCAAAGTCATGCAAGGGTAGGATGAAAGAGTGGCCAAGAATGTTACCCTTTGCTTTATGGGCTAATAGAACCACTGATAGTGCAGTTACAGGGTATATGCTTGCTGAATTAATGTATGGATCATGTCTATTGAGGAGACTATTGCTACTTGGAGTGTTCTACCATGGGAAGAGGGTTTGAGTAGAGAAGAGTTGTTGGTGCTATGCATTAGATAGTTAGAAAGAAGGCCTGAAGACATTGAGACAACCATGAAAAAGCTTAAGACTACAAGGATCAAGAACAAGAAGAAGTTTGACAAGCGACATAGACTTTGACCACGATCTTTACAAGAAGGGGACTAGGTGCTAGTTTATGACAACAGCTTGGAAAATTAGCATAGTGCCAGTTGGAAGATGACAAGGAAGATGGCAAAGTGGTGGTTTGGTCCACATGTGGTAAGTTTTATTTTTGACAATGCTACCTATGTGCATTAAATGAGATGGATGGAACAACTCTAAAGATTCCACTGGTTGGAAAACGTATCAAGCTCTTTAAATATAGGGAGTCTTCATCATATGAGTTGAAGGAGTTGGATACTGAGCATGAACATGAGAATATGGAAGAAGAAGAGGTAGAAGATGAAGACATTGACATGGCAAAGGATACTTCTTCTAACATTGCAGATCCATAAGACTTTGGCACATGCCAAAGGATGTGCAGGTTAAGAGGGGGCGGATGTCATGCTATTATATGGACACAGTGTGAAAAACTCTAGAGTGCATCGTCATTCGACTTTCTTATTGATCTAGAGAGTCAATGCCATATTGGTCATTAATGTCAGTATCTGTAGTGTGAATGGTTCAAACATACTAGATTTTTGGACAAGTTTAACCTATTTTTTATATTTTAGATATTTTTTATTGTAAATATCTAAAATCTACAGATAACTTCTAGAATAGGATGACATGTAAAGAAAAAAGCCAGTGGCTTTCAAACCATTTTTGGGGGATTTTATGAAAAAAGAAGGATTGGCAAAATCGTGTGATGTGCAATTGCAGTTTACAAGCAGTAAATATCACTTCGAACTGGGAGGAGTGATTTGAGAGAATTTTGAGCAAGTATCCTACTATTTTACCCCCCTTTTGGAGCCAACGGAAGCATTAGATTGAATGTCTAAATAGCAAAGAGGAAGCTACTATTTTATGCACGTTATTGGTCTATAAGGGATTTTTCTTCTTAGGGTGCAGAAATAAATTGACAGGCTTCACGTCTATGATTATTCTTCTACATCTTCTATTTCTTCAAACCCCTTCTCTTTCATCAATTGCTCTCCTTGAATCTCCCTTCACCCCACTATCTCTTACCCCCGCTATTGGAGGGGTTTTTGTCGAAAGGTCATATCCACCAAAGATCAGAGATAGAAGGAAGTAGAGATACGAGATGGAAGAGAAGAAAAAAAATAGACAAGAGGTAAACACAATAAAGACAAGGTACAATGAATCAAATCAATATGTATTGATAGAACCTGGAATCCCTTGTTTGGCACTACTCAAAGGTAGTCTCCAAGCATTAAATCTCCTAGAGCTCCCTCGTAGACAAAAAATAAGCATCAAAACCATAGCTTTCTCTTTGTTGCTCTGAATCCAAATTGAATGGCTCTGTTGGCTTTGAAAGGGGGGTAAAACCTTAGGACACTTGGTCAAGAATCTCCCAGTTCACTCCTTCTTCTTTCCACTTCAAAGTGTTGTTTGCTACCTATGAACACTGTGATCGCGATGCACAAGATTTCACCCATCTTTCTTTTTCATGAAAAATCCAAACCTTGGCTAAAAAAGCAACTTGCTTTTTACATGCCATCCTAATTTAGAAGTTTTTCTAGCTTTTAGGATTTTACAATAAATAATATCCAAAATATAAAAAATAGGTTAGAATTGTCCAAACATCTAGAATTTTTGGACCATCCATGCCATGGACACTAGGACTAATGACTCAGATCACATTGACTCTCTAGATTAATAAGAAATTTGGATAATGATGTAGTCTAGATTTTTTCACACTGTGTCCGCATAGTGGCATGACATCCACCCCCTCTGAACGTGCACATTCTCTGGTATGTGCCAAAATCCTAGTTGTCACTAGATTCTGAGTCCTCCTCATCCTCTACAATCATATCCTTTGCTTCTTCATCTTCCATATCTTCTTAGCTGGCCCTTGTATCATGGCCACTATTTTCTTCCAATTTTGAAAACTCATAGGCAGTAGATTTCCACCTCTTGAATATTTTGATTCTTTTCCATGCTATCAAAAGTTTTATGGCTGTCCCATCCAGCTCATTTAATGCATAAGTAGCATTATCAAACATCTGTCTTACCACGTAGGATCCAAACCATCTTTTGGAAACTTTTCGCATGGCATTATGCTGGTTGTCTAAATTTCTATCATAAACCAATATCCAATCCCCATCTTGTATGGTTCTTGGCCTCAATCCATGTCTTTTGTCAAACCGTTTCTTGTTTCGTATCCTTGCTACCCTTAATTTTGCAACTGCTGCCTCTATATATTTTGACTTTCTTTCCAACTGTCTAATGCGCAAGGCCAATAACTCCTCTCAATTCAACTCCTCTTCCCAAGGTAGTACACTCCATGTGAGTGTCATATTTTTGAACGACATGATAGGTTTTTGACCATTCATCAATTTAGTAGGCATATATCTTGTAATGGCACTACGCGTTGTTTTGTTAGCCCACAAAGCATAAGGGAGCAATTGTGGCCACTCGTTTACCTTCTCTCCACATGCTTTTGCCAATGGCTTCACAATAGGTGGATGACCTCTTTCACTTTTTCCATTTTCTTTAGGGTTATAAGCTGAAGTTAAAGCAAGCTTTATCCCCAACCGTGCAAAGAAATCATGAGCTTCATTTGCATCCAACTCACCCCTATCTACTGTAATTTTTCCCACACAGTGATACCAACAAAAGATCTCTTCTATGAGAAAAGTACATACTACATTTGTTGTCTTAGTATGTAGAGCTCTCCCTGCTACTTGATTAGTCAAGTCTTCATGAGCAAGTACAAGATATCTCATTTGCCAAAGAACTGTAAGCATCACGACTAAATCCACCACCCACTTAAAATGAAGAGACAATGGATATGTGGGCTGCAATCCATCCCGATGTCTCACAGATGAATACATTTGACATGTCTTCCATGTTTCCATAAAGTGAGAAACATTCTTATACATACCCTACCACCAATATCTTTCTTTGATATTTGCAAAAGTACCCCAGACACCTCTATGGCTAGCCCACAAGCTTTCATGAAATTCTTGTATATCATTTACTCATGAAGCTATGTCACCCAAAACTCGAAATGGCATACCCTATTTCTTTTTAGCATGTTTCCATAAGTATCCACCTTTTAAGAAAAACCCATAAGCTTTCCTCTTGATTTTCTTAAACTCCTCAGTTGACCATTTTTCTCTCTTTGTTAATGTAATGAGGTATTGACCAATTCTCAGCCATTCTCCTGCACATTTATATTCTAGAAACACTTCTACAAATATACAAAATATCTAAAGTGTCTTCTCTTTGCTGTCCAAGCTTCTATTAATGCTGTAGCAACTCCTTGCATTGCTAAATTCACTCTTACAACATCATTTTCAACTACAAGAGAGTCATCTTCTTGCTCCTCTTCCATCATCCCATCTTCATTCTCATAGTGTGCCCAAGATAACATGTCAGCCACCACTGGGGGTTATCTCTTCTTGCAATATGCTGAATTTGAGGGTTTAAAGATTTGATGTATGCAATCCACTAGAACATAGCAATGTATGGGATATCACAACTAGAAATCATACCCAATACTGGCAAACAATTGGTCTCAATGGCTACACGAGTACCCATAAAGTACTCCTTATCACATTTAAGGGATGTCACAATTCCCCATAATTCTCTTTTTACCTATGGATACCTTCTCTATCATTTAGTCAATATTTTAGCACCAAAGCGAATTGCATATCTTTGTCCTTCCTCATCAACTTGCCCAATTGCCCATCCAATCCCGATTGGGTTGTATCAATAGTATTAATGATATGCTTTCCATGTGCATAATCATCCTTTCTCAATGTAGGAGTGGATTTCAAGAGCTGCTTCAATTTCTTCATTGATTTCTGATGCTTCCTTTCCTAGTGAAACCTTTGCTTTCCTCACAAGTTGATATAGAGCATCAACTACATGTGCAAAGTGAGAGATCCAAATCAAATAGAATACACATGCTCCCAAGAATCTACACACCTCTAATACATTCGTGCATACATCTTGCATTCTATCAATCCCATCTATTTTTGCTGGTGATGTTTTTGCCCATAGGACCCACATATATGCCCATTAATCAAAACCTCTTCAACTCCAAAGATAGACTTTTGTCCAGAAAGAGTTAAATGCACCTCTTTTAGACGTGTCAAAATCCTCTCACAATCAACAATATGGTATGCAATAAACTATCTACACCCATGAGCATCCATCTCTTCATTCTTTTCATCCATTGCACACCCTTGGATTGGAACATCATCCAAGAAGAGCATTGTCAATTGTGGTATAAAATCTATGAGTACTCTATTCATAGTTTGTCATGTGTGCCATTGAGTTTGTTGCACCTTGTACAATAGTACACATCCAAACTAACCCCAAGGGAGTCTTCATGGTTGTGATATCCTTGCTTTCAATTGCAAAAGCTGAAAATGATCATACACCAAGTAAAGATCACCCAAAGAATAGATTGCTCTGTTTGCAAAAGCCTCTGCAAATTCATCAACCACAAGACCTACACCCACATTTCTTATGGTCACTTTATTGACAAATTACATGTATTGAATAAATCTCAAAACCCCATTCTTTTTGGGCATAATAAACCAACCATTTGAGTGCGGGGCTGAAGAGAGCTCCAATATCCTCATGCAAATCTTTTCATTTAGCAAATCCATTATTTTTGGCAAGTAAGTTTTAGGCACTGGAATAGGCCTCAAGTTCCATGGTACATGTGGCATAGTAAATATTACCATAGAAGAGACAACATTTGGATCCACACAACCTATTTTAGTTAGCTGAAATGCACATGCCTTTCCATGTCTAGCCAACATCTGCATAAAACAATCTCTTTTAGCAGGTAAAAGAAACCCTTCTACACCAACTTTCAATTCCTGCAATGTTTCACATGTAAACTGATGACCTATATCTTTAGGATCCCGTAAGCTTGGCTGCCTTGACACTTTTTCATATAGACCCTCACTTTCTACTGGAAGTGGCAAAGCAATTGGTTTGACCTTTTTGTCAACTATCTTATACTTTGTCTCCACAAGTGTTTCAGCCCATTGTAATCCTTCATGTTGAGCAAACAATGCTATAACATCATACATGTCCAAAGAACATACTGACAACACTCTGTTTTTAGCCTCATTTTCTACATGTATAGTTGCTAAGATTTCAACCATAGTGTGATTAATATTCAATCCATAAAAGATGCCTGAAATTCCTTCATTTTCAATTAATAGTCCCAATGCTCTCAATTCCTTAGTAGCCCGTTTCATAGTTATGCATTCAACCTTGTACATAGCTTCCATAGGCTTAAACCAACATGAACTGTTTGCTATAAATTGAGAACAACCAATAGTAAATACATGCATCATTCCATCAAGAGGCGAGTACATCCTCTGAACAATACTACTATATCCTCGCATTACAACAATGCTTAATAAAAATCTGGGTCTTTGAATTCACTTGCATTTAGAGGCAAAGGAGACTCTCGAAGCATATCCCAATTCCTAGGATGATTAACACAAATAATAAGAAATTGGACTACTTTCCTCCCATCCTTGCTTCTGACTCTTGCATAAGTAGAACCATCATCAAGCACCTTTGTTTCCATACGCACTCCTGTAATATAGGGTTGTCCCAAAATCAATGTATATGAGGAACTATCTTTCACAAAGAAGTGTTGCTCTTCTTATACGTCACCAATTGTCAATTTTACATCAGGACATGCAGCATAGAGCTCTCCCGAAGAATTATTTGCATCCCTCATATGCCAACCATGATCAATGTCCATAGGCCATACACCATTTTCATACAATCCACACTCAATGATATTAATCTCAGACCCATGGTCAAGTAAACAACACGAGGAGTTTCAAGTTCTCCTATTTTCACTACCGTTTCACTGGTAGCCCTGGCCCAATAATTTATTGTGTAATGACTTCGAGGAATAAGTCCTAGAGTTTCTTTTCCATATTGTTGCATCTGCCTTACTCCACCATGCATATTGCTACAAGACAATGCATTTTTAGCCTCTTTCTTCTCTTTTCCACATGCTATCCATGATTAGTAACATCGTGCATAGAGATAATCCAGTACTTCATGCTCATATTCACCCTGAATATCCAACAAATTGGTTTTCTCTTCAAGTTTAAACTCACGCTGTTATGCGAGTGGTGATCGAGAGCAAGCCTCACTCACAACCTGATAACGAGATGCTAAGAAGTGCCAGTTGGGAGAATTGACTTTGTTGGATGCACAACACAACAATTTTTTTAAAAATATTTGATAGAACACCACAAAGCACAAACAAAAACAAAATAACACATAGTGCCTCTCGTAGCTCAAACAAATATAAAACCCAATTTTGGATAGAGCATCACAAATTTCGAAAACACCACACACAAAAGTTAAAACAAACTTTGAAGACAAATCCAACATCATGGAAATTTCATACCTCTATAACCTTGGGCCATCACTCGGCGCTTCGACATTGAAACTTTCCGACTTCATAACTTATAGCATGACAAGAGTTCACACTCCCGCATGCGACCCTCCTCTCACCTCTCTCACAAGGTACAATTGGAATTGAGAGGGAAGGCCCTTTGCTCTTCTCTTCCTCTCCTTATATAGTTTTCACAAGTTCTCTCATATACATTAAGGTTTTTGCTTTCAAATTTTAGCTTTTGCTTTTCTACTACTTTTCACAATTTTCGTTTTTTGTGCCCTATGACTATTTGCAACTTGTTTGGATCATAATTTCGTCATATGAACTCTAAATATAGTCGTTCAGCTACTCAAAACGATCAAAATGTACCTGGTCGGCAAGCTAACATAGGCAAAATTGCAAAAATTCATAAAAAATGGGTAAAAATATCAATTTTTATAAATCGCATCATTTTTCTCCATCTTCTAACTTGGATGACTTGTTCCCTTCCTTGGACTATTGTTCTTATAATTGCATATACTTTCAGCACACATGTCCTCTTTTTCTTCAAGAAATACTCGTTGACGATGTAAAACTTATGATATTTTCCTTTGATCCTTGAGTCTTCAAAATAAACATTCTTTGGATATGAACCTTGGCAAGACAAACACTCAGCGAAATATTTGAGAACGTCACCTTTGAGCCTCTCCCAATGGTAGCTCTTCCTAACTGCATTAAGAGTCTTAGCATAGCCAGGATGTCCTGTGAAAGGGGAATCATGAGCTTCCCACATTATCTTCTGCTTAAGTGACTGGCTTGCTGGTATACACAACCTTGTTTTGTAGTAGACAAGTCCATTATCAATGGAAAATTCGTGATACTTAGCTTGCAACTTTTGATTCTGATCCTTGGTAGAGATTTCCTTTAGCATTGTTTGGTAGGCCAAATCATGGCATGCTTCCTCTCTAGCTAACTTAAGTATAGGGTTGTTTGGCATAGATACTTTTGTAACTAGAGATCTAGCCGTTGATGGATTCTGCAAGATAAAGGAATTTAGGAATGCCTTGCGACTAAGTGCATCAGCAACTACATTCTCTTTCCCTGGTCCGTACTTGATTTCAAAGTCATATTCCTCCAATACTTCAATCCACCGACATTGCCTCATGTTGAGCTCGTTCTAGGTAAAGATCCATTTGAGAATCTTATGGTCGGTTACTAGAGTAAACTTGTTACCCAACAGGTAGTGTCTCCAAAGCTTTAGAGCATGGATGATAGCTAGTAAATCGAGATCATGCGTAGCATAATTCTTTTCATGGTTCTTCAGTTTCCTTGAAGAGTATGCTACTGGATGACCTTCCTGCATAAGTACACACCCCAAGGCAAGAATGCTAGCATCAGTTACTACCTCGAACTCCTTATTGAGGTCTGGAAGTTTTAAAATAGGTGTTGATACCAAACTTTGCTTTCAATCTATCGAAGCTATTTTGTTCGGGAGTTGACCATGTAATGGAAGTCTGCTTCTTTAGTAAATCCGTCAGAGGTGCTGCAATCAAAGCATAATTTTTGATGAAGACCCTATACCATCCTGTCAATCCAAGAAAACTGTGTATTTCTTTGACAGATATTGGTGTTGGCCATTCAAGCACATCTCTGACCTTAGCTGGGTCCATTGATATTCCTTCTGATGATACTATGAATCCCAAATATTCAATCTGACGCTTGAAGAATGCACACTTCTTCATTTTTGCATATAGCTTATGTGACCTCATTGTCTCAAGGACAATCCGAAGTTGAGGTTCATGATCTTCTTCCTGTTTAGAATAGACTAAAGTGTCATTGAAGAAGACAAGCACGAAATCATCAAGATATGGCCTAAAGATGTCCTGCATTAATCTATTAAAGGTGGCAGGTGCACCCTGAAGGCGATCAAGAAGCTCATCTATTCTAGGAATAGGATACTTGTTCTTGACTGTTGATTGATTCAACCCTTGGTAATCAATACATAGTCAAAGTGTCCCATCTTTCTTTTTCTAGAATAGTACTGGAGCTCCCCACAGTGAATTGCTAGGCCAGATGTAGCCCTGATCTAATAGTTGCTTGAGTTGTTCCTTCAACTCAATTGCTTCTGGTATAGACATTCTATAAGGTCTCTTTGCAATTGGTGCAGCTCCAGCCACTAATCTAATCTCATGATCTACTTTTCTTTGAGGCGGAAGCTCAGTCAACTCTTCACAGAATACGTCCGCGTATTCCTTTAGCCAAGAAGGTCCTTCATGAGACTCTTGCTTTTGATCTAACTTGTTGAGTTTGATCAAGTAAATTGGTAATCCTTTTCTGACTCCTTTTATGATCCAAGATACTTTGGCCAATTGGAGTCTTGGCACTCCTGCCTCACCTTGAGTTGTGACTAATTCCCTTTCAGAGTTTTGAAAGGAAACTTGACCCTTTCCACAGTCAATGTGGGCGTCGTTGGGCTTAAGCCAATCCATTCCGAGTAGACACTCATGGATACCTAAATTCATGACTCTGAATTTAACCGAAGTCTTATTTCCTCCCAGAAAGAATTCCACCTTAGTAGTTTGCCTGGTACAAGTTACCTCACGACCATTTGCCAATTCCACAAGCTGGGTAGGTGCTTCTACTGTGGCTATTCCTAATCTTTTTGCACATGCTGGTGAGATAAAGGAATGTGTACTGCCACAATCAATCAAGGTTTTGAAACCTTTACCTTGATAGTCCGACAGTGTTTGAATCACCGAGAACTGGCGATTCGGCCCTTTCTTGTGTAAAGCGGCATGGACTGTCGCTCTTTCGAATTCTGCTTCCATGGTCGGATCTTCTTCTTCCCCTCCTTCGCACATTTGCCTATTGGCAATGTAGGCGGTTCTTCCTCTTCCTCGGGTAGCGGCTCCTTGACCACGGCCTCTTCCTTAGAAAGGTGCTTGGCGATGTCCTCCACCAAGCTTGGGACATTGCCTCTTGAAGTGACCGGGTTCGTTGTAGTGGAAACAACGAAGGTTTCGGCCATTACTTTGAGTAGGAATAAAGTTATTGATGTTATTCGTCCTTGCTTTCTTTCTTTGTCCCTGATTATGACCTTGAACTCTCTTCATTTGAGGTCTGAATGCTCCTCTATTCGGGTCATTATAAGACCAAGTTTTGTTACCCCTTGGTCTAGCTTGTACCTCCTGAATTATTGGCGCCGCCTGAATGAGTGCATCCTGAAGATCTGATGGACGCATAGATTCGAGACGGGTATTTACTGGTGGATTTAAGCCCATACAAAATTTGGACACTTGCTGTGTCATGTCCATCTGTGGCTCATACTTTAAAAGTGAGACAAATTTAGAGTAGTATGCATCAAGAGTGAGTCCTAGCTGTTTTAGCTCGTAGAACTCGTTCATTTTCTGCGTGCGATATGTAGGTGGTAAGTATCTACCCTGCACGGCTTTTGAAGGATGGATTTTAGGCCCCGAAATGTGCCTAAAAATAGGAGAAAAATGTGGAAATGCGGGGAAAAATGCTCAACCACGAAGGCGGCGGCTCGACCTAGGACGATTTTAAGCGTCAAGTGCTTGACGGGCGCCCGTACGACACTCTGAGAATTTTCATAATTTTTCCGTGTGCCTGTGCCAGTCAGTGGAGCTGCCAGCCAGTGCGGGATGTCGAGACGAGCTCACAGAAATTTTCAGACTGACGATCGGAGTCCGTATGCAGAAACTGGACGGGAACCGGTCGAGACGCCCAAGAAGGGGGCCAAATTTGAAAATTGAAAGGGTGTGATTAGTGGAGGGTGCCCTTTGGCCCCTCCACCCCCCTAATTTTTTTGTGGGGGGGAAAGAAGTGCCGTGCAGGCAACGGCGCGAAAAAAACGCGCCCCTTCCCCCCCCCCCCCCCAATCATGAAGAGGCTTGACAAGCAAGCTATGAAGTGCATTATGCCAGGCTTCTACATCTATCCTACACTCCGTATCGCCGGTCTCCGCTCCCGCAATGGTGGACTGTAGAGGGAGAGAGAAAATCAGTCTTTCTCTCTCCTCCTTCTCTCTCCTCTTAACCCCCGTTCGTGCGTGGAAGATTAGAATGGAAATGGATGGCCAGATGGATGCCGATTCTTGACGAGACTGAAGGGCAATGCCAAATCATTGTAGATTGCTGATCCCAAGTAGAATTCATGGCTGGAAATCAGTCGTGGGACGTGCCAAATTTAATGGAAAAACCCGCAAGACACGGTAATAATTGTTTTTACAAAGAAAATGGCCTTTTGGTGCAAATTTGGTTGATAAAAATGTGTTCATATGGATTGAGTTTTGAGTATGTCGTGCTTTGAGTTGTTTTCTAGCTGTTCATCATTTAAAAATAAGAAAAAACATGTGTGGGATAGCAGAAAATAGAAAACCGAGACACGAAAAACCATAAAAATGAAGGAAAATAGGGTTTTTTGGGCTAAAAATGATGCAATAAATTAATCCACACCTACTAAAATTCTTTTTCTGTTGAAATGAACTAAGGGCCACAGCCCATAAACTGAACTTAATTTTCAGCAATTGAAAAATGGGAGAAAATGGAAAAAATTGCAAGAAAATGGTGGAAAAAAAACCCTTAAAATAGGGAAAAATTATATTTTGGGCTTCGAAAAATTAGGAAAATTATGAGCAATGTTCGTGAATGTATAGTGAGGCTGAGGCATGAAGATTTGCTTCAGATCAGCCTTGCTTCTGTGTTTTAGTTCGGTTTTGTCCGCTTTTGATATGAAAAATAATGGAAAAAAGCCGTAAAATGCCATGCAACGAAGCATACAATCGTTAGAAAGAAACCATGAAAAGAATGTTTTTGCACTTGTGTACAATGCTATTTTGTTAAATGTTTGAGCACTAGGCATCCACCAACTGCATAGAGCATGAAAAGAATTTAAAAGTATCAGTGATCAGCTCCTGGACATGCATTGCAATTGGTTTATGAGGACATGACCTACGTTGAGAGGCAGTGAGATACCCATGCTGTAGGCTAGTCGTGGGATCCTAAAGGGGAAATCAAGTAAGGACAATGGTACATTCCTGGACACGCTTATTTGGTACCTTGAACGGCTTTTGTGCGATGTGTCTATATGTTGAGCAACGCATCGAGGGGCCAATCCCCAAGGTGTAGGAGAGTCGCAGAGGGTTGACGGCATTCATTCGTAGGAGGAACCCCATGTGTATGTGATTCGAGCCTTTTGGCTATGTGAAAGGGACTCCCTTTGAGGAGTAATATTGGGTTAGGATCAGTTGGACTACAACGTATACAAATGCAATGTTTAGGAAGGCAGAGATTTTGATAGACGCTACTGGCCGCGAGGCCGAGGGGTTGTCTTGTGCGTAGTGATGAGGCCCGGCTAGTGCATGAGCCAGTGCCGGCCCGTTTTTAGGTCCATCAGTGGTGCATTTGCCGGGAGCCGCTTTAAAGTGGCGGTTCTCGAATCCTGGTTGTTTAAGGACCAACTAGCAGTTTATGCCAAAGGATACTGAGATTGATCCGTTATTTATTGATAAGCGTCGTCTAGCAGAAATCCAAAAGCAAGAGAGAGACGAAAGAGCTAGGCGACGTGCTGAAATTTTTAGGAGATATTCCCCTAAGCGTAGCGGTGCTGAACCCTTACGAGGGAGTGGATCTAGTTGCCTTGGGGCCACAAGCAACAAGTTAGGAGAAGGTGGAAGCCCTAGTGCTCCCCTTCCTGCTATAAGCCAGTCTACATCAAGTACAGGAGGTGTAACCCCCCCGTTCCTTATTCCTAGTGCAAATCCAATCCGCGTCATGGCGCAGCCTATTGCAATTCCAGCAGGAACGACGGATTTGCCGGCTCTAGGTTACCTGCTACCCATTTTTAATGGGTTAGTTGAGGAAGATGCGGAGCTCCACATTAGGGAGTTTCAAAA